>NW_006383034.1:622548-1037742 GCF_000221225.1 Thermochaetoides thermophila DSM 1495
GTTCGTCGAGAGAGAGAGAGGGGGGGTTTTCGGATCGGCTGAAGTGAGACCTGCTTGGTGAGCGCGGAGAGTTCACGCGACGTCGAGAAGAGGTCCTATCTGGACGGATCCGACGGGCTTTTTCGTCAACTCCATGCATGCCACGCAGCTGCAGCTCAGCCCTCTCTCGATCAGTATGCGCATCGGATCTCGGCAAGCAAGTATCGGACTGATCAGATCGTCATCAAGCATGTCTCTCGGATTGCCACGTTCAGCTGATGTTTGGCTAATCCTCAGCTTCAAGACGAGTCCAACCTGGTTGTAACACCAGCTAGGGAAGCCTCCTGTCATTACTCGTTAGCCCATCCTTCGGCTCATCGACTCTCGACCATCAAGAACCTCAGCTGACTTGAACTCCCTCACATGCTCACAGCTCTACGACACTGACGATTCAACATCAGTCATCTTGTCTCAACAAACATTGCATCGGAACGGACGGCAAAAAAAGGGGTCTGAGATACATCAATGAGTGTAACAAGTGTGTTTTTGCGTTTTTTTTTTCTTTTTTTTTTTTTGTAGTTTGGCCAGGCTGCCGACTGGGACTTTGAATTTTGGACACCCCAGCAAAGCTGAAGCTCACGTGTGTGCGTGTGTTTGCATGTTTCATCATTTTTGGATACTTTTAGGTTCTTTTTTTTTTTTTTCTCCAGGGTTTCTCTTTGGGGGATGTCGTCGATAATTCTTTTTCCCTTTTCAACTTTTGATAAACCCGGTTCATGATCGGATGAAACAAAACCGATCAAGGTTATCATGTAATAGAGGGAGAAAATTCTCTCTCATTAGACTCAAAAGTGGACGTACTGGAGTAAGTGTAGTAATGACCAACCAAAGTTGTGTAGAGCCGGGCGCAGAAGTATGGCGGATGGTGAAGATGGTGCAGAAGAAAGATCGAGGCTCACGAATCCGAAGGGTCGATAGCGTAAAGTCCGCTCGGTGGGCCCATGCCCCGCATAAACACCCAGTCCACTTTCCAAAAGAGGCAGGCGGTGGGCGCTGGACTTTGGGCTTGGAGATGCCCCAGCCTGTCAACACCACGAACCCTTAACGTCAACTCCAGGACGACCGACTTGCTGACTACGGGCTTGATCCTGCCAACTGACCATGGTTGCATCACGTAACCCCCAAACAGCTCGCTTCTGCTGGCAGTACCTTCAGCTAGAGCAATCCTTGGACTTCCCCGACGGCGAGCTCCTCCGCGATGAGGCCGTCCAGGAGACCATCTACCAGCAGCTCTTTGCGCCCAACGCACCGACACCCCTTCCTCCGGCGCGGTACCGGCTGCGCGTCCTGAAGGAGCTCACTTCCCGGATAGAATCTGCGATCGAGGATTGGGAAACGCATGTAAGAACCAGCCCGGCCCGGTATCTGTGCTCTGGGCTGGTGTTGACAGTGAGAGTCGCGCGTAGGGTATTTCGGATAACCTGATGGACGCCATGGCCGAGCTCGTTGCGCAGCCGCTGCCGAGTGAGGCAGAGGCTGCCCAGGAGAGGTGCTACGTTACATACTATCTGTCGTTGCTGGAAGGAGGACTGGAGAAGCCGCACATCACGCTGCTGGAGTCAAGATCGCTCATTTCTGCGTCTGGGACGACCGGCCTTAGGACCTGGGAGGCGGCGCTGCATCTTGGACAATTCCTCTCCGTTAACTCGGGACTCGTCAAGGACAAACGTGTGCTTGAGCTGGGCACTGGCACTGGATACTTGGCTGTTCTCTGTGCTAAGTATCTCGGGACCAGTCATGTCATTGCCTCTGACGGTTCAGAGGAGGTCGTTGAGAAGCTCTCAGACAACCTCTTCGTCAACGGACTTCAAGACTCGGACAAAGTGCAGCCAATGGAGCTTAAATGGGGCCATGCTCTGCTGGGGACCGAGGAAGAACACTGGAACGGAGGACGCAAGATAGATGTTGTCCTCGGCGCAGACATCACCTATGATGTGAGCGTCATTCCGGCGCTGATAGCGACGCTAGAGGAGCTGGTAGACTTGTATCCCGGCATCTCCATCATCATTGCTGCGACCGAGAGGAACAGGGAGACGTATGAGACCTTCCTGGCTGCGTGCGGGCGACGGGGTTTCTCAGTAACTCCGGAATCATTCCCCGTGCCGTCCAGAGCTGAGCAGAAAGGGCCGTTTTACAAGGACGGGACGCCTATCCATATCTGTCAATTGAGGAGATGATGTGTGGTTCGTGCAGTGCTACGAATATGCAAAGGCCAAGTACGCGACGCGTGTTGCTCCACTCGATTGGCCTTCACGCGCCTAGACTCCACATAGGTATTCCGAGCGCTGTGCGCGGGTTAGGGTAGCCCCACAGTTAGGGCTCGACCTGATTACCTAACCAGTCACGGGACAATTTTGCAGGCCCACTCGGCCCGCGCGCAGCAAAAATCCCCAGGCAAAGGAAAATCCCACTTCGAAACCACCCGGTATCGAGATCGTGGAAGTCTCGCAACATCGACGACCCCCAACCGCGAAGATGGCCGACACCGACTCCCCGGTAACGTTGCGCACGCGCAAGTTCATCCGCAACCCTCTGCTTTCCCGCAAGCAGATGGTCGTGTGAGTGTCCCCCGGTTTGCGTTCTTCGCCGACTTGTCGCCATGCCGACCGACATGTTGAAGCCGACGATGGTCGAATCTGGCTGAGGAGACCTCCATCTAACGCAGCTAACACGGCTGACGCAGTGACATCCTCCACCCTGGCCGCCCCAACATCTCCAAGGATGAGCTCCGCGAGAAGCTGGCCACCATGTACAAGGCCCAGAAGGACCAGGTCAGCGTGTTCGGCCTGCGCACGCAGTACGGTGGCGGCAAGACCACCGGCTTTGCCCTCATCTACGACTCGCCCGAGGCCTTGAAGAAGTTTGAGCCGCGCTACCGGCTGGTGCGCGCTGGCCTGGCCGCCAAGGTTGAGAAGGCGAGCAGACAGCAGCGTACGTTCACTCTTAAGACTCGGCTTTTTTTTCTGGGCTTGGATAGGCTGACATGTTTTCTGCCTACAGGCAAGCAGCGCAAGAACCGCCTCAAGACCCTGCGCGGCACGGCGAAGGTCAAGGGCGCCAAGGCCAAGAAGGAGAAATGAGCGGCGGGCGCGTCTTCCCCTCCTGTTTTGGCGTCGTCTGCAACACCGGGTACTTGGGCGGGATGGTGGTTCAACGGCTGTGGCTTTGTGCATTACCCTGGACTCTTCTGCTGGTTGCGTTTGGCACTGCGTTTCGCCATACTTGTCTGCAACTCGCAAAAAGTTATTTCTCTCATCATGAACGGAGGAGGCGCGATGGTCGGGGCTTCGATGGTCATGGCAATGGCAAAACCATAGCATTCAATACACGGCGTCGGTTACCAGGTCCGGTTCACATACGTCGGTGCGGTTTTGCCAGGGTTATCGGTTATCAGACTGCGAGACACTGAGGGCGCGTACTCCGAAGGCCCCACAGCCGAATTGGCCTCGCCGCTTAATACACGTCATTGCAGGCTGCTTGTTGAAGCGTAGCTTCAGTTGATATCTTGGGGGGTGTGTGTATGTGTGTGTGTGTGTGTGTGCGTGCGTAAGGCGTCGTGATCGTGCGGTCGTCGATCTCTTCATGGACAATGACCAGATGATAGCAAGAGTCAATCCATGCTGAAGGTTGGTGGATGGAAGTGTCTTCAGTGTACCAGCTGCAGTAACCCACACATCGAATTGTATGTTGTTGGCTGTCGTGGCTGTTCATCGACTTGACAGAAGGGGGACCACGCCGCAGAAGCTGGTTGCTAAGCAGTATAGCTCATCCTCGATGTCAGTCAGTCAATACCTACATCTCATCCCTGTCTACCTCGACATCCTCAGCATAGCTGTTAATCGGAGAACCCTGGGATTGGACTCTCCCACCCTCGGAAGTAAGACAGGCTGGCTCCCAAGTCACTGGGGTACCTGTCCTAAAACGGTTCTCTTTACACTTATTCTGCTTCTGTTCCTGAAACTATCGGTAGGAACTTACTTCGTACTAGACGTTTACTGGATGCGTGGCTTAGGTTGTTTATAAGCAATCATCTGGATTCTTTCTTGCTCTCCCACTCCACCGACCTAGCGCTATTTTTATTGTGAGCACATTGTCCTCGGGTTGGAGTCTTTCAGGACTTTCTGTTGGGAGGAACGAAGTCCGCTAGATTCTGTTTCAAGCCATTGATGCTGGTTATGTCCAGTCATGGGAGTTAATGGCTTGAAGTGGACCGTTAGGGCTAGCTCGACATGCCACCGTCAATTTAGTTATCATCGGCCATGCGTAACTATTCCCCGTAATTCTCGATTTTACCAAGGGGTTCTTACCTATGATTTCCGGTGTGCTACTCGGGGAGATGAAGTCAAGACAAGGGAGAAAAAAGTGGGATGATGATGATGATGATGATGATGATGATGATGATGTCTGGAGGTTGTCCCACGACTTTGGCGCTTAATGAAAGTTCAAGTTGTGTTTTATGCGTAGGTACATGTGACCCACGGTTGGAACACACCACATATGTAGCTGTTGCCCCCAGATCTCACTACCATAGAGCCATCGACACGCAGGGGAAAGATAGCTACGTACTGTACTGCTCGAGCGTTGATAAGAGCAACCTAGATGTAGGTAGTTAAGCAATGGAGAATCTGTTATGTCCTGATTTCGCGCCCGCACTCGTAGAAAAAAAAGAGTTATCTGTTATAGTTATGAGGGCCACGGATGGGCCGATACAGTTCCTCTGCTGATCTGGGACCTGAGCCTGAGTGGCACTACAGCATTTGGTGGCAGGGAAGACTGCCATTCCAAAGAGTAGGAGGTTCAGAGGTTGTTACCTAGCAAGTTGAGTGGTTTGACTTCGGTCTGGCCCGATCAATGAGATTGCTATGATGATTATGACAATGGCACATCGGAAGGACATGAGGAAGTCTTTCTCATCCCAGGATGTTGCTACATTGTATCCCTGCTGGTTTGGCCATCTCAATATCCGGACATGTCTCACAGATTACGAAGGACTCAACAGTTTACATGAACCCCACATTATGATCCATAAGCGCCAGCAAGCCAGTGGCCTCCTGGCAAATAAGTAGGCTAAGCTAAATATTATACACCAGAAGACGAGTAATCCGACATGATATAGGGTACTCGCCCAGCTAAGCTGGACAGTTGGTAGCAGCTAATCCTTCAACTCAGCAACCCTCCAGCAGAGCAGAGTGAGTAGAGCCATCCGCCAGTGGTTATCGACCTGACCGGAAAGTAATCTCACATGCACTCGACCGAAGTGTTGAATGGATAAAACAGAGACAGACAGGCCTCCCGAATCCTGACCGAGTGAGTGGAATAGGTAGGTATCCTGCCTTCATGAATTAATCTAATAGGCATCTATCGCTGTGACCATCACCATGACCATCGTTGTTTCATTTACCCTATCCACACCTTTCCCCTCCCTCCTCTCCCCCTCCCCTCCCCCCCCCCCCCAAGCCGGCCAAACGCCATAAGACCATATACCATGTATGCATACACAAAGCCAACAAACAAACATTTTACCCTCGTTTTCTGTATGACCGATTTCCTTCACAGTACGCTCATGCTCTTCTTCTCTGCTCAAATCACCCCAGAGGAGGTAGTGTTCAACCTCAAAAATTCCTCACTCTGCCCCCTTGAGCCCCTCGTCATGGACCTGGTCCGTCGCCGTTGAGGAGTCTGGGAGGTCTCAGACTGAGAGTCCTACTTCCCAACCTTTTTACTTCCCTTATACGACGCGGTCCCCGCCTTTCTGGCAGAAGCAGAAGTACCCCCAACGGGCTGGGAGGAGGACGACGATAACACCGCGGCATTCCTCTTAGCAGGCGCCGATGCAGACGGAAAATTCGACGAAGGCGGCACCGCCCTCCCTGTCCCCTTCTTACTAGTAGCAGGTTTACTTACCCACCCCGACCCCACAATGTCCCGTCCCGGCTCCCACGTATCATCGATATCCTCTTCCGCATAATGCTCCTCAAGCGGTTCAAACTCTGGTTCGGGGGAGGAAGAGATAAGGGAAATGACCTGCGAGCCTTCGGGAATGACGAACTGCGAGGCGGGGATGGGCTGGGAGTGGGGCTGTGTGGATGTGCCGCGGGATATCTGGCTCCCGACTGCAGAGGAATTCTTCGCGGTAGAGGTAAAAGATATCGAAGCGGAGCGGGCGTTGCCCACGGGCTTGGTAGGCGACGGCAGGCGCGTCGAAGGCTGGGACTTCTTCGTGGCAGGGCGCTCGATGGACTTGGTGAGTTTCTTTACCAGATGGGACTGCTTGCCGCGGGCTTTGAACTCGTCATTGTCGTTGTCAGAGATAGGATCGGAGATGAAAGAGCTGGACTCAAGTTGGCGCATTGCTTTTTCATAGGAGTCGCCGTCGTCGTTGTCCGAGTCAAGTTTCTTGTCCTTCTTGGAAGACTTTGTCTTGACGCCTTCTCTCTTGATCGGAAGCATGGGCAGGTTTGAGTCGGAGTAAGAGCCGTCAGGAAGGGGGCTGCAGGGCGAAGGGCTCAGATCGTGATCGATATCGTCAACACCGCTGAGCCGAAGAGCGGTCTTAACCTTGCGCTCCTTCTTTGGGCTGAGCAGCTCTTCATCGTCACTAATCAGCTTGCTGCCCTTGCCCTTAGACTTGCACCCCTGCTTCAGACACAGGGGAGACTCATCCGTAGCCGTCTTAGCAGCATCAGCTGTCCTATTCATCTCCTTCGTCGGCATGGGCACATCTGCATTCAATTCGGCTTCTTTTTTACTAGCCTTCTTGGGTGTCGGCAGAGTCACCACAACCGTTTCCTCTCCAAGCTCGCCTCCGAGCTCAATACTAAAATCCGGATCAACGACCTGCCTCGTAGAGCGGACATTAACCGGATCCGACGGCGGGACCTCCAGTTTCGGATAGCTCATATGCCCACTCTCCTTGTCCTGGTGCTCTTGCTCAGTAACGGCATCCGAGAATGCCTTAAACGACTCTAGAATAACCGGCTGTGAGTCCACATCATTCAGATTCGAACTCTGCCAAATATTCACCTGCGACGCCGCCTTGCGGGGGCTCTTCAGCGGACTGTTCTCCCTGAGAATAGGATTGAGCTCTTTTCGAGGGCCGAGTCCTTTCCGGGGACTCGACGCCCCGGAATTAGCCGCGCCAGCAGACACAGGTGCGCTGCTATCGGCCTGCCGCGAGGGACTGCTCAAGTCCAGTGTGACAGTCGTGCTCTTTGTCAGAAGGGACGGGTCCAGATCCTTGCGGAAGCCGGCTTCGCTGATGAGTTGGCTGATATCGCGGTGGCGATCTTCGGAGATCTCTACTACCGCGGAGGCAGGCTGAGCGGGGAGGGTGTCGTCCTGGGGTTTGGAATCAGGTGAGTTGGCGGAGGAGGCCTCTTTGGAGGCTCCTTCGGTCGCGGTGGAGGGGACGGCTTTGGGGGTATCAGCTTTCTCAAAGTCGAGCTTCTGATCCCAGGGCTTTTGAGCCTGCTCGGCCTCGTTTTCGTTGGTCATTTCAGCCTGTGTCTTGTCAGTCTCGCCTTTCTTAACTTCTTCAGTCTCGGCGTTCTCAGCATCGACCTTCTGCTTGTCCTCAGATTTGCCCTGAGGTTGCCCCTTCGCCCCTTTTAACACTCTAGCATCCATCATATCAACCACATTCACCATCCTAAACCCCCTCTCCATCTCTTCTTCGTCTTCCTCATCCATCTCGGGCGCCTCAAACCTCCCCCACACGCGATTCCCCTCCAGATCATACTCCCTCTTATTCATATCCACCCACCGATCCCTCTTGGCGAGCCGCACTTTCAGCAACCCATCGCCCTGGACCTCAACAATCTTGCCCGTGCGCCTGCAGATTTGAGGTTGCCAACTCGTCGCCTTGGAGAGGATGAGCTGATTCCAGGTGAGGATCATGCCAGGGATGGCAGTGTCGGGGTTGAAGGGTGGGAGGACGGAGGGGTCGGCAGGGGGGAAGGGGAGGTCTTCTTCCTCGGATTCATCCTGGGAAGTGGCCTTCGGGAGATAGTCGTAATTGCGCTCCTGCTCAGGCTCATCGTAATTCAGCTCCTCTTGAGGCTCATCATCATAATTCAGCTCGTCCTCCCCAGCCGCGAGCTCATCAGGATGGCGGTGCTTCCCGCCCCTCTTCTCCTCAAAGTCCTCAACCTCCTCCTCTTGAGTATATCTCCTCCGCTTAACACCCGCATAACTCTCTTCATCTTCATAACCCCCTTGCTGCTTGCGCTTCCCCCGCCCGTTCTGGCCGTACTTATCCTTGCTAACCCAGAACTGCTGCTGCGGGTCCCAGCGCTGCTTGAACGGGAAGGGAGGCTCGCTAAGCTCGACGCCTTCCTGCACGCACTCGACGGCGCGGTAGATGATTTTGGAGCGCCAGGCGTCGGGGTCGTCGGCCTTCTGCTCCGTCTGGGCAGCTTCCTTAGACGGCTTGGTATCAGACTTGGTAAGAGGCCGGGGGGGAGAGCTGGCCGCCTGGGAATTGCCATCCTGCTTGGTAGCTTGCTCATCACTCTGCTCGCGAGCGCCAAGCTGTCCTTCTGAAGAAAGCAAGCTCTTCAACAACTCCCTCTTCCTCTCCTCAATGCTCCCGTACTCCTCAACCTCCATGTTGTCGCCCTCTCCGCTCACGGAGAGACCCTCGAAAGCCCGTCTGGTAGCCTCCTCCTTCTTAGCACGCAGAAGCGTCCTCCGCCGGGCATTCCTCTTCCTGGTCGCTGCCTTGCCATGCCCGGGGGGTACGGGCATTTGTTGGCCTTGCGGAACCTGATTTGTATCTCGCGAGAAGGGCGCCGAAGCGGGCAGATCCTGAGATTTGGACTGAGTACTAGCGCGAGCTTCCTCTGGCGACTTGGATACCCTAGCCTTCGTAGGAGAAGACGTGGCCTTGGAATGGCTCTTCTTGGACTCCTTCTCGCTGGCGCTGCTGCTGTCCGAGCTGGAAGAGGAATCCGATTCAGACTCTGACTCTGACGAACCGGATGAGGACGAAGATGAAGAGCTGGACGACGAATCGGAATCGGAGTCACTCTCGCTGCTAGATGACACTGAGCTGCCGCTATCCGCGGCGCTGACACTCTCTGAGGAGCTTGACCGGACGCTTTTGTCACTGTCACTATCACTCTCGCTGGAGCTAGAGCTATCGCTCTTTGAGCTGCCGGAGAGGTTAAGGCTGCTGCTCTTTGAAGGACCTGACAGGCTAGGTTTGGCGCTGGCAGAAGAGCTGCTGCTGCTGCTACTACTGCTGCTGCTGCTGGAGGCAGACCTAGACCGGACGCGGTGCGAGCTGCGATCGCTAGACTCGGAGTTATCACTCTTGCTAGACTTGCTACTCTTGCTGGACTTATCGCTGGAGCTACTGCTCTCGCTGTCCGAGCTGTCGCTGTGGTTGTCCCCATCGCTGCTGAGATCGCTATCGCTTGACTCGTTGGAGCTGGAGCTACTGCTCTCACTCTCACTCTCACTCTCATTCTCACTCTCACTCTGGCTCTTACTCGAAACAGACTCCTTGTCAGACTCCTCAGTCCCAGGACCCTCAACAAACCTCTTAGACGACTGCTCCTCCGGCCCACTATCCTCACTGTCTCTGTGGCTCTCACTCGTGCCGTCATCACTCTTCTCGCTGGCAGCAGACTCGTCGGAGAGATCCTCATCAAACCGCATATGCACCGGCATCTTAACCTCTTTCCCCTCCTTCCTCATCTGCTCAACCATCTGTGCGGCCGCCGTCCCCTCCAGGACCGACCCGCTTGGAAAGCCATGCTTGTCAAAGTGCTTAATGAAGGAGGAAACAGACTCAACATCACTCTCTTCGTTCTCTGGGGCAGCATCTTCAGCCTCCTTCTGTGCCTTCTTTCCCTTCTTCTTCTTTATCTTACGCAGTATCTTCTTCTTCCGCTGCTGTTGCTGGTGTTCATCCCCCTCACTCTCCTCCCGTTGGGCATCCTCTTCTTCCTTCGAATGAATCTTCTTCACGTTTCCCACTCTCCCCTTCAAACTAACATGCCGTGTGCTCCACCCCTTTATCTCATCCAACATGAGCAGTCCCCGCCGCGATATCTTGGGCTTGTATTTCTCTTGCAGCCGGTCGTATGTCTCCCTCAGATCCCCGTCGCTGTCTCGAAGCGCTTTTTTACACGTCTCGAAGGTAGCACCAGGGAAGGTCTTACGCAACAGGTGGATTATGTTGGAGAGGGAGTAGTTCAGGTCGGATTCGGTGGGGGATTCGTGGGGCTCGTCTTTGTCCAGGTCTTCGTCCTGGTCCTCGTGCTGTGAGGAGGAATGAAAGCGGGAGTGCGAGGAAGAGCGAGAAGGCAAGCGAGGTGAGGGTTCGCCCTGGTCAGCGCGCAGGCCGCGCAGCTCGTCTTCGAGCTCAGACTGGATCGAGGCATCGTCCCGCCCGGAGTGGTAGCAGCCCTCGCTCTCACTATAATGCGAGTCATTGTCTTCATCCGAGTAATGCTCCTCGTGTTCCGAGCTACCATCATATTCCCGATCCTGCTCGTCCTCCTCTTCTGGGGTTGGCGAGCGAACACGGACCCTCTTCTTGCGATGTCCCTCGCCACGCTCGGTGAGCAACAGCCTCGGCTGCCCCTGCTCATCTTGCTCTTGTCCCTCGTCTTGGTAGCCATTATCGTAGTCATAATCGTCATACTGATCATCTTGATCCTCCTCCGGATCATACGAAATCCTGCGCCGCTTCAGCGGGGGGATCTCAACGGGGGGTCTATCACGCGAGGTCTTCAAACGCGGACGACCGAAGGCGACGCCGTCGTACAGCCGTCGGCCTTGCGCAGATATCTGGTGGCGGCCCGCCAGTCGGCGCTTGCGGTAGTCGTTCGTATCGAGGGGACGGATGCTACAGTCAATTCGATTAGTTTCTGATTTAGTCAACCGACTTTCTCGAATAGCGAACATAATGAAGGAAAAAAAAAAGGAGGAGAAGGGGGGGAGGGGGAGGAGAGAGAGATGAGATTTTGGAGAGTAACGTACAAAACCTCTTCATCTTCCTTCAGCACCTCTCCCACGCTCTGAAAATGCAGTAGCTCAAAGCCATTCTCCAGCTCAACAGCATAATCCTCTAATCCCCAACTACTCTCATAGCTCTCGAGGGGGATGACGTCGTTGACCTGCTCTAGGAGGTTTGCGATCGTGGGATCGTTGTCCAGGCGTACGGGGAAGACGATGCGCACATCGGGAAGGGCATGACGGCGAACGACGAGGCGCAGGCGGAGGGTGTTGGGGGTCATCCTTCCTCTGGGCTCGTCGGCCTCAAAGAATTGAGGGAAAAGGTGGGTCGGTCGATGAAAAAGGTGCTTAATGGAAGGTATAGAATTGGATAGTCGTAGTGTTTGTGGTAGGTAATGCAGGTAGTTAGGCCGATGGAAATCTTGTGTGCGATAGGATGGAAGATGTTTGAGAAAAAAAATCGATTTTGTGCCAAAAGGCAGAAAGAATCGCGGCCGCCCTCAAAGAAAGAAATGAGAGAATGAAGCCCTGCGATGCCCGCACGTCGCGCCTCGTCAACTGACGCGCTGTGAGCTTTTTGGGGACCACTGATGCTGTTCCGCGTTGAGGTTATCGATAAGATGTGGGGTTGTCCCACTTGGATGAAGACGGGTGACACGACCCCAAGGTCTGCGAATGCAGGGTGACGAAAGCCGCGGCAGGGTCGAGGTTTGTTTCGTGTTGTCGGAAGGGCAATGGACGAGAGGTTGTGATACAGAGCTGGGATGGTCTGTCTTGAGTATCTACAATGGTACGTGTCATTGAAAATAAAACTTGAGGATTGAATATATTTGTCAAGTCAAGCAAAAAGCCCTGACCTCGACTAATGGATTACTGTATTTTGTTCCTCCAAGCAATCGTCACTCATCATCAACCATGGCCAACACCATCACCACCGTGCTAAAACAAAGACTAGGACTGCTTCTAAATTCAATGCAAATAATACAGTGGCATACAAAAGCCCCTTTTTGAAATGCCGGGATTATCAAGTGAGATCTATCAACACGTGTAGCCTCAGGTATCGTTATCGCTGTATCTAATCTTTATATCCAGTATGTAAAGGTGACTTGGAGAATGAATGACATGCGAAAACACAACGCCGGTTAAAACGCCATGTTTTAACGCGGCAAGCTGCCCAGGTCTAACATGTGGCCCATCTTCTCGATCTGTTTTTTTTTTTTTCTGTCAGCGCGCCAACCCATCAAACAACGTAAAAAAAAAAAAAAAGGTAAAAGGTACTTACCTTAGTCTTCAAATACCCCTCCACCTCCGGTGCCCTAAACCCTCCCTTCCCTTTCCAACTCAACGGAATCATGGGCACCCTCTCCCTGACCACAATCTCCCGATTTGGCCCCTCCACAGCGCGAATCTTATCTGGGTTATTCGTCAACAACCGGATCTCCTTCTGCCCCAGGTCCAGCAACATGGCAGTCGCCAGCCCATAGCTCCTCGCGTCGGCGGGGTGTCTGAGCAAGAGGTTCGCCTCGACAGTGTCATTGCCCAAATCCTGCAAATTATACGCCTTGAGCTTCTCGCCCAGCCCAATCCCGCGGCCTTCTTGCCGCAGGTAGATGATGATCCCACCGGCTTTGTTGTCTGGGTGAGACATGAGACGCGCGGCCTCGTCGAGCTGCTCGCCGCAGTCGCAGCGTGCAGACCAGACGGTTTCGCCGGTGTAGCACTCAGAATGTATCCTCACCAGCGGGGGTCCGTACTCCTCTTTCGGTCCATCCTCCTTTTGTGTGCTCTCCTCCCCGGGACCCAATCCGCTCGTCGTCCGACCCGGATACAACCGTCCCGTATACGCACCCCGAATCAGCCGATCCATCTCTGTCTCGCCCGGCCGTGGTGCATCCAAACTCTTACTGCGAATATTATGCCCGAAGACGATGGCGAGATGCTCCTTGTTATCCACATTATTCGTATAAAGATGAAGGAACATTTCTGCGCCTGTGGTGGTTGGGATGCGTGCGCGGACGACGCATTCGACTTCCGGCAGGGGGTCGAGCAGGCGGGGGTGTGACGAGCCGCAGCCGCCGGTGTTGTCAGGGAGAGAACTGTCGACGGGGACGCCTCTGGGGACTGAGATTGGGAGGGGGGTCGATGTACCCGGTGTTGAAGGGGGTGTGAATTGAGGGGAGATGAGGGAGGGAGGGGGTTGTGTCAGTTGCTCTGCTGAACTCGACGCTGATGATGCTGATGCCGATGCTGATGCTGATGACGATGATGATGATGATGATGATGATGATGATGATGATGAGCCATCCTGCGTGTTGTCGCCGTTGGCTGGGGCCAAGGTCCCGTTCGTGCTGGCGGTCAGCACAGAGAAATCGGCGTCCTTCACATCTCCCTGCTCCTCAACAGCCGTGCGACGAGGAGAATAAAACGATGGTAGGGTCGTCGACCCCGAAGCCTGGATCGGCTCCGAGTCGGTGGTAGAGGCCGGCATGGCGTTGGGGCTGCTGCTGCGGCGGCGGCGTGGCTGGCTGCGCGGGTACGGTGCAGGGATGGCTGTGACACCGACACGTGCTGCAATGCGGCGCAGGGAGCGATCGATCGATCGGGTTGGATAACGGCAGCGATCGGAACGTTAATCGCAAGGTCGCAATGATTAGTTGATTGATTGGTTGATTGTAGAGAGCGCGGTCAAAGACAAGACAATTGACTCAAGATGGCGACAGCGAAACCAGTGAGCGAGCGAAACGGGGGATGAAATGGAGATGGAGATGGAGATGGAGATGGAGGGGTCGGCTTAGGTCGGTGTTTCTGGAACTTGACTGCCGAGAGTGACTGGAAGAAACAGTGAGACTGCAGACTCGAGATCTAACCTAATGAAGGCAACTTATTCTCGTCAGCAGCAGCGCTCTCATGAAGTGTCAATCGGCCGTCCCGAAGCATGTACGTAAGCAAACAACCTTTTCACCTCTTTAGTCAGGTCCCTCTCCAGCTCTCCTTCTGATTGTGTCAACGTTTTGGTGGCACACTTCTGTAAGCAATCACCAATTGGACAACCCGAGACTCAAAACATCCCGTGCTCACTGCCGCGGTCTCGTCTCAGTCGCACAGCGCTCTCGAAGCCCACCTCTCCTGGGGCGCCCCACCGTCCCCGCCTTCGCCCCCCCTCCCCCCCTCCTCTTCCTCGCGGTTGGGGCGCCGCGGCCGAGGCAGAGACTCGTGCTTCTCCACATCTCGAGAAGGCTCCACGGAGTGTAGTGTCTGACAAATCAGAATGAGAAATCAGCTAGGTGGGACCACACGTGCAGATAGATTACACCGATACGGAGTGAAACAGGTAAGTTACGTAGACCGGGGGAAGCAAGACCACGAATGTTCAGGCGCCCTAACCCCTAACCCTGACCCGAACCCCACCTTTGATTCGGATGCCAACCATCATGCGGACCCTAATTTGCCCCAGCGGTATCGGCTCTAACCCTATCAGTGTGGAATTGGTGATGACGAGTGTTTTAAGTTGTTGAAGCTCGCCGAGTTGCGACGGTGGTGGCTGTTATGATTTTATGATTCATGACGACTTTTTTTACTCCATATTACGCACAGCGAAGGGATTGAAAAGTGAGATGGGGTGGTCCGTGCTTTTGCCTTCGATTGGGCTTCCATCAATTCCATGCGTGCCGAGGAAGGTTCTGTGGGTGCGTTCTGGTGTGTAATGGTACAATAATTTACGATTAGCAGTATTCGCATTCGAGAAGGTTTTACGGTAAGTCACAGAGGCAATCACCCCTCGATTTTGTGTTGAGCTTTGCTCTGTATATTATGTCTCTTGCTAAGAGCGTTCAAAAACGTAGTCACAGGGACAATATCATTGAGAGAGCTTCTGAAGTCAAGTCAGAGAAAAGTTAGGCCTGGAGTCAAGCTCAGGCCCTGACAATTGTCGGCGACATAGGCCGTATGAGTTACCACCGCCGCCGCCCCCTTCTGCGTAACTTACACCTAGCAATCGCGTAAAAAACGGGCTCCTCCCCCTTTACAAAGAAAAATCGAACTCCATAAGCCCATCGCCAACCTTATCGTCAATATAGACGTTGAGCACTCACTACACTACATCCCGCATCAAATCCCTAAAATCGATGCAGGAATCCAAATATAGGCTCTCAGCTGCCTCCCTCATTCTTCTAGAAATATGCGCAGAATATATGCATTGACCAGGAAACACGCAATTTATCCAACCCGCCCGCTAGCCTAGCGACCTTCATGCATTTGAATGGCCGCGCCCCTGTCCGGTGTCAAACCCTTCCCCCCTCCCGAAGGGGCCCAATCGAGGCTGAGGCGATCGGATGTTCACGAAATTCGGTATGTACTTGTAGACTGTGCTACCTTGGCTAACAGCATCGAGGGAATGGATCAAGAACACTGCAACGTCGTCGAGTTCTCAACGTTGGAACTGCAACGCTCTCAAATATCCCCCACTCGATGATGCAATCTCGATGCTTTACATAGAGCAGGGTGCCTACCTTGGGTATTCACCCGTCCCGGCCTGACCCATCTTCCATGGAACAAAGCATGGAACTACCTTTCATCAGTTCCCCAGCCCAGCGCCACACTCTATCCCCATCACCATCCTAGATGACCCTAACATCAAACGTGTTCGGGAATGGTCCCTCGCTCCCGCAAGCTCCGGCCCGGCAGGACTGTCCTTACAAGTAGAATGTGGAGACCCCACGCGGATCTTCGGCTCACACATCCGGAGCCGCACGTGTGACGCGACCGAAAATCTTGGCCAGTCCTGTTTGGGCAGAGGCTCCGTGCAACGTCGGCGGTGTTGCTATGGTTCCGTTGACTATCGTGGAGGTGACAGTTGGCGGGCATGTTGGGCCAATTTCCCATCGAGGCGGCCAGAGAGCGGTTCCTCCATCTTCCCCACGTTGGGATTTGGATGTGATGGGTCCGCGATGATATGCCGGGCCGGATGATGGAAAGGCAAAAAGGGTACATATATGGATCGGGAACGGAGGGTTCCGTCCGTGATGAGAGTTGTGACGGGATGAGAGTTGGATATAAAAAGAGTTGAAGGAATCCCTTGATGTCGATTCTCTCAGCAGGCTCGCCTCTGGATACCTCACCTCTGGCATCCATCGTCTCTACGACATTCCCTCTTCACTCTTTCATTCTCAGTCCAACTCCAAGCCCCAAGCAGCCAACAACAACAACATGCGTCCCTCAACGCTCCTCCTAACCGCCCTCTCCACGGGCTCCCTCGTCGCGGCCGCGCCATCCTTCACGCCCAAGCCTAGCACCACCAAGTCCACGAACCCCTTCGAAGGCAAGACGCAGTTTGTCAACCCAAAATGGGCCGCCAAGCTCGATCAGACCTTCTGGAACCTCCTCAAGAAAGGAGACATTCTCAACGCCCTGAAGGTCCCCAAGATCCAGGCCACCATGTCCACCTTCGTCTGGGTGTCGCGCCGCTCTGAGCTGGTCAACATCGACGACGCCATCGCCGCGGCCCGCAAGGCCCAGAAGCTGACGGGCAAGAAGCAGATTGTGGGCCTGGTGCTGTATAACCTTCCCGACCGGGACTGCAGCGCGGGGGAGAGCGCGGGCGAGCTCTCGAGCGCACAGAATGGGCTGGAGATCTACAAGGAGGAGTTTGTCAAGCCGTTTGCTGAAAAGGTGGCCGCCGCGAAGGACTTGACTTTTGCCGTCGTGCTGGAACCGGATTCGCTGGCTAACCTGGTCACCAATATGGGCATCGAGTTCTGCGCCAACGCAGCCGACGTGTACCGTGAGGGCATCGCGCACGCCATCAACGCCCTGCAGTACGACCACGTGCATCTGTACATTGACGCTGCGCACGGCGGTTGGCTTGGCTGGGATCCTAACCTTCCCTTGGCGGCGAAGGAGTTTGCCAAGGTTGTTAAGCTGGCCGGGGAAAAGGGCGGGAATAAGATTCGGGGTTTCGTCACGAATGTGTCGAACTACAACCCGTTCCATGCGAAGGTCAGGGAGAACTATACCGAGTGGAGCAACTCGTGGGATGAGAGTCACTACGTGAGCTCGCTGGCGCCGTTTTTGGAGGAGGAGGGCTTGCCAAGCCGGTTTATTGTCGATCAGGGCAGAGTTCACCTCCCCGGGGCTCGTAAGGAATGGTGAGTTTCCCTAATTTTCTTTCCCTCCCCCCTTCCCTTTTAAACTCGCAAAGAAAAAGAGGCTAATGATGATGACAACAGGGGCGAGTGGTGCAACGTTGAGCCCGCAGGCTTCGGCATGGCGCCTACGACTAAGACCAACAACACGCATGTTGATGCGATTGTCTGGGTCAAGCCGGGCGGCGAGAGCGACGGGCAGTGCGGCATGGCTGGGGCGCCTCGCGCAGGCGAGTGGTTTGACGAGTATGCGCAGATGCTGGTCAAGAACGCCGATCCGTCGGTGTTCAAGCTGTTTTGAGTGGAGGAGATGAAGGATGGGAATGAGTAAATGAGTAGCGAGGGGGTTTTGTGTATAGATTCGCTTCGTTGTACATATATATTGGGGTATATATACATTGTGCTTGGCTAAGGTCGACATGTCAGTGGTAACATTTTGCAGCATATAGAACGCTGACCTCTGGTTCCTGACTTTCCCTTACAGAAGTCGTCCCTAATGTGTCAACAGAACGGCATACAGAACGATAGAAACTTGTAAACATGTCAACAGTAAACAACACACACACACACACACACACATTTCATTCCCTTACTCTGCTCTATATGCATCTCATTATCATAGTCATAACAATCTATATAGATGCAAGTCGTGATCATCATCATATCGGATCATGTCATCAAGGGCCATAAACAAGACTGACAAAAAGACAAGAGCTAAGCAAACACACTCGAAGATTCAACAACAAAAATGCCGCCAATGTGCTGCTCACTTGACTTTCCTCCTCTTCAACAAAGAAACATGCATGATCACAACAAACACCTACCTCTTCCCCGCCCCCCCCCCCTCTCCCCTCCCTCGAACCCACCCAACCACCTTTCTCCTTATCCTTCATCATCCTCACCAACCTTCCCAATCATACCCATACCCGCCACCACCAGTGGCATACCCTCCATACGCCCACCTCTGTCTCCCCGTACTCCCCGTCCCATAATTATAGTACTCAGACCACCTCCTACTCCCCGGCACCCGCCCCTCCATCACATCATAATACCCATACCCCCTCACCTCCCCTTCCACACTCTCCTCCTCCTCCTCGGGCGTCATCGTCACCTCCTGCCGCGGAGCATCCAACTCCCCTTCCCTGGCTCTCTCCCCGGCGGGCCGACTGCGCGATCGTGCACGGGACTTAGACCGCTCCCGCAGGAGACGAGTTTCCCTTTCTCTAGCAGGGGCCCGGCCGCGGGTGAGGTACTCACGGTCGCGGTCGTACGCGTTGCGCGAGCCGTCTAGACTATACCCTTCCGTGTCATACTCCTCCGTCGAATGCTGGATCGGGATCGGTCTGTCCCTAGTCAGAGGTCTGTCCCGTGGTGAGAGGGGCTCACGATCACGGTCGCGATCACCGCGGGGTGCGCGGCCCGAAGTCGGCGATGGGATTGACCCAGGGTCAGGGGGTTGGGCGGTTCGGCCTGAGCGCGGGGTGAATGAGACGTGGCGAAGACTGCCGCTGGGGTAGGCGTAGCCATAGGCGTATCCCATTCCCGGACCTGGGGGAGGAGGAGCGTAAGGGCCGGAGCCAGGGCCGGTAGTGACGGCGCGGCGGATGTCTTTCTCCCTGTCGCGATCGCGATCGACCGGGGGACCCCTCGACCGCGAACGGAGACGCTCTCGAGCTGCCTTGTCGTCGCGCTCGAGGTCGCGGTAGGAGCGGGATCGGCGAAGGGGGGCTTCGCGGTCACGATCGCGTTCGCGTTCGCGAGGGCTGAAGGCATAATACTCGCATTCAGAGCACAGTCCGTCTACAAGCTCAGAGAGGATGCCGCAGCCGTCGCATTGATCGTAGAGAGGGTCGCGGTCGCGGTCGTGCGGGATTCCTGTAGCCGTGGCAGGGCGGGGAACATCACGGTCTCTTTCACGGAGATCCCTACCCCTATCCCTATCCCTCTCCCTCTCCCTCTCCCGGTCTCTCTCGCGCGCTTCCGGCCTAACCCTCGACCGTGACCTCTCCCTTTCCCTCTCCAACTCCCTCGTCCTCTCTCTCGACCTCTCCCTTTCCCTCGACTCCCCCCTCACCCCTGGCCGCGAAACACTTCTCGCCCGAAGCCTCTCCCTCGACCACTCCTTATCAAGCGCCCTCTCCTCGCTAGCTTCACGATCGCGATACCTAGCTGCCTGTCTCTTCCTTGCCTTCTCCCTCTCCATCGCCTCCCTGACCCCCTTTGGCGGCGGCAGATAGTCGGATTCATCACTCCCCGCACCCTCACTCTCACTTTCTGACCCGGAAGACGACTCCGGCGTGATATTCCCGCCGCCGCGTTCACGCTCCTTAGCGACGGCTCCAGCAGCCCGCGCCTTGAGCCTCTCCCTCTCCCTTTCCCGTGCCTTAGCAGACGTCCTCTCCCTCGATCGGGGCTTTGCTCTGTCTCTGTCTCTGTCCCTTTCCCTTTCCCGATCCTTCTCTCTAGCCCTCGCGCGCGCAACCCTCACCCCGCCCGGCGGACCAGGTGAGTCGGTCTCGCTACCTTCCCCGTCTGGATCGCTCTCAAAATCCATGGTCACGCGTGCCGTGCTGCTCGGCGAGACATCCCTCTCTGCTGCGCTTGCTCGTCCGTCGCCGCGGGAGGGCAGTGCCATGATGGTGTGCACTGCTCTTCCCGAATGTATATGCGAAACAGAATGCGCGCGTCTTCTCCCTGCCGCAGCACCCGCCATGACGGCGCGACTCCTACTACGCCTATCCCGATCGGACTCGTCCCTGTCCCGTTCGCGGGACCTGTCCCTATACAACGGGACCTCCCTCCTCCCCACCACAAGCCCTAGCTCCTGGCCTGGCGGCGGTGGAATCCCCGCTCCGCGATGGATATGCACCGGCCCGTAGTTGAAATAAACATTCACTGCCCTATCCTGACCCACATCGTCAAGTAGATCAGCGACAATATGTGGCTCGGTTGTGGCTGCAGACGTGACATTCCAGAGGGCGCCGTTGACTCCAGCGCCACGATGCCGTTCGAGAGCGTTGGTTGGCGACACGGGAATAGTAGCGCTGCTGTTGTGGGTGCCTGCGACTGAGGCCCGGCGGGAGACGGGGCCCGGCAGGGGCGCAGGCGGGCGGTAGTAGGCGATGGCGTGGTCGTAGGCTGGGTCAAAGTCGCGGTCGCGGTCTCTCTCTCTCTCTCGGTCTCGTGTGCTCTCTCTGTCTCTGTCCCTGTCTCTTTCCCTTTCGCGCTCCCTCAGCTCGCGATCCCGCTCCCTCTCCCTCATTTCACGATCCTTCTCCCTCTCCCTCTCCCTCCCATACCGATCATCCCGATAATACCCCGCAAAGCCGGAGTATCCATACCCATTCGCCCCCGTCGGCGGCGGAGCCGGAGCAGTCCCATACCCCCTCTCTCTCACCCTCAACAAGTCCTCCGGCTCCCGGATATACGGCATCCCGGTATTGGCCACATTCCCGGACATCCCCATCCCGCCCGCCGCAGCAGCAGAGGGATTAGCAGCCTGAGCAGCCGACATAGACTGTGCGCGGTGGCGATGCGAGCGATGCGAGTGGCTTGTGGAGGGGCGGCCTATGGGGGGAGGAGGAGGAGGCGGGGGAGGGGCTTGCTGCCCGATGGGCATGGCGCCGGGCATGCCCATCCCTGGGGGTGGGGGAGGGCCGTAGGGCCAATCTGCGTAGGTTGGGGGCATTATATTTTTTTTTTTTTCCCTTTATGAAGATAATGCTCACGATTGTGAGCTGAATGGTTAACAAGTATGGCGTATTATTGGGGAAAGTTGGGCTGGGGAAGAGGAAGAGAGGGGGAGGAGTGGAAAAGATGGGACCGGGGCAGGGGGTTATGTTTTTTAAAGCAAAGCTGGCGCTAGCCTAGCCAGAGCCCAATGCAAGCGCAAGTGACCGGTGACGAGTGACGTGTCGAGATGGTCCAATCGATTATCACTTCAATCGACCAGTGTTCGCTTTCTGCCTGCCTGCCCGCCTGCTGCAGTCTTGTTTTCGTTCAATTCCTGAGGCCCAACTGACCGCTTTGCTGCTTGCTGCCTTTCAGAGCCTAGCGAAGTCCAGCCTCGCTTACACCATCCCAGTAGGTACGTAGCCCATCATCAAGCACGAAAGCATGAGAGCATAAACTCGCGTGAGAGCGCGAGCGGGGGGTATCTCGAGTCGATTCCCGGCTAACCTAACGGACCTAACGGCCTGGCTGCAGCCCAATTGTTGTAAACACACAACGTTTATTATTATTTACCGCAGCGAAGATAACCTGACTTCATTGGCCCTTGAAAACCCACTCTCGACTACCCACTCTCGACTACTGATCAGGTACAGTAATCCAATCCGGTCGTGTCAATCAATCATTCAATCGCAGGTGCAGGATGCACGACGCGTCCGTTGGCCGTCCCCGCTCTCGGGCACTCTCCAGCTGCATTGGTCAGTCGCTGATGTAGAGGCTTGCTGCTCAGCAAGGCTAGACCCAGAGCCGTTAGCGGCAGTAAGTAGTGCTTCTTGATTGAACGAGTGGACCATTGAAAGAGAGGAAGAATTTGCCCGATCTTGCGCGGTGCAACGTCTTGGCGTCGGCGACTGGTTGACCTTGACTTGAATATGAGGGGTATAAGGCTCTGTGGCGAGGGCAAAGCAAATAAACAAACAAACAAACAAGAAAATTACAACTGCTTGGAGTGGTCAGAATGAAGATACGAGGCTTCGAGCCATTACCGTCATTGATGTCGTCGGAAAGGGGCGTTGCCTGGGGGATGGGAGGAAAGTAAATATTGCGCTCATGGTCAGGGGTAGGGTTGGAGTAGGCAACAACCGAAGATAGGGAGGTAACAATGTTGATGGCCGATCTGGTCTGCAACTCTCGGTCGGGTCACTCTGGTTTCTTGTCGTGACGCCATTTATGAAGTACGCAGCTTGCACGCAAGCCTCTGCTGCGGTTCAGAAACCATGCGTGATCGGGTATCTTCACCACGCAGCATGAAATTCAACAGCATAATAGAAAGACATATAACGCTTGAATACTTCGGTTGCTGGTCTTAAACTTCGCGACTTTCTGGTTCTCTCCCCTGACATGCAGGTGATGAAGGTACAAAACAAACATATCTCCGTCGATCTCCTATACAGTACGACTGTATGTACAGTCTCTAGTGGTGCAATGCAATAAATGAGTGGATTTAAACACCTTCAAAAGGATGCCGAGACAGCGACTGGAGCGAGCTGACTAGGCTGGCCTCGTTTTGACCATAACAAGGACAGGTGTTGGAAAGATAAAATCGTACGTCAGAAGCGCTAACCGGGCTCTTTTGATCCATTTCTCCAGTCTCTGCCTCGACAATTGACACTCGATCAACTGGAAGCCTTACACGCTCCTTGTCTCCCAAAGTTGCTTCCAAATCTCGAACAATAACCCGAAACGACACACCTCAGACCCCAAAGTCTCTGCACGGTAAACTCTTTTCTGGCAGCATCAATCCGAATGCCAAAAGCGTGCTAGACCTCGGCACAAGTAGAGGTATCGGGACCATCGTCATAGGGATATGTTACCCAGCGGTAAAAATTATCTTAACTACAATATCCTTCGAAGAGTTGCAAACGTAAGACCAGTATTTTTCTCACAAATGTGGGCAGCAGTTACCTCCCCCTTGTTAGAGACAAAACGATTGATAATCTGGGCGAGGTCTTTTTCCTATATCTCACTCCGTTTCCTAGGTTCAAGCAATTCTAGGACCAGCGTCGCTATTACCGGTTATCCATTGTGCAAGAATGGAAAATTTACCTCGTCACACAGAATGTTTATATCGATGCCCTCTATTGTCAATGATACCCGGACTCTGGTTACCACATTTGTACTTTCAGCAGGTTAAAATACAAAATGTAACCCCAGTTGTGCCCATACTTGGCTCTAACGTTAGAGTTGACTTGACCTGAGTCTAAAAGGATTTTCAGAATTTCTGCTTGCGCATACCCTGTTATTATCATAAGCAGCGTAGTGTCGACAATGCACGGTTGATTCGCAGTCGAAACATTGCATTAGGATCGACACAGGTTAGAGTATGGCGTATCTGGAAGATATTAATTGTAATATCTTGAGGTTTGATGCTCAATATAGTGTATACCTCCTAAAAAACTCAAGTTACGATGCTCAGTTTTCGGGACAGTACTCGACATTTCTTGTGCTCCTGGAAAATATATGGCTTATGATAAGACTGTCCAGCCATTGCATGTCTTTGCATTGATATCAGCATCTTTTCTTCTTGGCTAGCAAGAAGTATACCATATCCTCATTCCCCACTGAGATAGCAGCGATAAGAAGGATAAGTCGTCCATTTTGCCTGTGGCAAGGAATTCTTCTGCAATATCAATATGGCCATACACGCATTGATAAGCGCTTGCTTGATCAAGAGTCCACCGAGTCTATGACTAACAAGTAGCAGTAGGCGTTGCGGATTGTTCATTCGGCTCAGCTGGACATCCTCAAGAACATCATTCGCTTTGTCCAGGAATGCCCTGCGATCGGAACTGTAAACGACGGATGAATTGCACTTGGATAAAAAGATGCGAGCATTCGAAACTTTTTTTTTTATTTGGCAACATGTCCCCCCGAGCCACAATTTTCCCTGCTCCCCAGATGGAATGCGCCAAGTATCCCAAGCATGCTTCTTATCATCTCTATTCCTTGGATTCAAGCCATTAAACGGCAATGATACTACTCTCAGTCAGGACTGAATAGGAGACTTGAAGATGCTTCTCAATCAATCTCAGCATTGTCAGGAGCATCCTCGTCGTCAATTCTCTCAGCAGGTGGACATGAGTAAAGGAGACGCGACGGTTAAAGTAACATTAGAGTGCGCTTGATCCTTAACTCGAAGAAGAGGTTCAGGTTGGAATATACATACCATTGAATTGAATCCAGGTTCTTGTTGCACACGTCAAGAGCAATACCGAGTGATAGAAATCGGAGTATCTAGGAGTCTAACTTTGGACTGTATCAAGATTTACAGGAGCGATGAAAAGAGAGAAAAGGCCATGGGAGCTGTGCGGGGTCGCTTGGTCGTCTACGTTGAACAGCTTGGGCGCGCCCAAGGCACGCAAGAAACACAGCATAGCCAGCCACATTCTATGTGCTCTACAAGTATAATATAACCATACTCTAAGCTAATATAGTATATCCATATACTGTAGTCAATAGTAGCTGCGGGAGTCTGAAGGGCGTCTAAGATACATTATCTAACTCAAACCCACTCTATCTTCTCAATATTTTTTTTTTACCTAACAGGCTCGGGGCGACTTCTTAATACTGCTAAATACTCAATGTAGTTTTGTACTTACATCCCAAGCTGATTCCTCTGGCCTACCCATTTAACGACCTGATCTTGGCGGATTCGTTTTTGCTAAACACTCGCACACCGTTTCTCCTGTCATATCCAGCGATGCATCAAGCAATATGGAGACTACGAATTATGATTGCCCACATACGGCCATACCTACTAAAAAAAAGAAAAAAAAGAAAACTCGGGATCCCGCTCTCCCATAGATGAGCCCAAGGGTGGATTTAGTACGGATTACTCAGGTTAGTGATGATTGGGGAATCCCCCGTGTTGTATGTTTTTGCGTGTTTGTTTTCTCTTTTAACTTGAGCCTCAGTCGTTTAGTTATCGGCTGGTGAAGCCATTGGCAGGCTCTTTGTCAAGTGACTGAAAAAGGAGTAAAAATATTAGCGGGGGGGCCAAGGTGAAGACTCCCAGACATTGTGGTCAAGATTAGAGATAAGAAAAAGGAATGTAGACAAGATGGCAAGCCCTCCCGCTCAGCTCAGCCAACACACTTGCTCCTCTTACAATCACAATAATCCAGACCAACCCGAGCTTGACCAAGCGCAGAGCGCACGAGAACGTTTTATTAAAGTCCAAGGAACCATGTGCATATCTCAAATCCAAAGAAAAGCTTCAACCAAATCCAAACCCAAACCCAGGATATATCATGCACACCATCCAGCCCATGCACTCCAAGATCTCCGAGATACCACCAGAACAAAACAGCATACAACATATATAAGATGACCGCAGTATGTCCCTCATCCTGATACACCTGTCCAGTGCAAAATCCTGTTACGAATCAAAAATCGGCCCAAACGCCCTAACTCCCCTGCTCTCCAAGCCATATACTACCTTCCTCGTCACTCTCTGATTCGAAATCACCACCACCGCCTCGCATCCCTCTTGCTCCCACACTCGATAGCACAACTTGACCAAATCCGGCCTTTTCACTCGACTCGTATCAACCACGACGGCGTGTAGATCCGACCGGTACACCACGTCGCAAATATCGCGCCCGTACGTCGCCTCTGGGTCGTGCGTAGACCACACGATGCGCACGGGGTGATGTGGGACTTGGATGAGGAGGGAAAGGATAGGGGCTATGCCGGAGCCGGTTGCGACGAGGAGCACAGGACGGAAGAGAGCGGCAATGCGGAGGACTCCGAATTGTGGCACGCCGCGTGTGTAGATTTTCGACGGGGGATGGGCAATGAGGGAGGAGGTCCAGTCGCCTGCTTTGGAGACGATGACGGAGAAGCCTTTTTCTTCGGCCTTTCCCCTGGTTTGGGGCTTGTCTTGAGAGGGAGGAGAGGGAGAGGGGGACGGTGAAGAAGGAGAAGGAGAAGAACAGCAGCCTGAGCAACGACCCTTCATCATCATCATCATCATCTCCGTCCTAACCTGGGGAACGTTGCTCGCCGTCGGCAGCGGAATCACCCCAAACGCGTGCGTCTCCTTAAACGGCCGATCCGTGAGCTTCACGGCCTGGCCGAACTGCACGTTCCGATACCGAAACGTCAGCTTGACACAATGCGGCGAGAGCACCTCCGCCTGCACCTCCCTCTTCCTCAACCTCGTCCACGGATACACCACCAGCCCCGTGATAGTAACCAACATCCACAGGTTCGGCTCCCTGACCAACGTTTTTCCGATCGTGGCCCCGTCAGGACTGCGGTTTTCTGCCGCCAGTAGCACGAGCAACACCCAGAAAAGAATAATACAAAGCCACCCTCCAAACCGGTGAATTACCTCAAACCAATCATGCATGACCCTCCTAAACTTGGGGTGCGCTGTGCACAGAATACTCACCAACACCGCGAGGATGGCATACGCCACAAAGTACACCCAGCTCCGGACAACCGTCACCTCTTGCCGCGACGTAAGCTCCCTCGTCAGCAACACCAGAAAGGAAACATACCATCCCACCGCAGCGACCGCCCCGCCCGAATGAACCCCGCCGTATGTGTACACCCTCGCCGCAAGCGACCTTACCCGTAAGGGGGCATACTTCGTTGCCGTGCCCAACGTCCAAAACAGCGTGTTAACAACATGCTCGTTGCGGATGAGCACCGCTGCCAGGAGGTTGCTTGTCGTGGCGGTGATGGCGCCGTGGTAAGTCAGTCCTTGTGACTTTTCTGTCCTACTACCACTGGTGTGTCGCTCCAGAAGAGTGATGAGGGCAATGGTGTTGGCGAGGAAGACGAGGCAGAAGAGGCGGCAGTAGATCGAGAGGAAGGTATGCCGCAGGTGGCGGTAGAAGCGAGTGCCTTTTTTTGGGGGGAGAGGCAAGGGCGAGAGGTTATGAGCAAGAAAGACGTCGGTGGGATTCGCCGGAGGTTTTTCCTCGTTCAGGTTTGGGACTTGTTGTGGTGAGGGTGAGGAGAGACTGCGTGTGTTGTTGTTGTTGTTGTTGTTGTTGTTGTTGTTGTTGTTGTTGACTGGGGCATTGGATGCGTGTGTGGGCGTGCGTGCATTGTCGGCGGCTGCTTCCTCAATGTCTCTTGGGGGACTCGGAGGGGAGAGGATAGGGGTAGGGGTAGGATTGGATGTTGTTGAAGGCCTTCGAAGGAAGGAGACGCGACTCTGACGGGAGCGTGAACTTGAGAAGGGGGATTTGGGCTCCTCGGGTGACTCGTCACCGCTGGGGTCCGACTCGCAGTCGGACTCTTCGTATGTCATCACGGTTTTCCTGGTGTTGGTGTCTGCTGGTGTTGGAAGTGGTTGAGAACGGAAAGGGAGGGCAGGCATCATGAAGTAGGTTGGCAACCGCTGGGCGATATTCGGGCTCCAGGGGAGACTGTGTGATCGGACTGTTCGAACACGGGCATTGGGAGGAAGTCTTGCTTGGGCAGGGTTGGGGAAATGTGCCAGTGGTGTTTCTGGGCTGGCCATCGTCGCGGGGCTGAAGGGGTTGGATGGTTGGGCGTTGTCCGAAGGACTTGGTTGTTGAGGTGACATCTTCTCGACTTTGATAAGTGCTACTTGCTCCGTATATAATTGTATGTCGTTGCCAGGACTGGCTCTAAAAATAGCGAGCCCGTTTGAGTTGGTATCAACTTGGTGAGTCACGGCGAGAAGCACATACCCAACCCCTGGTGTATATGCGATGGCCGGACTCGGGCTGACAACCCACGGCGGCGTGGTAGACTCTTTGCACGCGTAGGAAGTTCAGATTCCAGGGGTTCCAGAACCGGATATAAGAACTTCTCTCTGAGAGTTGTGGGAAAACAGTTCTTAATAATACCAGACCTGATGATACATACGCCTACAGCGTGACGTAGTTCAGCTCTTAGTTTTCATATTCGTCGACAGCTCCGTCTACAACAGTCCCATCATCCGTGCCCACCACGTAGAGTCCGGCTCCCTTTATCGGTAATTCCTCAGACTATCCACAGCAGTTCCCAGCTGAGACTCAATAACGCCCAAAACAGGGAAAGCCTTAAGCACAATCAATTTGGAGTGGTAGCTCAGCGGCACCTCAGAATAGCAATGCGGAAAGAACATGCCATTTCGCGGTTCGCTAGACCCGAGCCGCAGTCGAGCATGGACATGACGGCTCAACGGGAAATATTGAGGTTAGTTCCCTGCGCTTGCAGAGGTCTCCAATCTCCATCTCACTACACTTGTAGATGTTCGGCAAGCTCCATGTCTCTTCATCTCCTGATGTTATCCTTAAGAGGAAACTCAGCTAGCCACCATCCATGGCCCGAGATAAGTTTACGTGGCTCCTCCAACTCACAACCAGTAGACATCTTGGTTATGTGCTTGCCGCCTGTCGACCAAGTCGCGGTAATCCCGACAAAGCGCGCAGACTAGTTGTACATACGACTTGTGCATAGGGCTGTGGAGCCTCAATGGGCCTAGTTCATTCATAGTTAGTTACTCAAGCTTACCCGATTAAAAGTCTACAGACATTTTGCTCTGCACAATCGATGGGCTCTTTGAAGCCTTTGGCGGTTGCCGCTGCGGCCCTTCAGGCATCCAAACTGCCCAGGAACCAGACGACTGGAAATCGTTGAAATACCGCAGAGGCTCCCAGACAGCCGCAGGAGTCTTGGATACCTGATGGCATGGGTTTCCTTTTCCCCGGGCCCGGACTTTGCAGTGTTTCTCGATCAGTCGTTAGTAGGTATATTGCACCCCTGGTGTGTTCTTTTTAACGCAAAACTTCGGACCGACGACAATCATAACTCAACTGCCACAAAACTGCCATTTTCCGAGCAAAGAAGTGATATCAATGTAAAGAAAAATTCATTGCTTGATGATGCTAATGCTTTGTGACCTAAAATTGTTAATTTCGAGCAAGGAAACTGTGGTTTACCATATAAGGCTGACCGGGATCCCTGTTTAAAGTTTCGCGCTAACAATCAAACAAGGGTGGAACTGTAGATGGGCATGTAAAGTTTGCGGGCTTTGCGACACTGTTTATTGAGTAGGCACCCAGTACAATTTTAAAATGGTGCAGAAGACTCCTCGAGCTTAGGGATCGCTCTCGGTAGATACGTAATGGAACTCATCGTTTGATTGGCATATCTTTCAGTTGTTTCTTTACGGGCGTGATCCTCTCTGCATCGCATCAGTGATCACTTTGCAGAACGGCCTAGGCTCAAGCCGGCGGGCGAACCCGTGGCTCACGCCGGAAATAGCGTCAAGGACGGCTTCGATGAAGTAGACATATAACATCAGCCGCGCGGCCGTTAAGATCCTGCTGATATATCGTATACGCAAGCAAGCGAGCCGCTCTAGACGCGGTCCGTCCTATAACTCCGCAATTATCTCGCCTATTGGTATCCAGCCTACGTATATCAGTGCACGATATCAAGTGAGCCTGATCTAGGTATACCTAACTATAACTATCCAGCGGCCCGGCTACTATGTGACCGGGCGCTGGGGAATGGTCCACGAATCGGCAGCCTTCGCGGGTTGCCTACTGAGCATATGGTGATACGATGCTACGTCCAACAAAGAATTCAACCAAGTAGCCGTTGACTGTTTCTGCCTCATCTGCCGCTTGCTTAGGCCTTGCCCTGGCATAGTTGGCATCGCATGTCGCACAACCGGGGGAGGTTATCTGTAGAGGCGGCTGGCAACAATACACTCTGATTGCTCCAGAATAAGGTAGCATAGACGTGTAGACCATGTCTAGGGAAGCACGCACTCCATAGAAAACAACCTTGAATAGACGAGATAGCGTCGCATTACCATGGAACTGAAGTCGGTTAGGCGGGCGCCGGGCGCAGTTTCACCGGCGGCAGTGCGGCTACGGGACATACTGTGTGTATGAAGAAGCGCGCGCGGGACCACGGGTGGTGAAGCAGACCAAACTGTACTGCTACACTACATACGGCGATGCGATCGGGTTCCATTCTCGGCAACGGATGAAACGAAACGAAACATTTCCCCCTTGGCGCTGTACACAGTAGGCAGGCAATAAGAGATACATTGAGCTGTTTACCTTATCTGCAGTATGTGCTGGTTTCTGGGTCTTGAATCATGCTGCTACTGGAGCCAACTGCAGAAGCCAAATGTTGAGTGAAATAATTGGAAGGCTAAAAAAAGAAGGTCGGAATTGGGCCCGAAAGCTACAGTTTACTTCTTGTTTGAGTTTGATTGTTAGTGCTAAACTTTGGTCAGGGGTTCTAGTCAGCCCTATTCTAATAGTTTGGGTTGCAGTGGTCTCTCAAAATCAGCGGTTATCATCAAGACTTAGTTATCTAGTTGGAGTGATTAAGAGATGAAGTCTCTACTCACTTGCGTCATTGCTTTGCTTTGTTTTGAAAGTGGCTTGTTTTTTTTTTTTTTGGTTAAGCTGTGTTTGCGTTAGCCAAAGCCTTCTCCCGAGGTCTTGCGCTAACCAATAAACCAGGGGGTTGTTGTACACTAGGTAGATAGCTTAGAGCTCGGGAGCAGGAGAAGTTCTCTCCATCTTATGGAGTTTCTGGGTCTGGAGATGCCAAGAACCGTTAGCTCGGAGCAGCCCTCTGATTGGCCAAACAAGCGCGATGCCAAAAATATGTGCAAACGGTTGTTTCGAAACCCTTTTACGAAAGCAAGCCGGAGCGGAGGCTTAGCAGTGGAAACCGACTTCAGGTCTGTTTTTGGCATTGATGTATCCAAAATAATGATGTGGGAGAGAAGATATCTCAGGATACGTTTGACTACGACCAGAAGAAGGTGTACGTAGTCGTACATATGCCCCGTACTCTCATGCTGACCCTGATTGACAGCCAAAGTTCCATGCTGGGCGAAGCTCATCTGTGAAACGGTAATTCCCAAGGTTTCGGGACGTCCCATGTAAGCCACCTTCGGGGTTAGGGGTGCTTGCTTCCTCATCGTATCCATCCCTCCATGGAGAGGTACGGTAGGCAGATAGGTCGGTTCGTGATTCCTTCAGCTTCTGGGGTTTCCTCCGCTACATGTACTGTCGAAAGGGTCAAGCAAACTCATGAGTAAACAGAATGACTGAATGAATTGATTATCAAAAAACAACAAGTCTTCATGGACCAGACCAGAAGAGGTTGGAACCAATAGAATCGAAATAGGACTTATCACGTGATTTATCACGTGAAAAATCTCGCAGCGCGATTTCTTTCTAGGTGTCAGTAAACGGCGGCCAAGGCTTTACGGCAGAGCGACAGCGAGGCTCGCAGGCCGGAACGCTCCGCTTGGATCCCCACTCCACTGCCATTAGGTGTGGGTGCGAGAGCGAGCCCCAAACATCACCACGCCGAGAGGAGCCTCAGAAGCTCGACCCGACCGAGTGAACATTCCAATTGCCCTTCGCCGGCCGCTCCTCCGACCCGACTCGACCCGACGCCTTCCCTTGAAAATGGCGACCGACGCTGCTGAGACCTCGCGCCGTATGTTGATACCCCTCCCCGAGCTTCCAGAGTCGAGGAGGCATGATCGAGATGCGCAACATGAAGAGGAGGAGCAGGAGAATTGAATGGCTCTTGCTGACGAGTACTGAAAACAGGCGCCACGCGCGAGGAAATGCGCGACGCCAAGGTGCCACTGGCCTACCGCGACAGCTGCGCCCACCTACTGATCCCGTTGAATCGCTGCCGCTACGAGACGTACTATCTCCCCTGGAAGTGCGAGGTACGATGCCTGCAGACCGACAATTACCCTCTCCCTTCGGCCGATTTTCTTTGCTTTACTCTGCCCAGTGTTGACTAGGGGAATTGGGTTATATGGCAACCAGACGGATCGGCTGACGGAGAGTGAAACAGGACGAGAGACACAGCTACGAAAAGTGCCAGTACCTTGAGTTCAAGAAGCGCGTGCAGAAGATGGAGGAGCTGCGCGAGGCCAAGGGCGGTGCGAGGAGCAACTGAGAGAGGGGAAGCTTGGCAAGGAGGGCGTCTTCTGTCTGTTTTGTCCATCTGTTGAGTCCCTCTAGGAAGAAGAGACATGACAAGACAAATCAAGGCAAGACAGGCCGGTAGTGATTTCTGGCAAGAAGAGGCAAAAAAAAGAGCGAGTTGCTGACAATCGAATGAGTGAGTGAGTGAGTGAGTGAGTAAGTGAGCGAGTGATGTGGGAGATAATATAAGTATAGACTTGATAATGTGAGACGAGTCAATGACGGCTCGCAGGTGTACAGATTCACGGTTACGGTTTACGACAACGAGGAAAGAGATGGCTGGGTGCAGACTAAAGCAACCACAATAGGCGGGCGGCGCATGCTGACTGCTACTTCACCAGCTGCAAGACAACAGGCTCAGGCTCTGTTCCATGGGTTATCAACTGGTCCCCAGGCTCAAGCACTTCATCCTCACCCGTGTTCTCTGCAGTTGAAGATCGGCCGATCTTCACTCCCATCGCCACCAGGCTCATGCCCACCTTGGCATTCATCCATCCGTCTCGCCGTCTGTCTGTCTGCCTGTCTCAGAGATCGATACTCTCCCTCTCTCTCCCCGTGTCATTTTAAACCCCATGGCCAGTGCCTTGTGCTGCCGTGACTATGACTACCGAACCCTCCGTACCGGATATCCCAGGCCAACCCACACACAGACACACAACAACGTGGAGCCCGGAGTCTTTGGTCCCGCCGTGCAAGACAGACAGACAGACCCAAGGAATGCAAAGAAATTCCTCAACCAACCAACCAATCTGCCACTATCACAATTGACTTTACTTTTGACGGAGAAGTGTAGTATTCGACAAAGCTTTTCCGGTTGAGAAATCGATGGCGATGATAGTAGACCACTCCGAACAGCCGCGATAAGAAATCCCTAAGATCAAGATGAGATGAACTTTTTCCAGCGGAGATGCATCTCTCAAACAAGAGATAAGCCTCCCCCTCCACCCCCCAGTAACCCGTCTCTTCTCCCCCAAGAACGCTTTATACGGACCCAGCAGATGCGACCTCGATCCTATGGTCCAGGATAGAACATCTCCCCGGATCGGATGGATTGAGGAGTTGAGTCAAAGAGGCTCAACTCCCGCGGAGATGGTGCAGTGCCAGTAGGCAGGTACTTATCTTTTTTTGCGGGCTGCCCCAGGGCATTGTTCCTGATAAGAACTTTGATAAGAACTTCCACTCGGATCTCACTCCAAAACAAAGCTCCCACCCCGCTGGTGCATCCATTCCTTGTGAGCTTGGTCACCGCCCTTCTCCCCCCCCCCCGGCCTTTATCGATGCCAAGAGACACGGATTCCAGCAGCCGCCGGTCGGAGATAAGCGAGGGGAGACGAGACGATAACACTTGTCCGCTGCTCTCGTTCGTTCCTTCGCAGGGCTGACAAATGTGGCGTTGGACTGGACTCTGTACCGTTTTTGTGGGGGTTCTTCCACAACCTTGATTCGCCGGCCCCGACTCTCAAGGAAGAGGTTCGGTCGGGCACTAAGTTTGTCTCTTGCCGATCTTGCTGCAGCAAATACATACTTGCTATGCTGTGTGACGTGCCCGTGATTGACGGTGCTTCTCCGGAGATGCATGTCGTGCCTTGAGCGACGCGGGATTGGGTTCGGTTGATCTCCCCCATATTCAGCGAAGTGTTGTGTCTTTGGTGTGAGTAAGGAACGGAAGGTCTACACCGTAGGCTATCGGAACCTCTCGCCCATGCCGCCACATCTTATTGCTTGGAGCTTACATCTGAGGCTCTAAGATACGACCTGTGTTATCTGCAGTGTCGACTGTACAGTGCTCATCTTAGGTTGATGTTGTGACCTCTTACCTTCTTGGAAGTTGATGCAGTGGCTTGTGTCTGGTGAAGGGGTATAAGTCTGTTGGGCTTCTCATCTCTATCAACGACTGACAGTGGTTGATGGACCAGGACAGTCTCCCGACTTCATCCCCTCCCTTTTTTCTCATTCACGGGGTCTCTTCACTTCTTTCCCCTCTCCCCCCCTAGCCCTTTTCTTAGGGGGCCGTGAGAACCTCACCTTAAGTAAGCCAACTGAGTCCACAGAAAAAAAAAAAATATGGGCTTCAAATCTCGCCTCTCAACCCTCTGGGCACCGCCTCAACTCAACCCCGTCACCAAAAAGGCCCGGTCCATCCCCCTGCTCAATCCTCTCGACCGCCATGGCCGCGTCTTCTTCTTCTCCTGGATGGGCTTCATGATTGCCTTTTGGGCGTGGTACACTTTCCCTCCTCTTGTAAGCGGCCACCCTCTCTCTTCTCCTCCCTGCCTCTTCCTTTCCCTTTAGCTACCTCTAGTTAGCAACACACTAACATCTCTGACCACAGCTCACCGTAACAATCCGAGAAGATCTTCACTTAACCAAAACCCAAGTCGCCAACTCTAACATCGTCTCCCTCTCCGCGACCCTCCTCATCCGCCTCATCTCCGGCCCCCTCTGCGACGCAATCGGCCCGCGTAAGGTCTTCGCCCTCGTCCTCTTGCTGGGAAGCATACCTGTCGGCCTCGCCCCATTGATCCACAACGCGGCCGGGCTCTACACAATCCGCTTCTTCATCGGCATCCTCGGCGCGAGCTTCGTGCCCTGTCAGGTGTGGTGCACGCTGTGGTTCGACCGGAATGTAGTCGGCACGGCAAATGGGCTCGCCGGCGGGTGGGGGAATGCCGGCGGCGGCGTGACATATTTTATCATGCCGGCTGTGTTTGACAGCTTGGTGGGAAAGGGATTGACGCCTGGGAAGGCGTGGCGGGTAACCTTTGTGGTGCCATTGGTGTGTTTGGTGGTTTGTGGTTTGGGCCTATTGGTGTTGTGTGAGGATTGTCCTACAGGGAGGTGGTATGTTTACCTATCTACTTTCAATCTACTAAGGGGCGCCTCTCCCCCTCCCCCCCCCCCCACCACACACACACACGTCCCGCCCGGGACCGGGGGACGGGGGGGGGGAATTGAGGTGATTGAATGTGTTTGAGACCAAAGACTAACTGCCTACTCCTCTGATTGACAGGGCCGACCGCTACAAAGCAATCGAAGCCAACCTCGCCTTCGCCGCCTCTGACTCAACCGACTCGTCCACCGACACCGATAAGATCGTCCCTGTCCCAGGCTCCATTACCTCCCGCCCTCCATCCCCCTCCCGCCCATCCAACTCCGACACTAGCCCCGAGAAAAAGCAAAGCCCCCCTTCCTCTCCCTCCCTCCCCCCGACCCAAGCCATGTCATCCCCTTCCTCCCGAAATTCCCCTCCCCCCTTCCCTCCACACCGCCATCCCCATCCTCCTCTCTCCGCAATGCCTCTTCCACGTTCTAACCTACGCTTGCTCCTTCGGCGGCGAACTCGCCATCAACGCTGTCCTCTCCTCCTATTACCTCTCCCTCTTCCCCACCAAACTAACCCAAACAACCGCCTCCAACTACGCCGCCATCTTCGGCTTCCTCAACTTCCTCACCCGCCCCCTGGGCGGCGTCATCGCCGACCTCTTGTACAACCTCGCCCCCGCGCGCTACAAGCTCTGGTCCAAGAAGCTGTGGATTACCACGTGCGGCGTGCTCACCGGCTCCTTGCTCATCCTCATCGGGCTGTACAAGTCCCCCTCCTTGGCTGTGACCATCGCCCTCGTTTGCGTCATGGCTTTCTTCCACGAGGCAGGGAATGGGGCGAATTTTGCTTTGCTGCCACACGTTTTTCCGCAGGCGAATGGTTTGTTGAGCGGGGTTACCGGAGCGGGGGGCAACTTGGGTGGGGTGGTGTTTGCGATAGTTTTGAGGTTTATGGATGGCGGCACGAATTATAGCAAGGGGTTTTGGGTGATTGGGATTGTGCATGTGGTGGTAAATTTGGCGGTTTGTTGGGTTAGGCCGGTGGCGGAGAGTTAGGAGGGGGCAACATTGAATGAGATTGTGATAGGGGATGGGTAAGATAAAAACATACGTTGAAGATGGACGTGTGTCGGGAGTTTTTCTTATTTGGACATACGATGGATACAATATCGATACAGGGCAAGGCTGGATGGATGAATGGTCTACACTTTTCTAAGATGACCTCATCACAAGTATAATTACGTACATGGGTTATGCTGGCGAAATATCATGTAAATGCTGGCATGGCATGAGCTTCAAGCTCAAGATATTCCTCCATCACTTCCCTAGGCCGTTCTCACTTCTCTTAGCCTGCTCCAGACCTCCGCCAACTTCAATTAGACTTAAAATCCCCCACCCCTCCTCCTCCTCTCTCGATCAGCCAACGTCAACTTATTTTACTAAAACCCCCTTTCCCAGCAAACCCAACTCCTTTCCAACTCTTTCAACATCCCCAGCCTGGTGAATGTCACATCAAACATATCCTTTCCCTTCTCGAATGAACCCATCTCTGATCCATATCCTCCAGCACCCACCAGAGAAAGCTCGCGACCCCGTATGGGGTGCAGATGGCGTCACCAAAGGTCTGAAGCTCAGAGGCAGCTTATCTGCTAACTGATTCTCGTGAATGAGAGCTTTGGCAACAAGCATCCAGGCTTCATTGGCCGTGGTGAGACGAGATTGTGTGTCTTTCTTGGCGCTTTTGATGGCTGCTTGGTAGGGAATTGGTTCGGTTGTGGATGTTTTGATGCTGTCCCCATAATTGTTTGGCTAGGAGAGTAGAGAGCATTGAACTCTGCGGCTGCTTCCTCAGCTTGTAGGTAAGCAGCCCGCAGTGTGGCTTGTGGTTTGGGGGAAGCCAACATTTGGCGGGGTTTGCGAACCGTACGTGTTGAGAGATTAAACTGTTGCAGCAGGAGTTTGAGAATTGTGAGGCTGAGCCATAGCAATGTAGGTCCTCTAAATGGCCTTTTTGCTTCATGTTCCAAAGGCAATGTGTGTTTTGTTCCAGATGCCTTATCAGTAAGCCATAGTCCTAAGCAGAGACAAAGAATCTGCAGGACTAATGATGAACCATGAACCAGATCTTGAGAGCCCATGAAAAGGTCAGTCAAACTAACAGAAAGGGTATCATGACAACAACCACTTGAAACTGCACTTGCAGAGATCGCGACGCAGAAAAAGATATAACAAGCATTACCACTGAGGTGGTGCATTCCATATCTGCTGACTAGTAAACGAGAGACTAGAGTGGAAAAAATCAGAAAGAAATCGATGCCACTGATTGATCAGTGGGCCATATCATGACAGAATGACAAAGTTAAAAGTTCAAAGTTTGAAGTTGAAGACGGATAAAGTCTCAAGACGGATCTCACCATCAGTCTCAAAATCGAGAAACTACTCAAGTTCAGCTGGGCGCTTGGGGTGGCCGATAGGCGGAAGAGGGGAGTGAGCTGGGAGCTCAGGCAGCGTCGGAACCCCGGACCTAGCAGCTGCAGCAGCTGACGACTCAGCCGGGACAGCAGTTACCATCGGAGCAGACATCGTTGAAGCCAAGTGACCATGACGATCTGAGCATATCTGGGGCGAAGCGGGATCCGATCCGGCGAGAGAGCTGGGCTGAGAGCCAGACAGGGGCATTCTGCCCAGACCGATTAGAACAGGAGACGGAACTGGGCCATCATGGCCAGGGGAAGGAGTCGCATTGTCAGGAAAGCGAGCGGTGTCTTGGGTACCTTCACGACTCTGGTGGTTTCCTCCCCTCACTTGAGGTTCGAGCGCGCAGTGTTGCGCAGTCGCCTGTTGCCCCCTACGGGACTTATACACCATGAACCAGATACAGCAGCCGATGAAGGCTAGGAAGGCGATTGCGCCAAAAATGCTGCCGATGATGGTACCAATTGGGGTCGGGCCGGAGACATAGGTCGACTCGGAGGGCGAAGGAGCACCCAGGGTCTCAGTGCCAATGTCCTGTGATGTAGTGGCGATTGTTGCATTCGGGGGAGTAGTCGCAGAAGGGCGCACCGGTGGGTACATGGTCATGACACCACCCTCAGCAAAGCAGCCAAGCATGAGGAACATACTGGTGGTAACGGTCGTTCCACTCGTAGTCTCAGTCGGATACATGAAAGTGCGACAGTAGGGGCGGTCCGTGAACTTGCTAGGGAGTGTTAGTTAAGCCGGGGTGTAGAAGAGATGAAATCAGCCCTACCAGCAAGTCGTTCTCTGGCCTTGATCTTCACAGGCACCCCTCAGAGAGGCATCGCGATCAAGACACATGGTTGGCACATTGGTGCAAGTCGACGAGGGGCCATCAGCATCCCGCTGGTGGCAACATCCCATGAAGCCGACGCCATCATTGGCGCAGAACATGTCATCCGGGCCGACGCAGTTGATGTAGACCCCTAGAGCACTGTTAGCGTGGTCTCAGAAGACAGGAGATGAACTTGTTACATCTAGAGGTCGTGATCGTGGCGCTGTCTCCCGAACGGTGCAGACCACTGGTTTGAATGATGCCACACGTGTCGGTATGGTCGCGTTCATGTCCGTCGTCTATGTTCGCGTGCGCAAGAGCCGGAGAACCAGTGAAAGCCGGGACAAAGCCCCAGGGAGTGTCAGCAGTGACGAGTTCGAGGGCATTTACGTTCGGGTTCCTGGCCTGAGCCAAGGTGCCAGTCGGTTCGACAGGACGCATGAGCGTCTGCCTGGGCGCCATGCCAGCCGTGGCAGCGCCCAGCAAAGCCCTCAGCAGAAGCAAAATTCCAAAAGCCTTGCGCTTCATGCTGATGGCTGAGACAATCTATCGGCTTCAGTCAGAGAAAAGTGGTTATGTGGTGATGACGCAGCAGTGATGGACTGGTGGTAGTACGACCTGGCCTGGCCGGGGGAGAGTTACGAAATTTTGCAGACGAAAACACAAAATTGTAAAATATTTGCGAAAGAAGAAGGACCCGCGACTGTGAGGGCTGCGAAATTTGTGCTGCCTAGCATAACAGCCTGTTATCGCAGGGCTGGTTGGGAGGGAACACAGAAAGGAACACAAGATGGAAAGAGCAACCCAACCCCCCCTCCCCCCCGCGTGAACAACGCGACACGAAAGCTTGAAACGCGTGCTAATGTGTCTACTCTCTTATTGGAGCCAGCAGTTCCATTGCCTTCCATCTGGGTCAGTGAGAGTTGTAGTTGCTGCTGCTATTGTCAAGTCCTGCTTCTGTCATCAGTCATCCTACCATCTGAATTCTGAGCTGACTATCCATGGATCTCCCTCTCCTCTAATATCGCCTGAATCATCCCAAGGCAACCAACAGTCATGTGAGCGTTCAGCCTCAGGATTGATAATAATAGCTAGAGGTGGGTATCCTCAGCGTTATACAGGTTTCACTCATTGCCTTCCAGCTGGGACCTGTCATGGTTGCTCGAGTCTTGGTCAATGGCGAATGGTGATAATGTTCGATGTCTGCATTCAGCTGTCTGTTAGACTCCAGGACTCCAGCACCCATTCTCAGGCAATGGTTCCCAAGTAGTGTTAGAACCACACATTAGCCTCCAAGCAGTGATCCCCGAAAGAGTTTATCTCTTAACTGTTTTGCTATCCCGGCCACGTTGACAGCTACCCTCGGGTAGCAATCCATCGTTTGGTATGAAACAATAAATAGAGTCCTGCATGGCTGTTGAGACAGTCTCACCCAAGACGGGCGGTAGAATCACGAAAGAATGTTCTCTTGAGTTCAGCTCTTTGATTACACCCCATAGTACAGGATCTTGCACACAATCTGTCAGATCTCACACCAGCAAGCACATGGCCAGGCCAGCCACGCTCAGGGACCCGCGACATCCTGGTCTGCTCAAAGAGATCCGGAAGCCGTAGTCTTGTCTCAGAAATAAAGGACCCAGCATTTGTCATTTGTCTCAGAGTACGGTACATGCGCTTGGCTAGGCATGCTTGGAATAGCAACAGTGGCGGCACGTCCGAGACTATGGCGTTAGGATGAGCCATGGCGGTTGGAGATGAGGCTTGATGGGGGGAAGGAAGGGGTTAAATTAATAGAGGCTGAATAGAGCTTCGATTCCCCTCCATCTGGTTCATCATCTCATCACCTCAGCGTTCGAAATACTTCGAAAGACAATAGATCACTTTCCGTGAAGTCTTCTATTTTGCTCCAACTAGTCAAGATCAGGCCAAGATCAAGACACAGCTTCAAAAGACCATCTCAACACTGCTCAACTCACAATGGCCTCGAGACATTTCTCTACTAGCTCTGGCCTTGTCAACCAAGGAAGGTCAGGCTACGACACTACAAATCTACCATCTGGCCCAGGGTCAGATAAACCAAAGGGGTCCAATGGCAAATAGCTGGACACAACGAGTGAGGGTCATCATATCGCTCTAAGTAAGGAGGAATTGCTGACAAGAGGTTTTACTGGACATGTTAGTTCGTCCTGAACATGGCAGTTCTCTTTAATTATACCATATTGATCTTAGTTGTTGCCAAGTCTTGGGCAATGCGAGGGGTATTAGGTTTCAATTCCAATATCTGTTCGAGGAATAGAGGAAAAGACTTCTGAAGCAATCCTTTTAGTTTTCTGTACGTACCTGTTGTTGTGTTATAAGCGAGTCATATCTTATTAATACACCACTCATCCAAAAGACAAAGTCTCGACCCAGCTATCCAAAAGGCATCTCTGTCGATTCCCAACAAGATAGGTATTCACCATCATTTCCAAACAACCTCCCATATCTCATCCAAACTCCGGTTCAACCCTCATGCCCAACCCGCATTCCTAGCCCACCTCATAGCAAAATGCCCCGCCACAGCGCCAAACACCGTAAACAGCACACACGGCGCAGCCTTGATCAGCTGCAGCCACCACGGATTGAAGTAGACAACCTCAACGTTGTTCCCCATCGGGTCCAGCACAAACGCCGCATAATACCCCTTCGCGTACTGCGGCCTCTCGCCCGGCTCGCCGTTGGGGATGCCGCCTGCTTGTCTGTACTCTGTCAACATACTCGCACCTTCTGTTTGTTATTTTTTTTTTTTTTGGAGAGGGGGGGGGGGGAAGGGGAAGTACGTACACAGCAATCTTGTACCACCTCTCCACCTCTTTTACTCCCCCCGCATCGAACGCAACATGCGTCGTCAACCCTTTTTTGCCCTCCTCCTTATCCTTGCTTGAGTTGAAAAGATACCCATCCCTCTCCAATTGAGCGGCGACCTCCTCGCAGGTACTGTGCAGCCAGAAGTCGGGGCCACCGTTGCGCGGACGGAAGCCGACGTAGAGGTTGGCTTGTTCTTTGTAGATTGTGTAACCTAAGGGTGAGAGGATGGTTTGGTAGAAGGCACGCATGCGGGTATGGGTACGGGGGGTTGTTGGGAGGGCGACGTGATTGATAGGCATGTTGATTGATTATGATGAAAAGGGAGAGTCGACTGATTGACTGACTGGAGATCGGGGGTATTGGCTGAGTTGGATGTTGAAAGCCGAACTTTGGGGGAACTCTCGGAGGGGCTGAGGGGAGAGAGTCGATGTGTAGGTGAAGAAACAAGTTCAGATGCGTTTGCTGAGCGGGGTCTCTTTGTTTGTCAGATCAGACGCTGACTGTCTTCACTCTTCTTGAAGTTCCCTTCTGCATTATTGACTTCTAGATTCTCAACCTCGCTCCGTAAACTTCAAGCTTCCTCCATCTTATAGCCCCCAGCCCCAACCCTAGCCCTTACCCCTTCCCAATAGTAGTGTCGGAATCACCAACCTCGCTGCTCAAGGCAACAGGCAGCAATTTGCAACCTCCACACCTGCATCCTCCCTTGCAGTGAAGTCGCTATGTGAATGGCCAGCCCCGCGGGGCTCACGTGAGACCGCGCCATGTTGGCGTTGAGCCCCGCTTCTGCAGACGCGCGCGGGTCATCATTCCTCCCGTGGGAGCAAAAAAAAAAAAGCTTGCGTGGGCTTGGGGAGGGTTCGGAGTTACGAGCGAAGGTTTGCAAGAAGAACCATGCAAGAAAAGGACCTAGTGTTTTGTTTTAATGCTGCAGCCCGGTGAAATGGAAGCGAACCTGCAATTGGCGCGCACGCAGACATCAAGACTCCATTCTATCTAGTTTCTGCACCATTCTTCTTCCAAAACCCCCATTTAAGCCCCCTTCCCAAAAAGCACCTTAACGGTGTCATACCCATACTCCACCGTCCCATGCCAATAATTCGTCGTATCCCCCTTACTCACCCTCCACGCCTCATCCAATGCCCTCACCACATCATCCGGCAACGGGCCCCTCTCCAGCGCATCCAAATTCTCCCCCAACTGCTCCAGCCTCGATACGCCCACAATCACCCCATCATTACCGTCCTTGACTCTCAGCTTTGAGTGATGCACCAACCACCTCAGCGCCGTCTCAATCAGCGTCAACCCCGCCTTCTCGGCCGCCTCCTCCACTATCTTGAGAGCGTGAAATGTACTGTCGCGGAAGTATCTGTCCCTATAAAGTTTACCCGATCGAGCCGTGTCGCTGTACCTCCCCTCCTCAGGAACCAGATCCTTGCTTTTAATCTTCCCTGAGAACAAACCGCCAGCAAGGGGGTTGTAGACAACAATATCGAGGCCGTACCGTCGGCAGGCGGGGATCAGCTCGGTCTCAAGGCTACGCGTGATAGCGTTGTACATGCCCTGGTAGAGCGTAGGGCGCACCCAGTTGTTTTGGTGGCAGGTGAGCACGATCTCGGCAACCTCGAAGGAGGTGAAGTTAGAGAGGCCGAAGGTCGTGAATTTTCCTTGGGAGTATAAGTCGTTGATAGCGCGGAGCGTTTCGGCGAACGGGGTTGCGCGGTCCTGGACGGTTACTTTGTCAACCTTCTTCTGTCTAGGTAGGTTGGCTGGAAGCACCCACCGCCGCGTGGAGGTAAAGGATATCAACTCTGTCCGTCCCCAAAGCCTCTAAGCTCTCCCCCACACTCTTCACAACCCCCTCATACGAATTACTCCCTTTCTCATGCGGATAAATCACCTTCGTTGCCAGCTTCAGTCCGCGCTCCTTCCACTTTCCATGGTCGCGCGTCCAAGCCTCTTGCTTCTGCCCAACATACATGCGCGCGGTGTCCACCTCGTTGTAACCGCGCTGCTGGAGCAGGTCGAGGACGGCGGCGAAGTCGGAGGGGGAGGTGACGCGGGCGCCGGTTGAGGGGTCTGGGCCGAAGGTCATTAGACCTAGGATGACCCGGGGTTTCTGTGAGGCCATCGTGGCGTTATTTTTGTCCTTCTAGGCTGGACTATGATCTGGTTGTTCGGTTCGTGATCGTTTGGAAGGGGAGAGGTTGTGTTGTGGCGTTGGCGTCTCGTTGGAGAGGATTGCGCGGTCACTCTTATGTCGCTCCGATCTGTTTGTTGGAATTTTCAATCCTCGCCCTTATGCTAAGCCCGAAGTAACCAATCCCTAGAGATAAGTCATCCGGAACTTTATATCCCTTCCCCAGGAGCTATTGTAAGCCCCGAATGCGACTTCGTCTTTCCCCTCGGAAATGACGACAACACCCCCACAAGTCCACATCCCATTCCATCCCGTCCCCTCTCCCTGCTCTCTGAGTTCGTATCCCGGCGGATCCGGAGTCCCGACCCCCCCGCACTGGGCCCGGAGTTGAAGGCGGCAACGCTGTGGTGGATCTTGGACGGGCGGGGATGTCGGAGTTAAGGGGTTAAGAGAAGGTTGACCGTTAACCCCACATTGCCGATCACGCTAAAGGCTAGCGCAAGAGGCTGTGAGGGGCCGCCAAGGGGCCGAGCGGGGGAGGGAAACATCGTTGCACTCATTTGTATCTTACCAGAGAGTTGTGGATTTGGAGTTGGGAATGCCGTGATTTAGTGGAGTGGATGCTGAGGACGTACAATGCCATTGGATGCTATTGCAAGTCCATGACTATATCGTGGCGTGTTATCTGGAGACCCTCTACGTGGATAGAAAAAGCGGCCAGTAAATGTAGAGGCAAGACTGGAATGTTGAGATTTGAGGATGGGAGACTGAGATTGACGAGGATGATGTCATCGGGAGCGTCGAGACAGCTCGGGTAAGTTCTTGACAGCTTCCGAGAGAGGGACAGACAGAACCTGCCTCGTCTCGATCACTTTTTTGTACTAGACTTTTTTTTTTTTTTTCTACCGACACTCCGGGTTCAAAACCTGCAGCCCCTCTAAGCACGGTCACACACACCTAATACGAACTTCGCAATACAAACCCACGGTTTTCACACTGAGCCCAGTAATCTAAATGCCTCCCTTCTGGTGATGGTAGCCTATAGACATCCAGTCTGAGTCCTTTCCGATCCCAACCTAGCTCCTTCAATGCTGTTTCCAATGTAAGCAGGAAAGTCGTGATAATCACGCATATATGAGTCTTGCCTTTCTCTGAACTCGGTCTGTCATCCATCTCGGTCATCGAGAGTAGAAGTGAAGTAGGAAGCAGGGGCGTGGATAGATGACTGTCCCTGACCTGTGCTGTCTTCTTGTAGTTAGGTCGGCCCTCTATCTTGCACAGCAGTCAAGACCACGATTATTCCAACATACCCTCCTTCATAAATCAGCTGGCACACGCATCAGACCCAGCAAATTTCCACGGCAGCTCTCAAGTTTAAACCTCTTATACAACGTCGTAGGCAAAACGGCAAACTCCGACTGCTGCTTCTCTCCAACTTTGGCCATGGTCTCAGCCGTAGACACAGCCAATTCAGAACCCTTATTGGTTGGCAGCGACAGCGGCGGCGACATCGTCATCCCGACAGTGTAGGAGGCGACTGCGACCAGATCCGTGCTCTACTCCTGGAGTCTTTCCCCCCGCAGCGCAGGGGTAGAGGATGATGACGATGCAGATCCAGATCACGAACCTTGCGCCCCAAACCCAGAAACAATAACTCTTCCCCTCAACCACACCACCGGGACGCGGGCCTTTGCATCATCCCTGGCATTCGGCCTTCCACCTGCATCCTCTGCAGTAATAAGAGGCCCCAACAAACCCTCCTCCAACACCCCCGCCACAATCGCTGGCTGAATAATCACCACAGCCGGCGACTTCTCACTGCTACTACCAGCACTCTTCTGCTGCTGCTGCGCGACCCCAGCAACAAGAGAAGCCAAATACCCCTCCCACATTTTATCCCTACACCCCTCATGGAGATGACTCGCCGGACAGCCCACCTCACTCGATTGCGCATGAAACAGCACACTCACAGGATTTTCCAGACGCCAGTCCCTCCTGGAGAGCTCGCGCATACCGCACACCCTGTGGGGCACCACGCGGGTCCACAAGCGACACGAGAAACGTAGCGCGGAGTCCAGCATCTCAATGAGCATGTGCTCGAGGAGCTCGATGCCCGAGGCGTCCTGGTCGCGGAGGAGGTAGCGCGCAGAGGAGCTCAGGAAGCGGTCTTTGAGTTTGCGGGCGTAGTTAAGGCGGGTGTCAATGTGTGCGGCGGGCTTCATTTGCCGAGGGGATGGCGTTTTTGAGGGAGAAGCCGCCGGAGGAGAAGAGCTTCATCAGTTGGGCGCGCCAGTGTTGTGCTTGGAAACGGGAGTCCTCGTCTTGGGCTGGGGATAACTGGTTATTTTTTTTTTTGTGTTGTTGTTGTTGTTGTGTGTGGCTGGGGTCGGGGAGGAAGAGGGTAGGGGGGGAAGGGGAGGGGAAAGGGGAAAAGGGGGGGCTCACCGTCTATCAACAGCCGAACCAATCTATCCATATCGGCACTCATTGGCAGGCCCAGCGCCGAAGCCGTGTTGTTGACCTCCTTGCCGCCGTTCAGAAGCTCAGGAGGGAGTCCTTCGTCCTCGGTGAGCCGGACAAACTCCTTCACTTCGCTCACGAGCTCGTCTAGTTGGGCTGGGTACAGCTTGCGCAGTCGGTCGGGGTCATCGTGGGCGAAGGCACGCGCCAAGGCAAACCACAAGAAGTCTTGCTCGTCGAACCAGCTCAGGATCTCCTCGTTGGAGAGGATGTTGGGCAGCTTTCCGGGATATGTAGCGGCCAGGTCAAGCAGCTGCTGTCCTAGATCAGCGATGCGCGCTTCATACTTTGTTTCCTTTCGACGGAGCGCCTCATTCCATTGCCTCGCCCGTCGGTCATGATGCTGCTTCAGTGCTATGTACTTGCGGGAGAGCTCCTGGTTTTCGGCAAGCAACTCCTTCTCCGTGTGCTGCAGTACAGCAATGCGCTGGTACAAGTTTCGAATCACCTGCACAAGCTCGCTCTCTGCTGTCTGTGAGCCCTGCTGTTGCTACTGCGGCTGCTGGGCAGCAATCGAGTTGAGAAACATGTGAATGCGCTCATCGACAAGGCCCTCTTTGCTGACACCGCCGTCGCCACAAGGGCGATGCGTTGACTAAGATCGGCCGCGCTCGCGCTCGCGCTCAACACGCTCACGCTCTGATCTGTTTTGATCGGTTCGCGGTGATTCATTGTCATTATGAGGAGGAGGAGAAGAAGAAGAAGAAGGCTGCTTCTCTTGATGCTTGCTGCGCAACCGGGATTCGAAGTGGCGTTGGACATACGACCAGTGGATGGATTCAACCAGCTCAGCGGCTGGAGGGACATAGCCATGAGCGAGGTCGCCGAACTCGACGATTGTAGAGCTGGGTGTGTTGGGCTCCTCGTCGAGGGGTTGTAAGAGGTTGTTTGAGGTGTTGATGTTGACGACTTGGCTCTTGGTGGAGCTCACTTCTGTTAGCCCTGACTGGGCGACAAGAGGCTGGAAGTCAGAAGCCATGTTGGCTTTGGCACTGCTGATCTTGGTGGACGTGGCCGAGTCAGGACGAATGTTGGGAGGGGGAGAGGCTACTGAGTCTCGGCGGATGGCTGCAACAGAATCCTTGGAGTCGGGAGAGGCGAGTGATGTGATGGGGGGGGAGGGCATGAGGGCGCGAGGGGCAGGCAGTTCAGATGACACAGGTTGATAATGGGACTAAGCCACCATTTAACTCAGCCACTCTCATGTTGTGAACGTGGAGGACTTGGGGTGAGTGAGCGATGATCTCCGAATCACCTTTTTACCTTCACTGATGACACCTCCCATCACGAACCCTGTGAATGCTGGCCCTGACAGTCTGTAGCATGCTGAAAGCAAACAAAGACACCAAAGACTCAAAGGCTGAACTGGACCGAACTTCAAGACAAATGGCTGCTGTGCAAAGGGTGGGTAAAGAGAGAATTTATAGCTCGCACAGCCCTGGAAAAATTGAGTGTGTGATTAGCCAAAGACTGGTCATCCTCCAGGGACTAGAAGTCTCTCCTTTCCTACCCCCGCCCCTGGGCAGCAGACAGCCAGCCATAGCCCAGGTAGGTATCTAGCATTAACAGCAGCGACAATCCCAGCAGAAAGGTGAAAGCCAGGTGTTGCGATACCCAGTCAACCGCAGGTGTCGGCAGGCCTCGAGTGCTGGGCAGGCCGAAAGGAAGGGGGATCCGCCATCCATATCCAGTAGGTCGCAAATCTTGTGCAGCAGCAAGGGAGTAGTAGTTTGGCATTTCCGTTGGTTGACGTTCACTTCAGCCAACATACAGTTTCAAGCTCTTGGGACGCGGGACTGGTCAGTCACAGCCTACTGTATGTTATGTTGGTAAATGTATGTATCCGTACAGCACGCATCCGTACTTGCATCCTGTATCCCATATCCCACGTCTTCCTAACATCCTGTGATCGCTGGGTTCTGTCTGAGACAGCGTGAGCTCTCAGATTCTGGATGAGTCGTACCAACAACGCATGACATGTTAGTGTTTCTAACGTTGATTGCCGAAGGCCCAGTGTCGTACAAAGTCGATACGATAATTCTAGAGAAGACCTCTCTATAATCTATCTTGATGTCTCGAGCTGCTCAGTTCCGAAGATGCTCGACGCGAAGCCAATGTAGCCAAGCTGCAACTTAGTTCACGGAGAATGTACCCAGACATGTACCTATAGGGCTGGGAACACAAGCGACAATGTCGATCCAGCCAATCAGGCAAGGCCTATAGGACGGCGGTCCCCACCCTGTCCCTACCCTGTCATCCCGTTTGCTGGGACGGCTGCAGCATTTTGCTTCTGCGCTTGTTTCTTTCTACCAACCAAAATTGGCACCCTCATGTCCCGATACTGTCTACGCTGCTGGTGAAACTTCTGCCAGCAAGTTCCATCGCAAAGGTCACGGCCGCCACGACTGTCGGCCTGTTGGCTCTGCAGCGATTGCTCGTCGCCTGGCTAAGCTGACGATGATGGCTCCTGTCTAACAATAGCAGCAATGTGCAGTCGAAACCCCTCTCCCCTCCTTGTCTTGTTGTCAGCTCCGTGCGGGCTCTGGCGTTGGCGCTGACCTGTCAGTATTTGTTCTGGACAGCCCAACTGCACTTCGGCCGCAGCCACAAAAGACAAGATCTCGATTCCATTTCGACGTCTCAGAGACCTCAGAGAGCGATCAACAGCTGGTTGAGCTGGGGACGACTGCTGGAGAAGTTGAGCCACAGCCCGTCTCTCTCGAGCACTGTGCTAGACGCGCCTCGATGGCGCCATCAGCCGCGTGGTGTGACGAGATTGATTTGGACGAGGCAAGGGGGAGAGGTCATGGCACTGACCACCATGGCAGGAATTCCGCTGGCTGTCCAAGAAAAGCCACGTACGGCAAACTCAGCGCGAGAGCTGTCCGCGGAGAGAACGGATAGCTGTCTGGAGCCCGCCCTGTTGAGGCGATCCGCGGCACATTGGCAGGACAACTCACAAGCATCCACCGAAACGAGGCTATCTTGCAGTCAAACAAAGTCCATAATCGGGGCAATATTACATACAACTCTGTTGCTTGAACAGCCGAGAACATATCCTGACCGAGCCGTCCAACGCCAAACTGGAGCCAATGCAGAGGGTATCGACGTCTATCTGAGCAGACAATCCCTGACCGCGGACCTAAACAAAAACAGTTGATTAAAACAAAGCATGAGAAACCGAATCCCAACGCCACAGAACCCGTTCTGACTCCAGTCTGAATTCGAGACCCAGATCACTGCTGCCTCCTCGCGCGCAAGAAGCCGAGTACCTCCTCGCCAACCATGCCCTCAACCACGAGACGCTGCACGGCCTCGATCACCCAAAGCTGACAGCTTGCGTTGGCCGGGCGAAGCCAGTAGCCCTCTTTCTGTACCTGCTCGTCAACCGGGAGTCAGCTCTGCTCAACCCCCGTCACCAACTGAAACTTTTGCAATAACTCACCTGCGCATACACACTCCCCATAAACCCCTCGCCCCCCGCCCTCGCAATCACCTCCTCAAACCGACATGTCGGCACTCCCGGCCTCTCGACAAAATAAACCCCCTTTTTCCACATATTCTCCTCGTTGTCATCCCCAAAGTTTTCTTTGCCAACCCACGCCAGGTCAATCATAGCCGGGTGTGGCGCCGCCGCCATGCGTGTGTCATAGTTGCGCTTGATCTCGAAGCGGAACTGCCCGTCACCATCGTCGCGCATGTGCAGGAGGATGCCGGTCGGGTCGGTCGGGGAGCGACGCAGGAAGAGCGCCCAGCGATCGCGGAAGATGCCGAAGCGGTAGATTAGGAGGGTAAGGAGAAGGGAGGATTCTGTTGGTGCCGTAGGGGAGACCTTGGGCGGGGATATTGTTGATGACTTGAGAGCTTGCGGTTTGAAGAACGTTGCGGGTTGAGAGGGCAGGGTCGTCAAAGTTATGGCCATGTTGGTGGACGTAAGGTGATCTGATCACTGATGTAAGTGGGCTGGAATGTGTTGAATGAGTGTCGAAGTAAGTCAGTGCCGATGCCGATGCCGATGTTGGTGTGAGTAAGATCCGATCAGATTTGGATCGATCGAGCCGTTTTTCTTCGGAAGGCCAGTATTCACTCGCCGCTGTCGGGAATGTCGTCTACCTGCCAAAACAATGGGCATGAGAACGAAGACCATCCTCCTCGGCAGAGAATCAATCCTCTTATACTCCCAACATCCCGGCTGAATGTTGCCAGCGCATCGGCAGCAGCCCCTCCTACTATAGTACGTATCGCGGTGTATACCACCTGCCTGATGCCAGACAGGTAGCCTGTCCATGTCCTTGTACGTACTGTAATCTCTCTCCAACCCATACGGATTACACGATGTTCCCGATCCAAGCGATTGGGCACAGATAAAACCCTGCTGGTCTGCCCCGTGACGTCGTGTCGAGTTTGATTACCCATCGTAGCCCCCCTTCCCCCCCCCCGCCATGAGACTTGACGAGGTCAGGCCCTGGGTCAGGCCACTTGAAGGGCCCTTGTCTGGCTGTCCTCCGTCGGTGTTGTTCCGTGTTTACCTGTCTCGGATTCGCTACGTGGATGATCTTAAGATGGGTGATTGGGGATGGGTCCATGAGCAGATCGAGCCGTGCTGGCTGGTTGGGATATTGGACGGTTATCAAAGGGAATGAATCTCAGCTTGCCAAGGCAGGGTTTGGAGACGGCGGGCGGTGCCCACCATGACCCCTGTCGTGATCCCATTGGGGATGTGCTCAGCGGGTTGCATTGCCATCTATGCTATGCCACGTTATGGGCATGGGCATATCTGTAATCCGATTCTTCCGAATTTGTTACCTTTAAACACAATACACTAGTGAAGGGGTATGAGGCAGCACAAATCACATAGTTTACAGATTTCCATCCATCAAAGCAGATTATCATCCAATTTTGATCGGAGTTGTTCACCGAAACGGGGGAGGTAGGTATCTTCTGATTATAACGGTAAGTCAATCCAGTCTGGACGTGGAAGGTGAAGCACACATAAAGTACAATGTCCGCAGCACTAACACCGATACTCTATCACAGCCATAGCAGAGCCTCACTAACATCCGGGTTCCAACGCTTTCGTCCGCCCATAGGAGGAAGACAGCTTGCATTGCAGTCCTGCCTGCACACACACGTGTCTTTCGATGCAATGGATGGATGGCTTCTTCCGTCGTTGCATTAAAACAATGTTCCACTCAGCCAAGCTCCGATGCGTGCTTCCGTCTCCCGTCTTCCCGTCCGTCTACAGGCCTCCAACGCATCGCATTTTGACTTCAGCCATGTACGACCCGTCTCGATGAAACGACAGCAGATGAGCAGTCCTTCAGCTGCGAGGCCCCTCAGAATCAGCGCCTTCTAGCCTTCCAGTGCTTTAAAGAAAGGTACGCAGTGTAGTATCGACATCAGCTCACCTAACACGTTCTTGATAGCGGTTGGCTCGGCTATCTCCAGAATCACGCAAATCGTGCCGTGGTGGCAACACACTGATGTGAAACCACGATTCTTGACGACGGATGGATGATGGTAGATGGAAGTCCCAAATCCTTATCTACCTACCTATCTCCCACCTAGGTACCCGTCTACCTAGGTGCCTGGAGTGGCACGGCTTTACTGCCACTAACCTGCCTTGCCAGCTAAGTCCTACAGTTCGCTTGACGCAACTGTCCGCTTATACGAAGCCGAACACCATGCTAAGTTGGAGGGCTCTATCGATCGATCAATCAATCGATATTTAACTCAGGACATGGATATGAAACAATCGGAATGTAACTTGATACTACCGATCGCATCTCCCCCACCTACCTATTTGATGATCCCTCTTCTTCCCCCATGGTGGGAAGAGTATCGAAGGAGCTAGAAACGGGAAAAACCGGAATGTTTGGCTGTTTGCTTTGAGTGATGAAAAAGTGTGGCTGTGGCTTTTATAGCAACGGTATAGAGTCTGAGTGATTCCGCGGTGACGTGGTGCTAATTGGCTGACTGGTTGGCGTAACGAACTTTTTAGGTGATCATTGAGGGCTCGCTAGGGGATGGCGAGCACACCGTAGGTGGATGGACCGTCTTACACTGAGCCCCCGAGTTCTGGGCCCGGTCAAGTCACAGCTCAGCTTAATTATGATGTGATAAAAGTCGATGATCCTGATACCTAACTAGGCGGAGCAGAAGACCTTGTGGTACAGTTTCTCACAGGAAATGTGGACTAGAGTGAGCATGTCATCGTAAGCATTCTCACTCCAGCCAGAAGCGTCCGCCAAAGAGGACTGAAGCGGAGATAGTAACTCCAATGCAGAGCCTGGAATCTCAATCAGGCTCGCTGACGACCGGCCAGCAAGCGATACAGACGTCTTCAAGCCTTTGAACGTTACCCGTGACAGTTAAACAACGAGACGAGACGAGCCCAATACGTACCAAACTTCATACGCTGATACCGATCTAAGTAGCAATGGTAGCAATGGACTGCTGTACTTACATAGTTTGCTATTGCTACAGAAAAAATTTACACCGCTTGCGGTGCTCTGCCCTAGTCAGGACAGGAGGAGCCGGAATGTCCCGGCCATTAGCAAGCAGGAGTTACCGTACCTCATCTGGCATGAATAGTTTGTATTTAGGTCGGCGTGACTCTTCACCTCTGACTCAACAGATTCGTTTGCCGGTCTTCGGTCTGTCGAAAAGGCAGAACCGTTGCTGACACAGATCTTCTGCGCCTGCCGTGTTGGGTTGTGATTGATTCACGCGACCAGTGGCAGCTCGACGTTCACCCTGTGGCTCCTCTATCGACAATGGGACGGACGATTCCCCAACCGGTGACCCGGGGAAGGGGGGGGGTGGATGCTGTTAGTTGGAGTTTCCCGCAGACATATTCCGGCCCGGGCCCGGGCCCGAACTCGGGCTCTTGTCATCCTCAGTTTGCTTCGCTTAACTATCCCCTGTTCGTTTTGCTGTCGATGATGGCAACGGCGATACAATTGTACTTTTTTCTCGTCCACATCAACTCTGCCCCAACCTCGCTCACCCTATAATCTCCATCCGCCAAGGCACCTCTCGCAATCGCCCTCTATGGCATACGCCGTCATGGATACAGCCACAATCGGCACAACCGGCACCAGACATCGACACGGCCCTCGCCGGCCCTGTGGCCACCCATGACCGCTGGAGCATGTTGATATCTATGATGACTAAATCAGATCGTAAGCGACGGGAGAGACAGGTTCTATTTGAGGGAAAGTGAGCGTGGTGGGGTGAGAATGGAGAGGTCGTGGAGACATGTCTTGGGGCTCCTGTTATTGTTGCTGGGTATGATTGAACCCTTTCGGGAGACATCACTCTGCCGAACCGGGCACTCAAGTGAAGCAACAAGATACTGCATCGTGAAGCTCACAATCTCCTCTCAGAGACTAGTAGTCTCTTCTTCCTCTGGTCGGTAACGTGCCAGAGTAAGAGGATTCGAAGTCGGTCTGAGGAACGGGTAGGCAATATGTCTTGTTGGGGAGAGCAGGAGGAGGGTAAAGGGGGGAAACAGAGATCGAAGAGCTGCCCGGAGTCGGGGGAGATCGGTCTCGGGCATTCTGGCTTTGTCAGCCGTTTCAGTCCTAAATTGAGTTACTGTCTGCTCTTGGAGTCTGGATGTGCAACGTTTCTACGAATTCGTCATGACTCGTTCTAGCTGCTCAGTCCGGGGCCGCTTTCACCTAGATCGAGATGAGATTGGCTTTTGCTTGCCACAGTTAGGCAGAGGGATTGTCTATGTGTGACCATACACTAACACGTATCGTACTGATCTGTGTGAATGCCAACGTATATCTTGGGAACTGTCTACTGTAGAGGCAAGTCGAGAGGAAGCAAGTCCTTCGAAAGAAAATCGGACGGATTCCAAGAAAGATGCCGTGACGGTGTGGAGGTTTGCTTCGGAGAGGTTGCTTGATGGTTCATTTCGAAAGCTTAGGTCGAGCTTTGCTTGGTTCCTTGGTTTAGCTATGGTGTTGGTGGTGAGAGAAGAGAAGATGGATGATGTCATTGAGGTGATGAGCCAAAGATTGGTAAGGTGATACAGTGTGCAGGCACGGTGTTGCACGGACGATGGACTGTACTGGGATGTTTTGTAAGTTTTCCATTACAGCTGTTACATCTCCGAACCACCTAATGTATTACACGTATATGTAAGAGCCCGCTTACATCCGTGTAATTTTTGTCCACCCGACTTTATCTCTTATTTTCTCAACATGAGGCTTGTTTTCTTAACTCAAAACTTGTTTCCTCACACCTCCCCTGTTCGAGATTGTTGCGTGGCTACGATAATCCAAGTGTTCCGTCCTGCACAGAAACAGGGTACCGCTTCCGGAAAGAGTCCAAGCCGACGATGACAATAACCAATGATAATGTTGGATTTCCGTCTTGTCTTCGTTACGGTCCCGTGACAGGTGGCGAACTTTGCCGTTAAAAACAAGGTTCTCGAACGCTCTCGCATCGTCTGGGCCGGCGCTGTGCAACAACAGCCATGTAGTGGTGCCTTTGTTACTACTACCCAACCTAAGGAACACTTCAAAAGACAAGTTCCAGCCTTCCATCTTGTAGATCATCGGGGAAGCCTCCACAGTGATCCAGCACGATCGTGCTGTTTCCAGATCATGGTGATGTCATCCATCGACAGGCAGGCTGGGAATGGCTTCCCCCGGGAGTCAACATATAAACAAGCTGGGACCAAGTGCCCTCGATCAAGGTCTATATATTCCCCGGATCAGAACCAAACCGAGCTTGACCACTTCCCTTGACTCAGCAAGCAAACACCAAACAGCAAATGGTTTCAGCCCATCGAAGCATCCACCACACAGTTAGAAGAACACTGCCTACATTGCATCGCACCTTTCTCCCAAGCACAAGTCTACTGCCTCATCATCGCACAATGTCACTCTGGTCGCCCTTCTCGCACTCCATCACCCCCTCGACCGGTCCCAGCCCCGGCCCCTCTGGGACCTTCAACTCCCTCTTCCGCATGCTAGACGACTTTGACCGGTACGCCCAGCAACAGTTGCAGTCCACATTCGGAGGGTCGCCGTCCTCCCTCGGAAAAATGACCCTCAACCCGCGCTTCGACATCATCGAGCGCGACAAAGAGTACCACCTGCAGGGCGAGCTGCCCGGCGTGTCACCCGAGAACGTCGAGATCGAGTTTACCGACGCGCAGACCATAGTTGTGAGGGGCCGGTCGGTGCGGGAGCATACCGAGGGTGACCCCTCGCTGGTCGATGAGTCCAAGCGCATCGAGAGCACCGATAAGGGTGCGAATGGGGCAGAGGGGAGGAAGGAGAAGAAGCAGAAGGCGAGGTATTGGCTTAGCGAGAGGAGTTATGGAGAGTTTTCGAGAATGTTTACGTTCCCGGGACCGGTTGATCAGGATGCGGTGAAGGCAAAGTTTAAGAACGGGGTGTTGGATGTTGTGGTGCCGAAGGCGGAGCGTAAGGGTGGAAGGAGGATTGAGATTGAAGGGGAGTGAACGAACATATTGGAGGGGGATGTTAGGCATTATGATATTGAGGGTTGAAGGATTTTTTGAGACAGAGGATATGGGGATGGTTGTAAGAGGCAATATATGAGAAGGAGTTCATGAGTTCGGCTGCAGAGTTACGGTTAGGAAAAGGAACCGATATGAGCAGGAGAAGTGAACGGTGGAGAAAAGGGGGGAATGGTTGGAAAAATAGGATTTATCGGTCAGGAGCAGAAGCTGATGCTAATATGTACACTGTGAAAGGGACTGATCTGAAGGATTGAATGAACCAGATGATTGTATTAAGTATATAGCCTTAGAAAAAAAACAAATCCCAAAGGACATTATTCAAACAGGTCCAATGTCATGCGTGATTGGTACTAAGTTGCCTAGAGGTAGATACGCGATACCCTCCCAAGCCCGAAGACAAAGCCCAACGCCATCTCAGGGCCCAGTGTCCCACCTCAGTGCCCTCTATTTTAATAAAGCCAAAACAAACCGCTCCGCATTTCCATTCAACAAGACCTTAACATCCTCCTCCAACGTCCTCCGATACGTCCTAACATACGCCTGCTTCGCCGCAGTCAACCGTTCCCTATCCCACCACAATTGACACACCCTCCACACAAACAATCTCTTCTCGCTCGTCTTGTTACCCCACAACGACTTCTGCAGCCTCATCGCATCACACTGCGCCCTGTCCCTGGCGTGCACCAGCATGCGGATCACCGCGTCCTGGAAGTCGCCGCGGAACTCTTTTTTGACCACATCAAGCAGATCTCGTTGGTACTTCGCGCGGTAATGGTCTTGCAGCGCGCGCAGCTGGGCCTGGTTGCACGAGGTGAAGATTTGCGCCACGGAAATGGCGTTTGCAAAGAACATACCCTCCGTGGAACGCTGGATTTCGGTGACCTTGGCGTCAATATCGGCGGGGATAACGGGGGCGTTCTCCTCTGCTTTCGTTGTGCCCGACAGAAGCATGGAGAACAGCCTCATGGTCTCTTCGTTAACCTCCTTCTTCAGCCTGTCCGACAGCTCCTTGCCATGCCGGCGCTTGTACTCCGCGCAAATGGCCCGCAAGTCGGCATTCGACCGGTTCAGCAGCACGTCCATCACCCCCTCCTCGTCTGTCCCCGCCCCGTCGCAGCTCTTCTCGAACTGGTAGACGTCCTGCCTCAGGGGTCCCCGCACCAGCGCGCGCAGACCGTCTTCAAGCAGCCCACCCGTCTCCTTTTTGATATCTTCATCGAGATTTCTTACAGTCCGGTCGTTGTATTGCGTAACGAGGGTGTGCATCGCCCAGGGGTCGCGGTAGCGCGGGGAGGTGAGGATGGAAATAAGGGTTGTCTCGTCGCAGCCCATGCCCTTCATGGCTGTGCGAAGGTTGCGGATGTCGGAGGTGATGATGTGTTCGGGGAGGGGGTTAAGAGGGGGCAGGGGCGTGGATTCGTAGCCGCGCGTGCAGGGCGGAGGGTAGGGCTGGTATTGGGGTTGACCCTGGGGAAAGAAAGGACGTCAGTACCGGCATGATGCTACTTGGCAATTGCAGATGGGCTATTAGGAAAGAAGAGGGAAACAAACGTACGGGATAAGCCTGGAGTTGAGGCTGCCCGGGAACGGGGACAGGTTGGCCGTAGACCGGCTGCTGGCCATACTGAGGCTGAAGAGGCTGCCCATATGGAGGCTGCTGTCCGTACTGAGGCTGACCATAGGTCTGTGCCTGAGGCTGCGGACTCGGACTCGGATACGCCCCCGGCATCTGGGGATACAACCCCGGACTAGGTACGGGCTGTCCATAAGGAGCTGGCGCCGGCTGCAGAGTCTGCTGACCCGGGACCGGAGGCGGAGCAGGCTGTCCGTAGGGGGCCGGCGCCGGCTGAGGGGGGTACTGCCCCAGTTGAGGACTCGGAGGCGGCTGATATTGCCCCGGCTGAGGAGAAGGTGGAGGCTGATACTGCCCTGGCTGTGGAGGAGGAGCTTGGTATTGGCCTGGAGTGGGCTGGTAACCGTAGTAGGGCGATTGAGGAGACTGCTGATAGCCGTAGGGAGCTGCTGCTGTCGGAGCCGGAGCTAGAGGCTGTTGAGCATAGCTCGCCGGAAGAGGGGAGCCAGGCGGCGGGGCGGTCGTGCCCGGGTACGATTGGTAATAGGGGGGCTGACTCATGATGAAGTGAGGATGAATTCGTGCAGATGGAACTGAAAGCGAGTCAATCAGTATCAAATGAGTGAGTCTATTGAGATGCGATGAGATAGATACGATGATGACGACGACGACGATGCTAGCTACTCGAACACTTCACAGGAGCCTTTTATTATAGAAGTTGGCCCATCATGTACAAAGAGGCCTCCCCAACCAACTGAATACTAGTCGGCCTTGCACTCTGCCGTCTCCAAGCGCAACCACCATCATCCTGTCTGCCAGCCGTGGTGTGCCTTGCCCTTGGGCATGGCGCGGCACACTCAAAAAGAGCAGCATGATCGGTCCCTGGGCGAGCGAATGTGGCAGTGTCGGCTCGGCACATCATCCCCCAAGGACAAGGCGAAACGACGATGGGGGGCTGAGCGTACTGTGTAGGGCTGTTGATAAGATAAGGGGAGTGACATTCAGTGGTTCGCAGTCACATTCCTGGTTTAATTCATACAGCGGCTCTTGGCGGAAGGGGTCAACTCCATGATTCAAGATGTTGTGGGAAAAATTACAGTCTCTGGAAGGATATTTGGAATCAACAGTTAGAAAATTTTTCTTGAGTTTAACTGTGCATGTTTTTCTTCCATCTTTGAAAAACTTCTTGTTGGAAAAAAACTGTTTGCGAAAGCTTCAAGAAGTCTCGCGCTAACGATCAAACAAGGGACGTACCGTACTGTATTGTGTAAGCACGCGTTATTTACAGTACTATAGAACAAAAGCGGGGACATCAAAAACTTCTCCGGAGCTTGTCTTCCTACGTCCCAAACCATAGCAAGCCATCCATGATGGTTCGTCCCGCCCCACGTTACATCGGGCCCATGGGCATGTTCAGACCGGGAAGCTTGACCAGCCCTATGAAGCAGCGGCAGTTCACTTTTCTTCAACCACTTCTCAGCGGTCCCAACACTCTCGGCAGCAGAAGCGAAACGAAAGCAAAGACCTATATCCGTCAACATCTTCGGGGATATTCTGCGGCAGCGTGCAGCGCATGGCCTCTTCGGTCGTTTGCGTGCGCAATTCCCGGCACACCGAGTTTGCACAGCGCGCGTCGAGGGCGCGTTGTAGAGAGTCGCCCTTCCAGCCGAAGATGTAGTCGCCATGTTGCGTATAGCCGACCCTATTGACATTTCAGCGAAGTCAGTTGCGGTCCATGTTCGAGAGTTGAGCATGACTCATGAGGGGGAGGGGGATCTCGACTGAAGGAAGCAAAAAAGAAGAGACAGAGAGAGAACTCACGTATCGTTGGTACTCCACACAAACGGCTGCGACCCATCCTCAGGCCACAGCTCCGGGTCATTAAACGGCCTCGTCTGCTCTCATCATCAGCATCTTCCCTCTCTCCATTTTCCCTCTTAAGAGACAAGATAGGTATCGATGAACTCACATCCCACATAACCTCATACATCAACTGCGGCAACTTCACCGGATGGCTCTCCGGACACTCTCCCCCCATTTCAAAGCTCACACCGTCCTTCGGATACGCCACATGGCTCTTATGATCCGGACTATCCACATTCCGTCCATCCCAACAAGTCGGAAACGTCACTGTCGTCCTAATGCCCCCGGGACACGGCTTTGTGGGCAGCTCGACCGAATCCCCTGGCCCAAGACACGGCGCGCCCACGACGTCGTACGGATCCTCACCCAGACAGCGATGACACAGCTGCGGCTGCATTCCGTCCTTATCTCTGAGCATCGCGTCCCCAACGAGCATCCTAAACCCCGGTCGGAACGCCGTGACTCGACTCACTCCATCATAGGGGGGGATGTAATATATCGTCATGCCCCCGTCACTCCTGAGTCCCACGTTGGGGAATTGCCTCACCCTCTTAAACGTCCCGTTTCGTGCCCTAAAATATAACACCTGGGTCCAGTAGTTGGAGAAGTCTTCGGCAAAAGTGCAGGTCGTGCAGGAAGAGAGCTGGGCTGGGTCGTGCGTGAGGGTGTCCATGGAGACGTTGAAGGCGTTGCCGCCGACAATTTGGTGGACGTGAGGGGATTGCGGCAGGCCGGGGGTCACAAGGGGGTCTAGGCGCGTTATGAGGAGTTGGGAGCAGGAAAAGCGGAGCATCTGCTGGTAAGAAGGGGCGATTAGGCCCAACAGGGGGAGAATGGAGGCCTTCATGGTGTTAAGGCGAACGAATAGGAAGAGTGAAGACGTGAGAAGAGGGGAAAGAAGGATAGGAGATGTTGAGGTAGGTCTGAGAGAGAAGAGCTAAGCTCCGAGGTTGGGATGATGAAAGGAAAAGACGGCTATGGAGATTAAGAGGAAGAGATTGGCTGAGGGCTGCTCAAGAGAAAGGGGAAGAAGGTAGGTCGAAGTCTGAGGGAGGGGATAAGCCCTGATGGTTATGGAGAAAGCAAAAGGTAGGTCTAAGGGTTGTTGAGGAAAATAGGTTGTACGGCCTGAGTGAGAAGGTAGGCCGTGGGCCGGGCAGAAGCGAGATAAGCGTGAGGACTTCCAAACTGTTGAGGTATCAGCAGTTTTCCTCGTTAAGGGACTGGAAGCACAGGGTGGTTCGGTTTCCGGGCCGACGATAAGTTCCCAGTCGAGCTTTTTCAGGAGAGGTTGCAGTGTCCCGGTCCTGTCAATGCTTTATCGAGCCAGGTCTGTCGACTGAAGGATCTGGTCCAGATATCTGCAACCGATCCTTTTTAAGCTTCCATTGAATTCTTCTCATCCCTTGCATACACTTCCCATAAATATCCCCGTGCCCTCCATGTCGTCCTCAGCGCATAGAATTCACCCGCTCATGTCACAATAGGATGACTGGACTGCCGACCTGCCCTCGCACGGTAGCATACGAGCTGTGTATTGCACCTTCATTCAACGGTTCTTGGCCACTTGGGGGCGGCAAGTGGCACGTCTTGTCTGGACTGCCCCGCAGCCGAGAATATTGGGTGTCGAGGCGGGCAGGCAGGCAATATATCCAGCGGCGGGATCATGGAACTGGGGTTACACCGAGTTGCAGACGCAAGGGAACTTATCGTACGCGACATAGGACCGTGAGTGCCAACATATAAGAAGAAGTAGGAGAATGCGAAAGAAGGATCGGACAATGTCCTCCGGTTATGGTGATACAAATGAGAGGGAAAGGGAAATGGGATATTAACTCTGTTCGAGTTTGGGTTGAAGCGACCTCCTGTCTACCTACTGCCGTCTACAACTCAGTCAGTTAGCTGGCTGTCCTCCATCTTTTCTGTCCTCTTGTCCAGCTGTCAGTCAATTGAAGTTCCCATCATCACAATGGCTCGCAAGCTCCTTATCCCTTTTTCTCTCTGCTCCCCTCTGCCCTCTCAGCCCGCCCCTGCACCCAACGAACCCACAGCATTCGTGTCGGCGACCTCCGCTACGACGGCCCCGATCCCCTCAAACGTACCAATACCTCCACCATAGGCCTCTCCCTGCTGGGCGAAGCCCTCTTACCAACCGGACCGTCCCCCCTCTACGAATGCTTCGTTCAGCGGCCTGAGCCGTGGCAGGGCTGGTACAGAGGTGAGAAGGAATTGGTCTGGGCAGATTGTATCTTCACCGGCGCCGGGGCAGGAGATGATGAGAGTGTCAGTTTCGCGGTAGATTGGAAAGAGAAAAAAGTGTGGTTGGGGCATATATTTGAGTGTAGTGATGCAGAAGGGCAAGTCCCTCTCTCCTTCAGCAGACTTTCAAGAGAGGATGCTGACGCCTTCACAAGCAGCAAAGCCCTCTCCCTAGGCTCCCTCTCCCTCAACACAACCTGCTCAACCTCGCCCACAGACGGTGGCACCTTCTGCATTTTGTCTTCGACCCTACCCCCGTCCTCCGACTTACGTATAACCACCACCCTTCTAACCACCGTCCCCTCATCCAACTCCTCTTGCGCCGCAGAATATCCCTCCTGGCAACTAACCTCCTACACACGCACCTTCACCATGACGCCCGGCTCTATTCCCCAACAACCTTTGATCGAGGCCGACTCTGGTCCGTCATTTGCTCTGACGGGGTTGCATGATGGGAGGGAATGGCGGTGCGAAACACAGAGGGTAAATTATCCCCCGGGTCCGGGAAAGGTCTTGGCAAAGGCGAGGTTTGAAGAGGACTGTGAAGCAACGGGGAAGGGAACGGTTCAGGGGAAGAATACGGGAAGTAAGAAGAAAGAGGCTAAGGAGCACGGAGAGCCTGGGAGGGTCAAATTTGAATTTGATGCCGGGACGGGGGTGTTGAGGGTCGTGCAGGAGGGTTTATGTGGGAGGTGAGTGCCTACCCATTTTATTTCAGCGTCTTTTTATCTACTTATGCAACCCGTTGAGACACTCTTAAAGGATGTCACGGCAAAATGAACTGACTATGAGAGCAGGAAACACGCACGAGCTGTCGGAGCATACTACATCCAGGCGACATGTGATCGCAGCTGGGGCGGGCATGAGTTCTCGTGCTATAATCAGGTACCATATTGGTTGGGAAGTGGTACAGTCAGTGGGTTTTGAGCCCGATGGTAAGAGAGGTGGGTAATCAGGATGGAGGTAGAGTTGTTGGACAATGTAATAGATGTACACAGGTGTCAAAAGGTGCCCAGTCTATGTTTCTCACTTCTGGAGCCCAGTCAGGAGTAAAGCTTGACCAGGAAAGACATCGTTATGTGCATTTCTCCCAATTCTTCTAGTAATACTTCATGTGGGTTTTTGGATAGGTATAGAGACTCACCTCCACAGTTTGTTTCTCAGGTCAAATTAAGTGAAGATTAAAGCGGCAGAAAAACAATACAGAATGGCATGTGGACTTCAGTTTATGATAGGTTGTTAAGACAGAAACAGATACCTATTGAGAGTAGAAGGCTCCATACAACAAGGATGGGTGGATGAGGTATTGTCATGACCAACAAGGAGCACCAGGCGAGAAAAGTGGGATCAGACACAAAAGACCAATAATGGCACGGTTCACGAGAGGTTTGAAAACAGCCAACAGGAAACAAGGAGTGTCTGACGAACAGTCACCAGAGCTAAGAATCGCTGACAAAAGACTGAAAGGCCCTTGGTAGAAGAGACAAGAAAGGATCTGAGTATATAGAGTAAATGAATTCTTCGCAGCAGGAAGGAGCCGAAAGAACTCCTAAGTGCAGCAATACAAGCAGTTGCCCAAACCAACTGGTGACCGTGGTGCTTCTGAATCTGTGTGAGAACTCTTGTCTCTCATATCCATAAACCTTGTACCAAGCCTGAACCTATCTCAGGAAGGCTAGCTAAATCATCACGCATCTAAAGAGGTTGCGGACCTACTACACCAATTAAATGAGTCTTTCGATTAATTGCGGAATTGATAACGATACAAATGGAGTTAAAATTAAATAGACAAACTATATACATCACACAAAGCGGAAAGAAGCTATAGCAAGTTAGCCAATGAGAGGAAGATACTTTATATAGGTAACCGTAGGAGGAGGAGTATAAGTATGCAAAAAGTGAACGAATCGGGAAACTAGACCAGACGGAATGACTGTTTTTTTTTTCAAACTGCATTTGTCGAGAACCTGTCTACACAGCCAAAACCTCAAGGTCTTCGCTTGCATCCTGCTTCTGCAGATCAAATACACAACGACCTAGACCATACCTGCGACGATCCAACTAGCCTTCCTGATACGGGTTCAGGCTTGGTCCACAGCTTATGGATTGGCGATTCTATATAGATATTTATACTCGAAGCACATTGGTGTTCCTGCCTTGTTGCCGTTGACCATCCTTTCGCTCTGGCGACGGCATTCTTGCAGTTCTCTCACTGCGAAAACCGTGAGAGCTGCGCTACACTTCCGAATTGGTCCACCTCCCTGGCCCACTCATGGTCCTGCTATTGGTTGCTTCCTGATGCTCAGTGGCTTCCCCATGGGCTCTCTCCGCGCTGCTACAGGGAAGCTACTGGCCTGCACTCCCAACTGTAACATATATACAGGTAGCTCTGTTTAAGTACTTTCTCTAGCATACCAGCTTGAGATAGATATATATATAATACTTTTTATTCTTATAGCTACCTTCAGAAACTAGTGGTTAAAAGTTACAGAGATTTTAGGCTGATTATGTCACGGCCAGGATGTTAGCCAATCAAGAGGTTTGTTACGGTCAGGACATCAGCCGATGTGAAGAGTGGAAATTATCAGTGCCAAGCAAGCACTGATAATCGAGCCGAACACCTGGTGATCATTGAGGAAGTGCTTGGTGATAATTGGAATGACAGAATAGGCATGTCAACAACCCTTGAGTAGAAATAAATATGTAAATAGAATCGCTCATTCCCAGAGCCATGATGAGAACTCCTCCAGTCAGCAATAGAAATAGTTGTGGAACAACAACTGGTGACCGCAGTGAATTCCATACTCTACTGTGTGAGGACCTCAGTTCTTCAGGTTCTACAACCTGGCCAATACCTTCAAACCCATCTCAGGAGGTTGTGGAATCGTCACAGGTTAAGTATCCATAGCTTGTTGATGCAGATAGAAGTAAATAGAGGTCACGACTGATGGGGATATCAGACGACAAAAAGTGGAGCTAGCACAAAGGTCAAAAGGATGCACGGAATATGTAAGCTGGAACCGCTGATAGAAACGCAAGTGTCACGATCAATAAGGGGCATCACGCGGGAAGAGTGGAGTCTGGCGCAAAGGACCAATAAAAAAGCGGCTTACGTAGACTCGAGGGAGGTCGTCAGGCCAAGAATCGCTGACGAGTGACCAAAAGAGCCCCAATGAATAGAGAAAGGCTTAAGTATATAAGGTAGATAGAGTCTTCGTAGATAGAAGAGGATTGAGGAACTCCTCAGTCAGCATTACAAGCAATTGTGCAAAAAGAACTGGTGACCGCAGCGATCATATAACCTGTGTGAGAACTCCTGTCTCTCAGATCCTTAAGCCTTGTATTGCCGATCCCATCTCAGGAAGGCTAGTTGGATCGTCACCGCAGGAAAAGATTTCACTCACAAGGGAACAGTGAAACGGTCAAAAATGGAAGAAGACTAGCGCGCCGGATGGGGCACCCGAAAGCACGCTGGTGAGCTACTTCGAAACCTGACTGTCCCGAGTGTAGCGAGGACGTAATTACCTCACTCCCCTATCTTATCTACTATCTAATTTACATCACGGACAGGTCTTACTCGCGAACTTACGGTATCGCCTGTTATTTGTCAAGCAGCGTACGTAGCCTGCCAATTTAGTACCAGTTTGGGTAAGGACTTGGCAAAATGTGCCATCTAACATATCTATGAGTTTCGATCTTAGCTGTCAGACTGAGAATATCTCTCCCAAGTCTAGAAGAAGAAGAAGAAGAGAAGAAAACACTCATGCTTCTTTACCAGGCTCAGGATTCTTGTCTGTTGACTCCTTGTTCTGGCTGCCCCATTGCGGTTTTCTGCTCCAGGTGTTAATTGGTGAGAAGTTCACCCTTAGTCATAAATCCACAAATATGTGAGGAGAAAAATCACATTATAGCATCCCGAAGCAAAATGAATAACAAGCAGCGAAAAGAAAAGGGAAAAGAAAGCTGAAGAGTAAAAAGAAAACATACAACACGGGGGATTCCCCAGTCGTCACCGACCTGAGTACTAACCCCGCCCTTGCTGGCTTATCTATGGGAGAGCGGACGGGATCCCGAGTTTTCCAGCAGGTATGGTCGTATGTGATGGGCTAGAGGGTTGAAAGTAATTTAAGTAAGAGGCGATAGTGCTTGATTTAGCGACAAAAGTCTCCGGGTCACCATACACTCCAGGTTGATCAATACTCCAATGCTTCCTAGCGCTCACCGCGTCATACTGAAAGAGACTTCAATCCTGAACCGCCATCAAGTTTGGCGGCAGCAATGCTTCAGCGCCGTAAAGCCCGCAATTTTAGCTAGATTGTGGGTATGCCTGTCCTCTCGCAGACTTTCGCCCTTGCAGAGCTCCGAAAGTGGTCGGCAAGCCGTGGATTGGAAGTTTGAGTACAGCTGGGAAGATTACCTGCGTACCCGTAACAAAAAACAGGCAGGCGGTACAGTTCGTACCTGGGTTGGGGTTTTCCGTTAAGAGATCGTGGGAGCCCCCCAGGCCACAAAGATCACCTGTGCGAAAAGTACACAAACCTCTTTCCGTAACGTTCAGCGACTTCCCATCCCTCCAAACACCTACCATATCCCCAATGCATCTCGGTCAATCGTCGCGCAGACTTAGCGATCTAGCCTGATATGTCTAGCACAGTCCTTGAGATTAGTTTGCTGGCAAATCTAAGAATAGATCACGACTCTGACGAGAATTATGCAGAAGTGGCCAAGCCGAATCGCAAACTGGAATTATGGAAGCGCCAGCCTCATGCCCTCAATTCCAGCCAAGAGGCGTCATTCCGTTGGAAAGTCACCGCTTTTAACCTCTCTTTCCATGAGGCATCCAAGTCGCGTACTTGTACAGAAGACTTCCACAAGCCTGAGTCTTGCCGTACCGCCAGACCTGCGGAAATCCCCATCCAAAGTTCCAAACGGCGGAGTGATGACTGTGCCGCATCGGCTTCAACACTGCGGGGACTCCGCACCAAGAACGCCAACTACAACAGTCAGGTTACGTTCTGGATATAGCCTAAACGGAGGAGAAGACACAATGCAAGTCAAGTAGCATTCGGTGGCCTTGTCGAGATCGGAATGGCAAGTTCTTGTTGGGACTTCTGGGATCTTGGGCTGTTGAGGACTTGAGCCATGGCTGATTGCCCAGACTTTTCCCCGCATTGAGGCACAGTTGGCTGTGCACTCCACGTGTTCTGGAAGATGCGAGGAAGGTCTTAGCGTATTGCCTAATGGAGGAATTCCCCGGATTCTCGACGGGTGGTGTACCCACATCTGCAGGGTGCTAGTCCCTTGGGCATCAAAGATCTCGAGATCGGGTCAGGACAAGGTAGTGTAGGGCGCATAACCAGCTGAGCCTGCCCAATTCCTGTTTTCTTGGCTCAACGAACTGAGCTACGCGCTGCGATCAACGTCTATTCATCCGGCCATATGGACACAAAAGGCAAAGGGAGGGTCGTGTGACCGTTGAGATCTTACTCGATGCCCGTGTGGCGGGCCTTTTCTCGGGCATCGTGAGCCGCAATTACCCAGTTCGATCAAGACCCCAGATGAGGCTCTTAAGCCAGGCGCTTGTGCACAGCTACACAGCCGCCCCCGGCAGAGGAAACACAGCACGGAAGTCTTGGGTGGCACCAGCTCGACTTTAGCCGGCGGGTGAATCGGCATTTGGTCCCCCCTGGTCATACTGGTCCAATTTTTCCCGGGAACTGGCGGACCTTGCGAGGCGCTTGCTTGCTGGTTCGACGTCAATGGTCGTCATTCCCGACCCGAGATGGGTGCAATCACCCAGCGTGATGATGTCCAATGTTTGGAATCGCCGTGTTTCAACAAAACCTGATCTCGTACCCCTTTTCATTTGCAAAAGCTGTGGGCGATCAATGCAGTACCAGGTTCTCGAAACAGAACGCGCTGCTCCGGTTGGTGCGGTTCAGACGGTTGTATGGTTCGGCCGAACAGGTTACACTTCGCGCTCAGGGGCGAAACATGCGTTTCTTGGCAAAAGGGCGTGTCGCTTGGTGAGCGCCGTTACATCATCCTAGCCTAGGCTGATCTGTGGGGTAATGTAGCTAACTCTTTCGGGTGACTGAGGCCGTTTGCTGTCGTGATGTCTCCTCAGGTTGAGTCCAGCAAGGTATTCATGGGTGAATGACGAAGATGGGAGGAACATCAGGGAATAGTAAGATGAAAAAAAAAAAAACATGAGGTTAGGGTTCACCTTGATTTAGCCAGCGACACGTTTTGTAAGTGAAAGCTGTACACAGACTTTCAGATTTTTGGGATGCATGAGCACAGCTAACTAACACAATTCAGCATAGGGATCGGCAAAATAGTCAGTATGCCAACCAAGACCCAGCATAAAAGTGAACGCCCCCCCTATGCCCTTCATGTATGGCAGGGCGGAACGCGGCCCCTGAGTGGGGTGAATCGGCGAAGCATGAGGCAGACCAGCATGGTTGCAGTCAATTGACAAGGGAGGGTCCATCAGCATGTTTCTCGGTCACTGTCTAGATGCAACTATACCCAGCAGAGGGTGTGATCGAGCTCAAGTCTAAACTTGAAAGAAGCATCCAGAGGATAGGTTCGGAGGGACCTCTCACAAATACATAAAGGCCTCGAGACCTCGGCCACAGCCTCCTCTGATCCTTTCATCCTCACCGACCTTGATACAAACAGAAAACAGCAATCGTATATCAAGATGGTCAACTTCTCAACTCTCTTCCTCGCGGCTTCGACTGCAGCACTTGCTGCTGCTGCCCCCAGCATCGAGAAGCGTCAGACACTCACCAGCAGTGCCACCGGCATCCACAATGGCTACTACTACAGCTTCTGGACCGATGGCCAAGGCAACATTCGTTTCAACCTTGAGAGCGGTGGCCAGTACAGCGTGACATGGTCTGGAAACGGCAACTGGGTTGGCGGCAAAGGCAGGTCTCCAACAAAACATTTCCAGCGCTGTGGAATGAACTACATCCTAACCTGTTAACAGGCTGGAACCCCGGTATCGACAACCGGGTCATCAACTACACAGCCGACTATAGACCCAACGGCAACTCCTACCTCGCAGTCTACGGCTGGACCCGCAACCCGTTGATCGAGTACTACGTGGTCGAGAGCTTCGGCACCTACGACCCGTCGACAGGCGCCACCCGCATGGGCAGCGTGACTACCGACGGCGGCACCTACAACATCTACCGCTCGCAGCGCGTCAACGCGCCCTCCATCGAGGGCACCAGCACCTTCTACCAGTACTGGTCTGTGCGCACCGCCAAGCGCACCGGCGGCACTGTTACCATGGCCAACCACTTCAATGCTTGGAGGCAGGCTGGTCTGCAGCTGGGTACCCATGATTATCAGATTGTTGCTACCGAGGGTTACTACTCGTCTGGCTCGGCGACTGTCAATGTTGGCGGCAGCGCTACTGGTGGCGGCAACAACGGCGGCGGCAACAACGGCGGTGGCAACAACGGTGGCGGCAACAACGGCGGCGGCAACGGTGGCGCGAACGTGAGTATCTCCAAACCCATGAGATGAGAAGTTTGGCCAGCAGAAGCTAACATACGCAGTGCTCTCCTAGGTGGGGCCAGTGCGGCGGCCAGGGCTGGACCGGCCCGACCTGCTGCCAGAGCGGCTCGACCTGCCGCTTCCAAAACAACTGGTACTCTCAGTGCCTGTAAATTTCCTGACTTCATGACAAGCATTCACCAAATTCTATCGTCATAAAATGACGCAGACTTGGAAACTTATCTCCTTTCCTTGGGTCAGGACTCGGGAATTGAGATCCGGATGAGGCCGGGCCAGAGAGATGGAGTCTGAGAATTGTTTGACACAGCTCCGTTTTGTCTGCTTCATGTACATACTTGATTTCCGCTTCAGTACAGCATGGAGCGTCGTATACAAACACTCATATTTTCATTATATCAGTTCCCGTCGTATGCGAGTGACCCCTTCCTTGGTCTGGGGGAGTTGTCGGAGAAGTGGGGCAGGACCGGACAGAGCACGGACTCTAATGGACTTGGTACCGGCGCAGCATTTCGCGGACCCCTCCGCCCAGTCCCCGAACGCCCGTTCTTTGTACCACATCTGTTGTCTGTATGGCAGGAACACATGCGTTCAAAGCCAAAAAAACACTTCGAAGTTTGAAATCCCTAAAACATCTTTTGACGGAATAGATGATACCCTAGATCTCGTGCGGAAGACTGGACCTTAGAATGTAAGTCGATAGTAGATAAGATATTTAGATAAGATAATGATGCCAAAGCAAACCACGTGGCTATCCTCTGGCTGACGCCAACCTGTCCCAGTCGGCCATCCAGGCCAAGCCTCAATCTCGGGCTTTGGTTGGTGGCTTGCCCGCTTTTCGGACTGAGTTTGGCTTAGGAACGTTCCTAAATTGTGGCGCAGCTTCAGCCACGGGCGTACGATAGCTCTCCACCGGTCACATCGCCACCTCTTAGCAAGCCCATATATAAAGGAGCTTCAGCCAGCTTCAGCTCTCTCCCTTCAACAACACACTCATCAAAACCCCTAAAAGTCAAACTCGGGGAAAAAAAAATAAAACAAAACCTCACACTAAAACCAAACCCAACCAATTAAAAAAACCCCGAAAATGCCCGACGCATCAACCAACACCCCCTCCTCCACCACAGCGCATGCCTCCACCCAAAGCAACCCCACTACTTCCCACGCTTCGACGCAGACCCATCATGCCCAGCAGCAGCCCCAGCAGGAGCCGCCGCGGGCCACGGGCGCCGGAGTGAACACGGGCGCGGGCATCACACGTCCCAAGACGGAGGAGGAGCTCGAGGCCGACCGTCGGTACGAGGAGGCCATCGAGGAGGAGTACGCCAAGCGGGAGGGTGGGGCCTAAGCCGTGCTGTTATGAGGTCATCGTCATAGACGGGCGTGACGCGGGATGAGAGCCCGAGACAGTGAAGGTCAGGTGAGGGTGAACTGATGGAGCAAGTGTGTTTGGCTTCTGAAGGCTGCCATGATGTGAGGGCGGGGTGCTCTGGTGATTGATATGATATGACCTGGTATGGGAGCGACGGTTGAGCAAGCATGGTTGATAGACGTGGAAGGGCTTTGAAGAGGACGACCTGATAGCTGGATGGGAGTAATATTGTTTATACAGAAACGACAACGAAGACGACCTATCCTGTCCATCCAATACAACTGTGTATACTCCATTTACTCTACTCATTCCCATACTTCCTCTTTCCAAAATCTAGCAATGTAATAACACGTTCAAAAACAGCTATTGCCTAGCCCATCAACTCCCTATCTATCTCTCCTTGCCCTTAGCCAAACGAATCGGATGCGCTTCAGTGTTGAAGACAAACTGGTTCGTCCTGTCTGCTTTGACATCCCACGGCCCGTCCTGCTTGTCGTCAGCGCAGTCCTCGAGGTATTCAGGAAAGAAACCCACCTCGGCCTGGATTAAATAGCTATATTTGAGAGTCTCCGCAAGCCAAAAACTCTCCTGAAAGTTGTTGAACGCCCCTCCTCCTGGAGCACCGACATTGGTTACACCTGAATACCCGCTGCCCACACGGCACGTAGCATTGATCGCTTTGAAAGCGTCCCACGCCCATTCTTGGTAACGACGGTCCCCCGTGGCGCGGTAGGCATAGTAATAGCTCTCGATGACTTCCGGCCGGAGCGCGTACTGGCCATTCCGGATCCAAAATCCATTGCGGTCATAGAATTCTTTTTGCTCAACGGGCGGTCCTGGATTGTGTGACGTATTTCGCGTACGTACCAGGTCTTCCCATCCAAACAGTTCTGGTCCGATACCAGTTGGTGTGCCAGCATAAGTCGCATGGCACCCATCAGTCAGGGCCAAGCCAAGCATGATGTACGATTGATTTAGGAGCATCAAACCGCCCAGTATGAAGTTTCCGCCATTGAAGCAAGCCACTAAGAATGTTAGCGTCATGTAAGATGAAAACGCATAAGAGATTATAGACTTACGATGTTGCCCATAGTAGTTCAACTCTTTCCCTCTCCACTCAGCCAGGAATGTCAGTTCTGGCTTGCTCGACGGATGCGATACGAGATGGATGAGGGATGAGTCCGCAGCCTTGACCCATCTGTCTTTGTACTCCCCAAACCGCTCCGGATCATACAGATACATCTTGATGAGATACTCATAGAAGCTGTCCGTCTCTGCGCCCCAACCTCCATTGCCATCCACGAATTCGCCATCCGAAAGTCTCACATGGGTACCCAACAATCCTGGAAACGGCTCTCCAACATCCTTGGGCTCTGGGAATAACAGGTAGGACTCCGCTTTCTGCGCCAACTGAGCATACTCTGGGTCACCGGTTAGATCACTTAGGCGTGTCCACTCTAAGACCAGGGTACCAGTAGTTGCCAATCCGTTTGTCTCCCGTCCAGCTCGACGTGGCGGAGAGAAGTATAGGTTGTTATCTGGGATGCCGCTAGGTGTATCAAATGCTACTTTCAGGTTGTCGGCTAGGTGTTTGGCTTGGGAAAGGAGAGCATCAACTCGGCTATCGCCCTTAAACCTATCAGCGAATGGGCCAGTTAGGAGGTCATAGCCTGTCGTTGTCAGCAAAAAAAAAAAAATTTCCAAACCCCTTCTCGTGGGCTTACCCGAAATGAGACCGCCAAGGTAGCGGATAGTAGTCTCAAAGAGTGAGATATCATTTGCCGTATTGCTCCTGTCAAAATCGATCTTCGGAACGAAATCCAGGATTTGTTCCACCACGTCCCATTTCTCCATGATAATCGCCGTACTGAGCGCATCGATGGCAGTTGCCCCCCATCCATTTCTGTCTATGTCAGTACTTATCCCCTCTCTCTCGACCTCGGCCAACACACCTGTCGTCCCACCAGGCGTTGTTGAGTGGTGTCAACGAGTCATGAGGAAATGCATGTTTGTAGTATCCGTCCCAGGAGACTTGGAAGGCTTCTTTAATAGCCTCGGCTCGCTGGCTGTGGACAAGATACTCCGGTGACTTGAGCTTAGAAGGCGCAGCATAAACCGTCGCAAGAAGAGCCAGCAACACACTGGCTGTACTCACAGAACGCATGGGTTACAGATAGTATATATGAGGCAGTTGGGGCGATAATTTGCAATCAAAGAAGTTTTGACAATCCAAAAACAGGTGAACGTGTGTGTGCTTGATGCAAATATATCTGTCAAGAGACTAAGCCAGACGAAGGGGAAAATTGAGGAGCCGGAAGCTAGAACAGTAAGGTCGGGAGTGACAACGCAAAGTTCTTATTTGTAATACTAGAAGTAGTCCATTGACTGTTCCTTCCAATATGTGCCGGGTAAGTGAAACGCTGTAGCATAGGAAAGAGGAGTTCAGCTCAGTCTTTGGTTATTAAGAGGTCCCCAGGATGGAAATCTGCCCCACAATCCTTTACATCGTGTGAGAAAGTGAGATCAGATGAGTGATGCAACAGCACGACAGAACAAGAGCTTTAAGATGCTAAAATATCCTTGGCCGATGATGCGGTGAACTCTGATAGGAGCAAAAATGAAAGTCAAACAGAATGTACATGGATCTGGGGCCTGTGTCTGTGGCTGAGCCCCAAGTGCCAAGCCAAGGCCGTTGCGAATCTGTCCGTAGATATGCTACATGATTCGTCCATAAGCCTGGATGCCTGCCTAAACGAGCAAGAGGGTGACCGCGCTTGCAGGGCGTGGCTTGTGCTGTGGCTTGAGCAAGCACCAGAGGAAAGGTTACAGATTATCTGATGCAAATTAGGCGCAAAATCCGGGTGAGCACACGTCTTTGACTGCCAAGACCTATAATTTCTTCGTTCTAAAGCGCCTCGTCATGAGAAAATTGGTAAGATGCAGCCCCCTCTGCAGCAACCCTAAAATAAATACCTATCAACCACGTTCCACAGGATCTGGTCAGTTGAAAACAAGATTTGAGTGAAATCAGCGAAATTATAAATATGCAAGACAGGATCACCCATTGGAAGATTTCGAGCGCGACTCACAGGGCATGCAGTTCTCAGAGCTTCGGAATGGCTCCGCTGGTAAACGGTTTTTTGAGTACACTGTAGGCTAATGAGTCGCGGGGCTCTTTTCACCAAGTTACTTGGTCAAAGAAGTGTGCTGTATGCGATTAACATCCAGGCTAAGTGCGCGGTCCCCTTTCCGATAGAGAAAAAAACTATCAGTTGAGCTGCAGGGACTTTGTGTCTTAAGCTCCGACATTTCCAGGCCATGCTCCTTTTTTGCATCTCGGCGACGATTCAAGGTGTAACCGACACAAATGGTATTTTTGTCCGATTTTTATCCGCTCATGGCTTTAGGCTTCCAATCAAAGCCGACACGGATTGTAATAGCCTGTTGATTAGTGAGAACAAGCTATCTACTCTGTAGCTCCTTGTTTCCTGGAACGATGCAATTTTAACGGAAGCTCGAAGCATGCAATAGTTCCAATGCTCGAAGGAACTATGCCGATTCACTGAATCTGACTCAGCCATGACTTGCAAGCCACTCCCAGTCTGTCCAAAATGAGCTGGATACCGATGAACCTCGCCATTTCTTGGATCTGCGGGTACCCATATAGCTTGTAAAGCAGCATTGATATCCTCTGCGATGATACGAGCAAATTCCCCTACTGCCTATCATTTGGCGACTCTGTAGCCGTTGTGACCCATCCCTCAACTGATACGAACCGGGAGCCCACGTGGCCATGTAAGGTTTGAAGCGGTGGTACACAGGCTACCCGGTCTTGGGCTGTATCGCCCGCATCGTGTAACGAGGGATGTATTCCGAATAAAATAGTCGCGCGCGTGTGTGTGACTACCCGCTTTCACGAAGCTTTGCCAGCTCTGCAGCTATCCCCTCATTCAAAACTTCGTCGTTTCGGGCTGAAGTGGCGGAGGTATCTGAAATCAGAACTGATGGATTCGTCTGTATACCTTCAGCAGACTGCTGCTGAATTTCGGTGTTTCTTTTATCCTTAGAGGAATCCTTAACTGCTGCCTTGCGCTTGGTAGGCTTCCTCCCACCGCGGAACGGCTGCTCAACAGCCCGGCACCAGGCCTTCACCTTCTTCTCGCCCCATCCGCTGACCATGGAGATCTGTTCTGGGTCCGCGTTAATTGCATTTCTCAAGGTGCCGAACGTTGCAACCAGAGCAACGGCGTCGGCCTTATTGACAGTGCGCGGTACCGTCACGAACTCAACCAGCCTCTCGGCATAACCAGTCGCCTGCTGACCTTTGATGGCCGAGAAGCCGGCATGCTCGTACGACTTGTACAGTTCTAAGTACCGGGCAGCCTCGGCAGCTGACCAAGTCAGAATAATAGTGACGTTGTTGACGACGGATGTTTTCGTCAGCTCGCGCAGGGCGTCCTCGTGATTCGGGATGTCGACCAGCACCAGCAGGATGCGCAAGTTGTACTTGCCCTGTAGGTTGCGAATCCGCGTGTAAATGTACTCGGGATGTAGCCGGTGATACTTAAGGCTGATACTTGCGTGAGTAGAACCGTCAACTGATCAGAGAATAAGGCACACACCTCAGGAATAGTGCACATGTTGTCAACCCTAACTGATAATCCGCCAAGATATCACTGTATTCCCAAGGTACTGACTTCAGGCAGGTCAGCACCGGGTTCCCCTTCTGCCGCGGTGAGACTAAAATGGTTGACCCTGATGACCGCGAGGGTAAGTTTTGGGGCTTTGGCTGGGTGACTTTCGGAGGCTGCTGTCCAGACGAAGCAGACGTAGCTGATGCAGCGGCGTTCGATTGAGGCGGCTTGTCGAGCCGCTGTGCAGTAGGCTGCTGGACTTTGGGTGCGAGCTGATATGGCCGCTGTCCAACTGGCGCTGACGGTTGTGGTTGCGGTACTGCTGCAAGAGCGGCGAGAAATTCTTCGTCAGCTCCAAAATCGTCATCGTCCATGTCGTTGCCTTCGATAATGATTTCGCGAAGGATAAACGCAAACGCGCCAAACGTGTTTGAGGATGGTTCCACTGACCCACTTTTCCCGTCGGCCAAGTCAACGCCGCCCCATAGCTGATGTCATTGGCGAGTGATAAGATAACGTTACTTGCATGCCAATACATGCAACACGTATGTATCCAGAGCTGGGAGAGACCACCAATAGATCAATAAGGCCAAGGGCAGTTTGAATTGCAGAGATCTGATTAAATCTTCCTATCCGTCAAAGAAATGAAGGTATAGTCAAGTCTTCGTTCCTCTAGATCTATATCCGCCACCAAAACCATTTATTCAGGCGGAATCCCACCAACGACCTCGCCCTTTGCCAGCCCATCGTACACCCCGTACAACGCTCTCATCCACAAGTTGAACACACCGTCAAGCTGCTTGCTTCTCTCCTCCGAATGTCTCTCACCAGAGAGAAGCCTCTCCCTCAACCTCTCATACGCCTCTATCATAACCCACACCTGCAGCGCTGCTGTCCCCTTACTGAGCTCACCCTGCTGTTGTGAGGATGAGCGTCTCTGTGCCATGCTAACTGCGGACGAGAGCTCGCGCGTCAGAAGATCAATGCATATCTGCAGGCTCAAATTATCCCCCACGTCGTCCTGGCTAGATTGAGCCCGGGTGCCGCGGACCAGTTGTTCACCGGCCTGTTGTGGCCTCAACATGGGTTTAGACCCAGAACGTGATCTGGTTTTTGGTGTTGCAGGCAACGGCTTTGTCGGCGGGGGTCCGACAAAGGGTGGGACGTCAGTCAACTCCGGTGGTTTCGTAGACACTACCAGTTTGACTTCGCCTTCGGGACCCGAGTCGGAGTCAAACGAAACAGGCTTGAAGTACATTGGCTCCTCCTCACACGAGACAAGTGTCCCGTCATCAGAAATCACTGTGCTTGTTGGCGATATTGTCGCTGCCGCATCATTCCCAGATCGGGGGGAGTGTTGAGCAATTAGCGATTCCCTGGTTGAGAGGTGCTTAGGCTCCCCTCCCCATCCCGGCTGATGTTCCGAATGACGGACATACTCAGAACTGTGACGGCCGGCTGGCGGTACGAACGCCTTGGCGGGTAAATATTGAAGCATTTCTGCACCATCAGTTTCATCGTCCTCCTCATAACCGCCGGAATCCCCACCAGTGTGCTCGCTTCGCCGTGGAAAGGGAGGTTTATCTGGCTGATTATTGCGACGTCTGACCCCAAGCACAGCCCCGTACTGGTCGGCAATGAGATCAACACTTGAAGTCCGGCCCTCCAGACTACGAATTGGAGCCGACACTGGAGGAGGGGTAATGTCCTGGTCATGTCGACTGATGGACAAAAAAGGTGTCTTGGCACGTCGTCGCTTCTCACGAGCAGCGGAAGTATCTGTAGCGGAACGACTCAACAGAATGGGCCGTTTAGGTGACGGAGGAAAATTACCGGTGATGATGCGAGGGAGTTTCGGTACTGGCGGCGGCGGTTCTCGAGGTGAGTCAAAGTCGGAAGGGAGAGGAGGAGACCGTAGGCGACCATGTTTAATTTTCTTGATATCACGGGTACCAGGTAATGATAGTCGGGGTTTTGTAGAAGAGGCATTGCTGGATGTGTCAGACGGGTTAGGCGTCGACGCTGATGTTGTCTGGCTTGACGAGCCCAAGCCGAACCGGCTTGCGATGCTGTTTTGCCTTCCGACACCCTTCTGTAACTTCTTCCTGAGCTTTTGGCCCTTGACCTCTTTATTCGATTCCATTAATGGCTTGGTAAAATTTCTTATGCTAGTCGTAGATGGTGAACAGTATGAAAATAGAACGAAGCCTAGCTGGATAGATAGCAGGAGAAGAAAGGCACTTCATCCGGAATTACATATACAGGTAAACTGCTTGGAACAGACATCAATACATCGAGGCTTAGGTGATGGGTTTTCCGCACTGACCAGGCCGGAGGCAATGCCGAGAGCTTAGAGTTGAACTGATTCATGACAGTAAGGGATCATCCCAGAGATTCGCTGCAGGTTCTGGAGACCCATAGCTTTTTCCGTGGAATCCACGTCTTTTCCGTGGCAAGTGGCAAGCAGATAAACGACGAGTACACGAATTTGAAACAGACACTTCGCTATTTAACGGAACTATAAACGGAAAACCTCTCAGTACCAGGACTCTATAATGGCTTGAAAGGGATTCTTTTCGTGTACTGTCAACAGACGCAAAGATTGTCCTAACAGGTTTAAAGGGAGTCAGGGGTACGTTTGTCGTTTGATGTATACCTAGGTTGCTTGGATAGTCTCTGACATTTGGCATACATATAAGCATCCATTGGCCCGATTTTCCTCCGTGGCGTTTCAGGTCACTTGACAAGCCGTGACTTCGCTCTCTATCTCGGCTGCAAGTTTCAATCATCTTCGCTTGATATTCGGAAATTATTGGTTATAGTAGTGAACGGAAGTGTGAATGCAAGAGGGACAAGTAAACCAAGAAATGGAATTAAATGCAAAGTAAGATTGGGGAAACAATTGCGAGGAAGGTTGGGACACGACTGAGCGAACAGTAAAAGAAACCTTAAATCTCTAAAAAGAACAGAAGCTTTCAAGCTAAGCTAGGGAGGTAGGATCGCTAACCAGACCTTCGGCCGTTGACCATTGCTTGTGGTCGGCCCCTCTGCCCCGCACCGTTGAAATTACCGTTGGAGCGGAGTCCCCAACTGTTCCATCTTCAAGCGTGCTGCTGCGATTTATCCACCAAAATCAATGGTAACATTTCTTTTCCATTGGAGGAAGATGTCGTGCTTTAGGCAGCCCCATGCGGCATGCCCCTGGTCGCAACTGCATCGGGTGATAAAGCCCCCGAGGAATGGGACAACTCGGATGTCAGCGATGAGGGAAAGGGCCCAACGATGAGGTTTTGCACCTCAACAGGTGCTCGCAGATTCTCTTGACAATCTACCTACCTATATTCAAGAAGCACCCAAATCCTTGATCTAGAGTGAAATCCGAGCACTATGGTCGAGATCACAATTACCGGGTGGACCACGCGGGATATCCGGTTCCCCACGTCACTTGACAAAACCGGCTCGGATGCCATGAACGTGGCCGGAGACTACTCCGCTGCGTACTGCATCCTACAAACTGATTTGACCTATACCGGCCATGGCATGGTACGATCCCTTATACACTTTCACTTGAGCTCTGACTTACAATACCAGACTTTCACGATCGGCCGGGGGAATGACCTTGTCTGCGCAGCCATCAACCATCTGGCTGCGCGCATCCAAGGCCGCACACTCTCCAGCCTTGTCTCCCACTGGGGCCAGACATGGCGGCACCTTGTCAATGACAGTCAACTACGTTGGATCGGTCCGGAAAAGGGCGTCATCCACTTAGCTCTGGGCGCCGTGGTCAACGCGTTGTGGGACCTATGGGCCAAGGTGCTGGGCAAGCCAGTGTGGCGGGTTGTGGCCGACATGACACCCGAGCAGGTGGTCGATTGCATTGACTTCCGGTATATTACAGATGCGCTGTCGCCCGAGGAAGCATTGGAGCTGTTGCGCAAGGCAGAGCCCGGGAAACAGGAACGGATCCGTGATGCGGAGAACAACCGCGCTGTGCAGGCTTACACAACCAGCGCGGGCTGGCTGGGGTATGGGGAGGAGAAAGTACGCGCTCTGTTGCAGGAGACGCTCGCCGCAGGGTATAAATACTTCAAGGTCAAGGTTGGCGGTGGCGTGGAGCAGGACCGACGACGGCTAGCTATTGCTCGAGAAGTTATCGGGTATGACAAGGGGAATGTGCTCATGGTGGATGCCAACCAGGTATGGTCGGTGCCGGAGGCGATTGAGTACATGAAACAGCTTGTCGAGTTTAAGCCATGGTTTATTGAAGAGCCGACGTCTCCTGATGACATTATGGGTCATAAAGCGGTGCGAGACGCATTGAAGCCGTATGGCATCGGCGTCGCCACAGGCGAGATGTGCCAGAATCGGGTCATCTTCAAGCAGCTTCTGATGGCGAGCGCGATCGATGTGTGCCAAATCGATGCTTGCCGTTTGGGAGGTGTAAACGAGGTTCTTGCAGTGCTGTTGATGGCAAAGAAATTCGGAATTCCCGTCGTGCCACACTCCGGAGGAGTTGGGCTCCCTGAGTACACACAACATCTCAGCACAATCGATTATGTCGTGGTGAGCGGCAAGCAGTCATTGCTCGAGTACGTCGACCATCTGCACGAGCACTTTGTCTACCCAGCCATCATCAAGGACGGTTTCTATCAAACTCCAACAGAGCCAGGGTACAGCGTCGAAATGAAGCCAGAGAGCATGGAGCGGTACGAGTATCCAGGGGGGAGGGTAGCTGGTGGCGGACCGAGGAGGCCAAGAATATCCTAGAAGGCGAGAAGATCTAGCTGTGTGATAGGTTTTCCGTATTCTGATTGTTCCTTCTTTCGAACTTCGCCCTCTTATCTTCCCCTTTTGTTTCCTTTTATTGTTCGGCTTAATATAACGCATCATTGCTCAAGTCTGATAGCTTCGCCGCATCAGTCTAATGTAAAAGCCTCGCCAACGCAAGCGCGCGAATGAAAGAGAAGCATACCGGCCTTTCTGGGAGCCACGAGCTTATTTCAACTTTTACCGTCCACTGATTCGCGAGTCCAAGCATTTTCTGTTTTGACTGGTTCCCACAAGGCAAAGCCAACTTAGGTGAGAGATGTGAGATTCGGATAGGAGAAGGATGACTTTTAACTCAAGGAAATCGATGCAAAAATTAAGGGAGAGTATTTGCGCAGAAGATATAGTTGAAGGGATCCGGCCATGAGGGATAGAGCTGGCAAAAAAGAGCTAGCTGCGACTCGTTTCGATCGAGTGACCTCCGGGTTATGAGCCCGGCGCGCTTCCGCTGCGCCACGCAGCTTTAGTAGCCAGTCTATGGTGGTCTTATCGAAGACGAGCTCATAAAGTAGAATCGGCTTGTCCGAGCCTGCGGAAGCGATCGGAGCGAAAGCGTGGGATGGGAAAAGGCCTCATGTGTGAGTCATCTTGTTGTGGAACTTCAGCCTTGTTTCGCTGTGGATCGGAGTTCCACTCACTTTGCTGGGCTACGAATGTGCATACATGTGCATTGCAGGTTGGTCGGCCTGGCCCGAGCGGGTGGTCAGAAAACCCGAGTTAGGGATTGTCATGAGGGAGGCATGCTCTTGATGCATGTTTAAACTGCCGGATAATGAGGGGCTGTGTCATAGTTGGCCACTGCAAGCTACATTGAAAGGAGACGAATGGCTCTTGTGGGCTGTGTTTTGTGCTGAAGGACCCAGGGCCGTCGAAGTATACACTTAACCTCTGGAGAAGACTTTTTTGAAGGGCTATCCTTCATATCAAAGAAAACTATCTCATTATGTCGCCTGTGCATCTGTTGTTGCTCTCCATATCCCATGCCATAAGGTCGTTTGATCTTGTTCAAATCCCCCTGCTTAGGGGGCTACTCAAGACTCAACAACACCATGTTGTGGGCACTTCAAATAAGGACTTGATAACAGATGCTTTGGAGCCAGAGAGGATGCCTGCTTCTTTTCAGAACACCTTACGGAAGCCAGTTATTCAACACGTTGGTCATTCGTTTGGCATCCAGCCTTGAGGGGGATCAGGACTTGATATGTCCCGCCGTCGCAACCTTAAGGATTTCCTTCTCCAACCCTCCAACTTGGACAACATTGATACCAGCATCGGTGAGGATCTTTCTCCCGGTGTTTTCTGCCACGAACTTCTCAGGCTCGAGGGCTCCAACGAAGACTGTAGTGATGCGCCCAGCCAGACGGAGTATCCTCTGAACACAGGGAAGATTTCCACTCAAACGTTCAGAGCAGGGCTCAAGAGTTGTGTAGAGAATCAATCCAGGTGGCAATACCTTAGAAAGATGCTCCTCAGAAACGCCACGCTGCTCTGCAAGCTTCATGAAGCAGCACTGCTCCGCGTGTGTGTTGCCTGGCAGTTCAAGGGTGTAGCCAGTTGCGAGGATTTGGTTTGACGAGGGGTCCACGACCAGCGCGCCTACACGGAAGTTTGTTGATTTTGGAGGAGACTTTTGCGCCTCCTGCAGCGCGAGCTGCATGTATGCCTTGTGGTCGCCAGGGGCAGGCATTTTCGTGAGAAGGGATGAGAGGAGGATGAAAAGACATCGCAAAAGTTATTAAGCCAACACCGTAAGATAAGAGTAAGATACAGAGTCTTGGCACGTATCTTACAGGTCCTTGCTCGTACAGTTTAATAACAGTAGTTAGTGATTAATTAACACTGTGTGGAGTATGACACGTTCGACGCGACGGGACGCGCTTCAACTTGTCACACACTCATCTTCGAACCATCTTAACAACCCAGAGAAAAAGCAATGTCTCCCCACGACATTACCGACGGCGAACCACCCGAGATCGACCCTTACGAGGTTCTCGGGCTGGAACGCACGGCAACCGCCGATCAAATCAAGTCAGCCTACCGCAAGGCGGCCCTCAAAACGCACCCTGACAAAGTCTCGGACAACAAGAAGGAAGAGGCCAAGGTCAAGTTCCAGCAGGTCGCTTTTGCCTATGCCGTGCTCTCGGATCCAGTCCGTCGTAAGCGCTACGACGAGACAGGCTCGACATCGGAGGCCGTTGTCGAAACGGAAGACTTCAGCTGGGCCGACTACTTCCGCGAGCAATATGCAGATGCCATCTCGGAGGAAGCCATCAAGCAATTTGCGGCCCAGTACAAGGGCTCCGATGAGGAGCGCGATGACCTACTGGCGGCGTACGAGGAGTTCGAGGGCGACATGGACAAGGTCTACGAAACGGTGATGCTAAGCGACGTGCTTGAGGACGATGAACGCTTCCGCAAGATCATCGATGCCGCCATCAAAGCCAAAGAAGTCCCCGCTTTCCCAAAGTATACCAAGGAGACCAAGAAGACCCGCGAGGCACGCGTCAAAGCAGCCAAAAAAGAGGCGGAAGAAGCCGACAAGTTGGCCAAGGAGCTAGGTGTTTACGAGAAGCTGCGCGGTACCGGCAAGAAGAGCAAGAAGGACACCGAAGCCGACTTGGCCGCGTTGATTCAGGCCAGACAGGTGTCGCGCATGGATGCTCTCGACCGGCTGGCTGAGAAGTACGGTGCTATACCCAATGCTGTCAAGGGGAGCAAAAAACGTAGCGCCAAAGACTTGGAGCCTGATATTTCAGAGGAGGAATTCCAAAGGATCCAGAAGGAGATGATGAGAAAGAAGCGCAAGTGACCAGGTTTGCTATCATGAATTGGCGTTGGGGACATGGCATAATGGATATGTTAGGGCAGAACATCGGCGTTTGGGTCGGGAATATTAGTAATGGGTACTCTCAAGTAAATTAAGATGTGTGCTTAATCCAATTATTGAGTCAGAGTGACAAAGCACTTTAGCATCCAAAATACCTCTATCTCTCAACTCCGATTCAGACCGGTTTGAAAGCGTCGACAACGAGCCTGTTGATGTAAGCTGAAGTCATGGGCCGTCAAGGTTCCACTGTGTCACCGGGTCAACGTGCACGGGACGTCAAGTGAAATCTTGGCATTCCAACGCCGTTTGAGAAAATGGCAAACACCTTCCCCTTTCCATCCCACCCTTTGGCCGGAGCCCGAGCAGGTTGTAGCCGCCGCAAGTACGCAGCGACGAGAACGCCCAACATTCGCACGCGTGGCCATGAATTTTATCGTTCCTGGCTGAAAAACCACCCAAAGGCCGCATGCCGAACCATGCGACACGCAAGATGCCATGAACGACGCGACGGCGCTTGAGTTCGAGTTCTACCCGCAATATTGCTTTCACCTGTCGCCCACCCTCAAGCAGTTCTGCCACCTGCGCATTGCCGACATCTGGGCTCTGACATTTGACCCAGGCTATAATGGTGTGTTATACAAGTCAGATTGTGCTCGTTGCCGCGTGATCTAATGACAATGCGCCTACAGGCCAAGATCTATGGTTTTACCTAAACTACCCGATCAAGTGGGTGCGCGTGTCGGGGCTGGTCGTCGGCATTGATGAATATGCGACCAAACACATCTATACGCTCGATGATGGCAGCGGGGTAATGATAAAGGTCGTTTATGCCTTACCGCGGCCCACAAACGGCCAGACAGCGACCGAAGCTAGCTCGATGGCGTCAAATCTCGATGGACCTGTCGACATCGGTCATGTTCTCGATGTCAAGGGTATTGTCAGGACATTCCGTGATGAGAGGAACATACACGCAGACAAGATCAAGCATCTTCGCTGCACAGAGGAAGAGGTTGCCTTTTGGGAGAAGACTTCCCGGTTGAAGGCAGAGGTCCTTTCCCAGCCATGGGTGCTTGACCCCCGGGTGGTGAGAAAATTGCGGAAGAAACAAGAAGACAAGGTTTCTCCACGACGGCATCGTGACTCTCATCGGCGAGAAAGGAGGAAAGCCGACCAAGAGGAAGATGTGGTTAAAGATCGCGACGGGACAAGGCTACCGCTGATTCCAGGGAACGAGAACAAAGTCCTTGTGACTGGGCTAGAAAGGCGGGGACCCATGCTCAAGGAGGTTGCAAAGGGCCCTCCTGAGAAGCCCGCTGTTCTGACAGGATTGGAAAAGTCGGCCCGGCGGGCACCGTCACCCGAAAAACGAGCCGTAGTGACCGGACTGGAAAGGTCAACGAATGTTTCGGTGACGGAAGAGATGCCAGTTTTGGTAACAGGCCTGGAAAGAGCTGGTCGAGCGCCGGCGCCCAAGAAGCCGGTTCCTATGACAGGATTAGAAAAGAAGAAAAAACCCAAACCTCATGTCAGACTGGTCCCTGTCGGTGAGGATGATGTTTTAGACTTTTGAACTGTTCCTGGGATACCGCTCTTCCCAGATTACGACGTGGACATATGTATTTGTGGGAGATTTCTGATACCAACCCCGAAGCAGACAGGTTATATACTGTTCTGGTGTTTTACAAAGGCAAAGTTGCTGGTATAGATAGCAGAGCAAGCAAGCTCATTGGACCGGAACTATGCAACAGAAGAGTTTCATGGAGTTGACGATAACACGCACATGAGCACACAGAATGGATACAATCAACATAGATGCATCATCCCTCCGGGACACATGTTCCATTGTCTTGTGAGCGTGACCGCTGTTTCTTGGATAATCTTAATGTCTTAAAATGCTGCGCTTTGACTCTCGGCACCTGATCCATTACTTCCAAGAGCCACCCGCGCAAAGTGGGCAAAGTAGCAGGCCACTGAAGCACGTGAAGGAGGCAGCAGAACGTCAAGTGGTTGTAATGCGCCACGATCCTGGCTTCTTTTGCTTACACGACTCAGCCAAGCATATGGGTTCGACCGGGTTCGGTAACACCAGGCGCTCGACGAGCATGGACAAGAGAGCGTCTGCCTAATCTCCGATCTCTTTATCTTGCCAGCGCTGTCTGCCAAACTTTTCACAGCGAAGTGCAAACCATCCACGACCTTTCCACAGCGCAATGCAACGCTTTTCTATCCGTCACATTCTTCACGTTAAGGACACTGAACTAGTGCGATATGTAAAGCAGCATCAACGTCGCGAAGGCGGCTTCGATTTGGAGGTCGATGCTTGGGACGATCTTTCCGAAGAAGAGAGGCATCAGATAGCACGGCGGCTCAAGTAAATCTGCCTTCCATCCGTAATGTGTTCTAGTAGCTAATAGAGATATAGGGACGTACTGCTTCGAACCAACAATGAGGAACAATCTCGACCAGTAGACCTCGATGAAGTTGCTGCGCGATTACAAGAGATCGTTGATACCCAGGGTGCGACGCCACAGGTCATACGCCGGTCGCGTTTTTGCGAGAGGTCCCCGACCCCTATATACGATGAGATGAGCGAAATCAGGGATACCGAAACTTCTGCTTACCAAGAGCTGATGCAAAGCGGTGGCAGGCCCATGTATCCCATCTGCCTCCTTGATGAAGTACTAAAAGACCCTGAAGGGCATCTCTCCTTCTTGTTGCCGTGGCAAGCCTATCCGGGTACGGGCATTCCCGACAGAAATGTGTTCACAAAGCAATTGGCTCGATGGAAGGCGTTCCGCAGTTGGCAGAAAGATTGCCGAGGGATTCGCACTGATGAAAAGGAATTTGACGCATACGTTGAGGATACTAAGCGCAGAGATCCCGAATGGAGAGGTGAATTGAATTACGAACATCAAGAATTGATGGATCAACATCTCAGAAGGCTTCAAGCTGAATTTGAGAAGACTCCCGAAGCAAAGGACAGCAACGATAAAGGCGCAGCCTTCCGAGAGTTCGTTGAGAAGAGGAGACAGCGCAATTTGGAGGTTGGATGCACATGGCCGGGAATGACAGAAGCTGAGTATCGGCAAGCGCTCAGCGTGCAGTTCAACCTGGACAAGTACCGTCGTTATCAAGCTCACCTTGGTCTGCTGGCTCTTGCCCGAGGCAAGCACGGATTTCCCGAGTACGTTGCCAAGGCTAGGCGCCGTCTATCTGAATTTGGCCTCACCCAGACATTCGAATTTGACGAAGACCCAACCCGCCAAGACAAGCTGACAACATGGATCAAATATCTCTATTACGAGTTGTTGTGGCACGATTACCATGAACGTTCCATTAATCGGATGCAAAGAGAGTATGACGAAGCCTGGGAAAAGCTCGTTGCCTCAAGAGTTTTACAGTCGATGGAGACGGACGAGACACTGCGAACAACTGAGTCCATACTCCAGCGTGCAAGCGAGAGACAGCATGCTGAACAGGCTTTGGCGGCTGCTGAAGAAGCTGCTAGAAAGGCATTATTGGAGACCGCCAAAGCTATCCATGGTGGTTCGAGTCTTTCTCTCCAGCAGCGGAAGCAAAGATTAAAAACAGCTTACACTGGATTGCTCAAGGCCAAGAAAACGCTAAAGATCATCACAAGACGAAACAATCTGATTGCGGAGTTTCTCCAAAAAACACGGGGCTATTCAGAGGCCAAATACAACTTACAGCGTCAGCAACTTCTACTCCAGTGGATTCTTGCTCAGGTACCGCATGTTGAAGAAGAGGTGAACGCATTCAACGGCAACAACACTATAACATCTGGTCTGGACCATACGCATCGCAAGAAGCGCCATCCGAGCACCTCTATAGAGGATATCGGTATTTTCGCACACCGCAGCAATGAGCCTTGGGATGAGCGGCCTGCTAAGCGAATCCGGATAAACAATCAAGGAGGTGCACTGGGGAACGAGGACGTCCAACTTCGCCGCAGCGCTCGTATTGCAGCGCGGCGCAGTCACTGTTTGGAAGACAAGAAGCAGGCCAGCATTTGCCTTCGTCGGAGCGCTCGTCTCGCTGCTAAACGCAGCTTGCAACGAACATAGGGAGATGAAAGGTCTTCAGGGTGTTTCTGCCTCATATCCCGTAAAACTGTATTATCGGCCTCCATTACGAGGTTCTTCCAGACTTCCAAGATATATCGGGTAGATCCAATCGTTTGGACGGTTACAACTTCTTCCGGTCCGAGCACAGGGTTTTCCTTAATTGAGGTTCTGATGTAGTATTTTAGAAAGGCTATCATGACGGCCTTGGCCTCCTTCTTATCGCAACATAAATCGAGCCAGGCCTGCTCGAGAGAGTACTTCCCGCATTGCGAAATCCAGCTGGTTTTATGCTCAGTTAATAACACATATTTGAGAAGGGGAATGTCCGAGGAGAAAGCAACATTACCTTGCGAACTTTTTCCAAATACGGGTGCGCTTTGCTTGGAGTGGAGGACATACTCTTCTTCTGTCGCTGTTGGGTTCTGGAGGAAAAACTGATAGTCTTGATCTGCACAGCGTTGTATTTCCTGTTGATCATGGAGTTGGCGAGCTGAGGTGGAGATGACTTTAACAGGGCGCCTAGGCATCTTCTGCGGACTCCTTATAAAAAACTGAGTAATCGACACATCGGCAACTCAGCATTCGCTGCAAACCCTCGACATGTTTTGCGCGTATTCATACACTTTCTATATATCTAGGCTGTCTGAAAGTTTCCTTGTTGTTTTGTTGCCCTTGGCCAACTTGTTGGTTTGTTGGACGTGACTAACACACAGCTTCTGTGGCAACGGTATTGCCGTGCCCCTTGCGGCACGAGCGTTGCTGTTATGTACATTCCGTTAATTCATTCCGTTTGGCTCCGTTTGGAAACCGTCTCGCTAACAGCCGGAACAGAGGGGCCCGTTTTCGGTCCCCAGCGCTAATCTTTTTTGGGCGCTTTCATCCTTGACTTGAAGGGTTGGGGTCGCACCTCAACCCCATCCAACCCGTATGTCTATCTTATCCTGTAATCTTAGAAAAATCATACACATCAGAGGCACCTGCCTGTCAGTCGTTGCCACATTTTATCCATTAAGGTGCTGATGGATCCACTTATTTTGAGACCCAGTTTCCAAGAATTGCTGCTGAAGAAAGGAGGGGTCAATCACAGGCAGCTGATGAGGTTCTTACCCTTCCCAAAAACAATCACAAGCATTTGAACAACTCAACATACATCTCGATCTTCAACCTGGGCATGACCTGTCATAACTCAAGTTTATATATTGTTAGACACTTATTGTATAATACCCAGCTACAGTAACCTATGATTTTAAGAGATCCTCTGTTTGTTGAAGCCCTCGCGTAATAACTTCGAAACATCCTGTCAGCCTCGCGTTCCAACTCACAAGGTGAGCACTCCTGTTCTCTCTGGAGACAATACGTTATGGATCTGCATTTCGGCATCTACCCGTGCATGCCAGACATTAAAACCGCTATCCCTTGAGGAGGTTCTTTCAAGTGAAACCAAGAATATGTGACTAGCTCTTGTTCCATCTTCTGGGAACATGTCCATCTCCTGGCACGTATCTTTCGCTAGTCTGCCAACATAAACCGAAGCTGGCGCGTCGTAACCGTGCTGCTAACAGCCCTGCAGGTTCCACGTCATCTTCGAGCGAGCCGACTTCTACTCCAACCCCTACGCTGCCCCCATTGCTCCTCGAAGACTCGAAAACCCCTAGAGACAACTTACATCCAGCGCAGAGGTCATTACCAGCATTGTCCCCTCGGGCACCTTCCAAGCCCTAGTTAGCACCAAGGCTCCTTTCTCCGGCTTCATTCCTTCGGAGCTCGAAACTCTCGATCACGTCACCGCTGGATGGTTGTTGACAAACCCCATTCTCAATCCGACCTCGCTCCTTGCACGAGTCTTTGCCATTCCAAGTCTCGAACTGCTGTTCAACCTTCCCGCCAGAATGTTGTCCCAAGACATTTTTGCAGATCCCATCTCTACGGAGCCACCACCGTCACAGATCCCCCGGCGCCACGACCATCCGGTACCACGGCTTGGCGTCTCTTCCTCGTCAGGACCGATCCAAACCAACAAGTTCTACGGCAACTTTTACCTCGGCCGCCAGACATCTCCGACCTACCTGCACCCTTACTCCGTTGCTTGGCCCCGAGGTAGCGGCGTCGCGGGCAGCTGGGGGTTGGCCATCTCCCATGTCGAGGCACGACAACGAGTGTTTGGGCCTACCAAGCCACAGACAGGCGGAGCAGCCTACTTTATCAATCCTATTGGGATTCACTCGGTTTGTATCTCGGCACAGGAGCTAGGCCCAGACACGATGTTGACCACAGAGCACCCGACTGACATGTCCGTACGGGTCAGCTTGCGTCCTAACGTACATGCTGTGCCGGCGGTCCAGTTCCCCTTGGTTCAAGGCTCGGCCTTCATCACAGCTATCTTCACCGGTGATCGGCCGCTCATTCAGACCGGCGTCTTCTTCCGAGCCGTCACGCGAGCCACGCATGGCCCCAAGCCTAACGTAACTAAGTACAAGCTGCATCTTGAGGATGGCGCCATCTGGCTCCTCTACGCCCATCACATCGGGGGCCCAGCTCTGGACCTTCGTGTCCTAAACAACGGCCTCGCACAAGCCACAGCCCCATTTCACGGCACGATCCAGGTCGCTAAACTGCCGATGGACGGCGACCAGCGGGAAGCTGAAGCCATCTACGACATGTCTGTGGGCGCATATGCAACGGGCGTCACCATCTCGGGGACAGCGCGCGGTATTTGCGGTACCTATACCTTCATCTTTCACAAATCCGGCATCCACAGCTCCCCCCTCATCATGTTTGCGCTACCGCATCATGTCGAGTCGTTTGACTTTGCGACAAGTGCTAGGCTCACGGGCCTACGGTTACAGACCACGACCAAGGGGGTCGCAACTGTAGTCGTGGCGGATTCATGGACTATGGTTGAGCCCGAGATGCCGGTGGAAATGGGGTTTTTGCCGTGGTCGCCAACCTTGAAACGAAGCGTGGGCCAGCTGTCCCCTGCGAGGAGGGAGTTTATCCGGAGTATCGCGCATGCTGAGGTCAGCCAGGATATGGATAGGCAGACGAATCTGGACTCCATGTATTTCAGTGGGAAGGTAACTTACTGTGGTGTCTTTGTTGCGGAGTTGATGGCTAACTTTGGTGCAGGCTCTGGCAAAGTTCGCGGGGATCTTGCTCGCTACCCATGATATTTTAGAAGACCGGGAACTGGCATATTCGGGTCTTGGAAGACTCAAGGCGGCTTTTGCACGCTTTGTAGAAAATCGTCAGCAGTTTCCCTTGGTGTACGAAAGTAAGTAGAGGTTCCCTCAGTTTGAACAAGCACTCACTCACTTCCCTAGGCGCCTGGGGCGGCGTGGTGTCTTCAGCAACCTATGTGACTGGCAATACAGGCGCTGACTTTGGCAACACCTTGTATAATGACCATCACTTTCACTGGGGGTACTTTATCTATACAGCAGCTGTGATTGCCCATCTAGATCCAACATGGCTGTGCGACAACAAAGCGTATGTTGACATGTTAGTACGCGACATTGCTAACCCTAGCCCACATGATCGCTGGTTCCCTGTTTGGAGATGTTTTGACTGGTTCCATGGACACAGCTGGGCGCATGGGCTGTTTGACTCGCTTGATGGCAAAGACCAAGAGTCGAGCTCAGAAGACACCATGCACGCATACGCGCTGAAAATGTGGGGGGCTGTCACTGGCAACAGAAATCTCGAAGCTCGGTAAGGCACCCCCTTTGGTACTTGATCTCATATGAACACATGGGACAGAAATACGCATGAAGTTTCCATGCGAATTCATGCTTCGCATAAACTTGGTCAAGCTTCCTGTTACACAAATCAGGCCTATGACATTATCAAGCCGTAGACCAACAAAGAACGTCGCTAACTTGTGCTAGTGGGAATCTTATGCTCTCTGTCCTAGCTCGCTCTCTCCGCTCTTACTATCTATACACCTCCGGCAACAATATCCAGCCACAGATGTTCACACTCAACAAAGTAGCTGGCATTCTATTTGAGAACAAGATTGACCATACTACTTACTTTGGCACCAACATTGAGTACATCCAGGGCATCCACATGCTGCCCCTGCTGCCACACACACCTCTGATTCGCACACCAAAGTTTGTGAGAGAAGAGTGGGAAACGTACTTTAGTGGAGGACGCATTGACGCTGTTCAGGGTGGTTGGAGGGGAATCCTAATGGGAAATTACGCCACTGTTGACCCCAGGGGCGCTTACAACTTCTTTGCTCAGGAGAGGTTTGATCCTGCCTGGCTGGATGGAGGGGCGAGTAGGACGTGGTATTTGTGTTATGCTGCCGGTAAGTTTCCTTTTTGTTGTTGCAAGTTTGTCTGATAGGCTTTATCTTTTGTGTGAAACTGACATGCCTGCTCAACAGCCTTGGGAGGGATGTGAATGAGTTGATGAGTCTCTTGGTTATGAAAGTTGTGAATCAGGGCAGTTTTCTTGGAGTACATTTTAATATACAGCAATTTTTTTTCCCCAAATTGTGAGGGTATTGGATCAAAGTCTGTCCCTTTGTTGACTTACCCTTGAGCAAAGTAAGCAAATCTCACCAGCAACCGAGCTCTTTCCACAGGGGGCACTCCATCCGATCCCCCACATCATGACCCCATGACCATTTACTTTGCATTGTTCTTGTTCATTCCTATTGTTATCAACAATCATTATTGTTCTTGATCGTCAGTAGAGTTCATTTTTCTTACCTTTTAACAGGCAATCGTCGATCTAATTTGGAAACCTCCTTTATCAGACCAACAAACCTCGAGCAACCAACCCCAACTTTCGATCAGCTTCTCTCCCATTAAACAGATCAACATCGATTCCGAGACCGCAGAGCGTGTGACTCATCTCTCCCAATGAATCAGATCGCGTCAGCCCCTCTCCTTCTTGATAAGCGACCCCGCATTGCAAACGTCTTCTTTGCTCTTTCCCTCGATTCAGCGAGGGTTGGTGAGGGTTAGGGTCCTTGAGGATTTTCAGGGACCGGGACTATGAACGTCAACAAAGCGTCTCCCGGAATCGTCTTTCAGTATATTCTCTTCGATATGGGCTCGCTTTAACCCCCTCGCTTCTAGTCATAGTCGAGGGAGTCCAATAATACCCTCGCTAGACCTCGATCAGGCCAAACCGAGAGGTTCCTGCTCAATCCGCAACCGCCCCATTGGCGACCTCCGAGCTGATCGTGCCTGCCCGCCGACTCTTCCTTCCGTCATCTCAGGCAGTTTCCTGGGCAACAAGGGCCTTCACCCCGCAAGGCATCCCGCGTCAACGCGTCGCCGGGCCTGGTGCCAACTTATTGGAGCCTGAATGGCGATTGATTTACCACTGTCCAACCGAGAAACCTTCACTCAGCCGGCGGGGGTATACAGTCTTCAAAGGGTGTCCATCTTCTTCTTTCCCTCTTCCCATGAACAAAGCGCTTGGTCCAGTCGATATTACTCGTCCGACTTTCTCGACTTTCTGCAGTTGACCAATTTTGTGGCTTCGAATACTTCACAACTTCATGGCTTCCACTGCATGGACACTACCCACACAAAATCACCATCCTGACTTCAGGCGATTTTCAGCGTCTTTAGGCGACTTTCTGCACTCATGTTTCGTGAAGTGAAAATTCCACGACGCACTTCTGACAATATCATTGACAGCATCAACGGTCTGTTTCACGACCTCGACAACAAAATTTAGATAGTCAACTTCATCATATCCGGCGCCAACTGTGGGCAAATCATCTCTCTGTTGCTGCCAGTTCCCGCCATCTGGGGCCTCAGCACTGGGCAAAGCGAGCCATATCGGGCCCCCTGAACATTCCCGCCCCCTGCGCTCACATCAAGCTGAGCAACTCCTTTTCACCTTTGCCCAACTCAACTTTCATCGTGGCAATCCAGCCCAAAAGTGCCCACGCATTCTTTGTCTGAACTTTTTGTCGTTGGCCAAAATCTCATCTGTCCGAAGCGCAGCTTGATCTTTCTTTTCTTTTTCACCGATCATTAGACTGCGCCCTTCTCCCGCTTTTCCATTGTCGACATTCAGTTTGGCCTCGAAAAAACAGATCACATCGCAATGGCAGATATCTTCCCGTTGGTACTGTCACGCAGTGCGATCTAACGCCATAACAAGCTGCACGAGACAGAACAAACATTCCTTTTTTCCCCACTGAGTGTCGCAACCTTCGACAAGATGCCGACCAGCTCCGTCAGCAGCCAGTCGTCGGGCATGCAGTTAATCCCTCTCAGTGATTATCTACAGAAGGCGGACGACACAAACTTTGTCTGGGACGAGGACAGTAGGGAACAGTCAGATGAGTGGCTGGACCCCATCCGCGAGGCCGGCCTGGACTACCGGAAGCATAAGGTGTTCGCCGCCCATACCGGACACAAGCGCCCAAAACCACCGAAGCCATTCACCCGCTCCGGGCCCGAGCTGGGTGACTCGGGCTCGACAGTCGTCTACCGGGTAACAGCCCCGGCTGGTGTCGACTACGGGCGCCCGCTGGCCCTCAAGGTCATCTCCCTACGAGATGGCAGCCGGCCGATGGGGGCGACCAGTCAGGCTCGCCTGCGGGCCCTGGGCGAGGTCGCTACTCTCGCCGCGCTTCGTCACCCGCACATCGTCCGGTATGTTGCCTCCTACGAGGAGTTCAGCGTCCAGCCGTGGCTCCTACCACACTGGTCTCCGCGGCCGAAGTCGCACTCGGCGAAGCAGTTGGCGAAGGCGGCGGCCCCCGAGCCGGACGATGATGTCAACAGCGGGCGGAGCACACGCATTGGGCGGCACGTCCTGGGGATTGCGATGTACCCTCCAGGGCAGTGCAATCTGCGCACGCTGATGGAGGAGGTCGCTGTTGCCCCCGACACGTCGGGCTGGATCATGGCATGCATGCACAATTACTTCGGGTGCCTCTCCCAAGCCGTTGCGTACTTGCACCGAAATAGCGTTCGGATCCGCCACAAGGACATCAAGCCCGAGAACATCGTCATTGACAAGTGGGGAGTCCCCATCCTCACCGACTTCGGCCTCTCCAAACACTTCGAAAGGGGCCAGTATTCTCAAGGACCAACGTTCAAGACGCTCAAGTACGCGGATCCAGAAGCTATAAAGGAGAGACCTCGCGATGAGCGCTCCGATATCTTCTCTCTCGGCTGTGTCTTCCTCGAAATTGCTACCGTCCTCCTCGGCCAACACCCCGAATATGCTGAGCAGCAGCTCAGCAACGGCACCAAGGAGAGCTATGACTTCCACTACTCCGAACACCTTCATAACCTTGACTCCTACTTGGAGAAGCTTTCAAACCAAGTCGCTCCAGATCTCATTGCTTCTGACCCCTCGCGCGAAGCTTCGGCCAAGGCCATCGTTGCTGTGCTCCCTTACATCCGACAAATGATGGATGTATCACAATGGCGCCGTCCAAAAGCGAAAGAACTGTACCCTTGGTTTCGCCATTTGTATGATATCCACGAACATCCCGGCCCTTGCAGGACGTGCGAAGAGGAGCGCCGAACGGGTCGTGCTATTCCCCTACCCAACGGCGACGATGACGACGACAACAACAGTCGAAGAAGCTGCTCAAGCCCTGAAAGGACTGGGCCACCCAGCTCGGCGCCAGTTTCTAGGACTGCGACATCCCTTTGCCTGGCCAATCTCGGTCGTCACAACACTCAGATTTCGCTTGCTAGCACGTGTCCTTCATCGCAACCAGCGCCACGGGTACCATTTGAGACTTATGAGCCGCCGTCCACACCGCCTATCTGGAAGACTGAGTTCCAGGATGAGATGATAGTTGAGTGGTCGGAGCCATTGGAAGATGAGGGTGGTGACACTGATATGGATTTGTGGGATAACTGAAGAGGAGTTGAGTCTTGGGAGATGACTGAATCGTTTGTGGTTTGTTTGAGTCTTCGATGATGTTGAGGTGTTGATACCCCTTATCGTCTAGGAGGAGAGAGGCATGGATAAGTACTTGGATTTCTGGTCACAACATGATGAGGCGTTCGTGCAAGTCCCCTCTTTCTCCTTTGGTTCCTTTCTTTGTAGTGGTGAAGTTTACTTCGTGGGATATCACGTGGCGATAGACAATCCAGTTATGTTCTATTTTTCTTAATGAAATTGGTTCTTTCCACTTTTAATGGACTGACACAATCACATTTAAGACCTGATGGATGGAGCGTTAACGGATGGCGGACCAACCCGGTCGGAGATCATGAAAAAGCTATTCACTAGGATTCTCAGGAGTGACCACAAAGGTTGTTAACTATGCATAATTGTCAGTTTACCCTACAAATGGAAATCACATGAAATGGGAAATCTTTTCCTTGCCGAAAGTACTATGATAATTGTGATGCGAGTGAGAGGTACATCGTATGGAGCGAGCATCAAGAGTCATGTGTGCAGAGCTCCACCAAAAAAAACTAGGGGTGGAAATATTATAAAAAAAGACGATCTCGTGATCGGGAATTGAGCCCGATGCGGGGGTCGAACCCGCAACCTTGAGATTTACGGAGAATCCTTAAGAGTCTCACGCTCTACCGATTGAGCTAACCGGGCAGCTCCTTTTTTTTGTTATTATGCATGCTCGGATGCTGTCCCCAAGAAAGGCTTGGGGTGAAGTTTGAGATCATCCGAAAAGATTTTGGACAGTGAAGGATTTAGTGTATGGAACCGACCCTTGGGATTTTCTAGGGATATGCGATGCTCTTGCTACAGTTTCATTGGTTGTGTTGCAGAGTTGCTCTTTCCACCATGAACATACTGTTACGACGAGCCCTTCAGGTCACGGCATCATCAAGTCAATGAGGGGTAACGGAGGAGCTACAATGACGGTTCCTGAATTAGGACATACAGTAGGCAGATTGTGGACCTGGCAAACAATTATCTCATCGCGGACGCTTCAAAGAAACATCGCAACGATTGCGATCTGTAAGCCACCAGCCTTGCCTACGTAATAACTAGGGCCCAGGATATCCAATTTAGAGCGGTGACAGGTGTCATGAACAAGAGAATCCTTCCTGGCCCCTCTACCCCACGCTACGGGTATCACATGCTCCTCGACAGGAAACCCTACGACAAACTCAATCAGCTCTTCTAGTCCACGCTTACCAGTCCAACTGGTCCTGTGCCTGCGAGTCATCGTCATGGTCTAGACTTTTGTAGGACATTACCCCTGAGGTCTTAATGGTCAGGGGGCGGTTCAACCAAGAGGAACACACTGAGATCTGAGTGTCTGAAATGACCCGTTTGACAGGCTGTAACCTAACCCTGATGACAGCGAGAATCAAGGATAGGTTCAACGCCGCTCCAACCATCGTCCTCATTTCCAGCACTGTTGGCGAAGACCCAGGCTTGTCCATCGACAATGAAACACTATCTCTCACCCCGTAGACTCTCCCAGAAATGTTGGCTTCAACCTGTCAATATGTTTTCAATCTCTGCCATGATTAAAGAAGACAGCCTCCACTCCCCCACAAATGTTCCACCAATTGACAGGGTCCCATGGCCGAGGCCCATGCTCTTCCCTGCTTTCAAGAATGTGACTTTGATGCGCTCTGGTATGGCAGAAAAAAAAAATTACAGGCCCTGCGGGAAAAGTGACAATCGCGCGCGAAACAAACGCTGGCAAGTGACGCTGCCACCCCTTCGCCCTGCCGCTCTGCCGCCGTGCCCACCATCCCGTGCATCCCGTGAACGGCGAACCTAGAACCCCGCGCGCCACCGCGCCAGACTGCCGGAGTTTAAAACCCCCGTCGCAGCTCCTCCCCCTCTTCACGATGCACTGCCAAGTGAGCCTGGGGACACTCGCGCGGGTCGTCCCTCGAGCAGCATCAGCAACGAGGTGGCGCCTGCTTCTCTCGCGCTGTACGAACACCAAGAGCTAGGGCCGGGCCTTCTTCCATGACGTATTATCCCCTTTCTCAGCCATCCCGATTCTGACCTTTGCACTGTGGAAAGTCCCTCGCCGACAACCCCTATCAGTCGCATCCCATCCGCAGCCGCTGCCCCTGTGTGCTTCTGGTGTCCCGATCCGGAAGTTTGAGTTACATCAGCATCGCACATTCCAATCCACCAGCAGCCGAGCTGAGAAACGGCAGCCACTACACGTCATGGCCCAGTTCTCTCCCAGCCCCGGCCTCGAGTCGACCCGCCTCGGTAACCACCCTGTGTCAGCCGGAGGGACACTCAACATCGACGGACTGTACATGAAGCCTTCAGCCAATCTTTCGCCCGTCACGGACGGGGCCCACGAGGAACATCTGCCGAAAGGCATCACGGAAACGGAAGACGAAAAGCAGAACCATTGGTTTGTCGGCAGCATTGACCAGGGCACCACATCGTCCCGTTTCCTCATCTTCAATGGCGAGGGCAACCCCGTTGCGAGCCATCAAATCGAGTTCGAGAACCTCTATCCCAAGTCTGGGTATGATAATCCCGCTCCCCACAATTGCGGGGCCCCGCGATCGTGCGCGCGGGGGGGGCTCGTCCACATTGTTCACGATCCGAAGGTCCAAACATTCGTACTGACGCATGTGATTTCAGGTGGCATGAGCAGGACCCGTATGAGCTGCTCAATTCCGTCCAACAATGCATTGATGGGGCCATGCACAAGTTTGCCAGCCTCGGCTACTCCAAAGAGAATATCCGGGCCATTGGCATTACGAATCAGCGCGAGACGACGGTGGTCTGGGATAGCGTGACGGGCGAGCCGCTGCACAATGCCATTGTGTGGCCCGACACACGCACGTCGGCCCTTGTGCGTGAGCTAAAGGCTCGCCAGTCGGCCGACAGCCTGCTTGAGCTCTGCGGCCTGCCCTTGTCAACATATCCCAGCAGTGTGAAGCTGCTCTGGCTGATACAGAACGTCGATGCTGTCAAGCAGGCTTACGAGGAGGGCCGTTTGGCCTTTGGCACCGTCGACTCATGGCTCATCTACAAGCTGAACGGTGGTGCGCAGGCTGAGAGGCCCATTCACGTTACCGACAGTACCAATGCAAGCCGTACCATGTTCATGAACCTGCGCACCCTGCAGTACGACGACAAGCTGCTGGGCTTCTTTGGCATCGATCGGAATAAGATCAAGCTACCGAAGATTGTCCCTTCATCCGACCCCGAGGCCTTTGGCAAGGTAGCCACTGGTGCGCTTGCGGGTGTGCCAATTGCCGGCTGCTTAGGCGACCAGTCCAGCGCGCTTGTCGGCCAGTGCGGTTTCAGTCCAGGCCAGGCCAAGAACACGTACGGCACGGGCTGCTTCCTGCTCTACAATGTCGGCACAGAGCCCGTCATCTCAAAGTACGGCCTGTTGGCAACGGTTGCGTATGATTTTGGCCGTGGCCGCAAGCCGGTGTATGCGCTGGAGGGCAGCATTGCCGTCGCCGGTGCCGGCATCACCTTTCTCATGAACAACCTTGGCTTTGCCCCCAAGCCAAGCGAGATCAACGCGCTGGCCGAGTCAGTCCTCGACAACGGCGGTGTCGTTTTTGTGACTGCCTTTAGCGGGCTCTTTGCCCCATATTGGATCGATGATGCCAAGGGCACACTCTGTAAGACCCCGGACCAAAACCCCTCCTCCCTCTCTCTCAAACGTATTACCCTAACCCTCAGCTAACACCCTCTTTTTCACACAGTCGGCATCACTCAGCACACAACAAAAGGCCACATCGCGCGCGCAACCCTCGAAGCAACCTGCTACCAGACTCGCGCGATCCTCGATGCTATGGAAAAGGACTCCGGGCACAAGCTTGAGTCGCTCGCCGTCGATGGCGGGCTGTCTGCCTCCGACCTCTGCATGCAGACACAGGCCGACATCAGCGGCATCCCCGTGGACCGGCCCCGCATGCGCGAAACGACTGCGTTAGGCGCAGCCATCGCCGCGGGGTTGGCCACGGGCGTGTGGCGCGAGCTGGACCACGTAAAGGAGTCTATTGCTGGCGGTGCGAACGGAAATGGGAAGAAGAATGCGCGTGAGGTGTTTTACCCCAAGATGGATCGCAAGAAGGCGGAGAGGTTGTTTAGGAAGTGGGAGCAGGCTGTGGAGATGAGCCGGGGGTGGGTGAGGGAGCAAGAAGAGGAGGATGGAGAGTAAGATGAAGATTTTATGGCGGTTGTGTCTTCGGATGGGAATTTTGGTCATGAAGCTGGCGTTTTGGGTGCTCGTGGCACTGGGTTTGGGTCCTTTTTGGTGTTGAGGAGCGCGGATACCTTTCGGTTATGACGCTCGTAATGAGTCACATGGTTGATGATGACCTTTGCTGGAAGAAAGTCAGATTCTACTGACCTTTGTGTAACCTCCTTAATAACTGTAATTGTATAATGACGGTCTGGTCTCCGGGTACCTATCATATTTCAGGGGTATGAGCTGGATATCACCATTAGGGATATGCTTATCCATCAAGGGGTCAACTCCTTCACTTGCACATCACCCAAGCACCACGACAACCGTTGAGAGATGTGGGATTTGTCTGTTATTCACAACCCCTATTTCACCACATAATCCGATATATTCCTCCTCCCCTGCATCAGCATCCCTGGCCGGGGAAAGAGGTAGGTTAGCCTTTTTCTAGAAAAGAAAATGCAGAGATCCGGAACACTTTGGTAACCACCAACCACACCAAACCAACAGCCCGTGATGATGTTGATATAAACCCAACAAATTCATTTTCCTGCCCACATAACCCTCTCTCGCCTCCAAACCCCTTCCGTTTTGCCCATGCCCACACGAGCAAGCGCAATATATAAAAAAAGATACCAAACAGCAATACGCTATTATAACAACAATCCTAACCGTGATCGGCTCCCCTTCCAAGTAGCATAGTTCTCTGCGGCATTTCGATCCTCTCTGCTATAACACCTACAGCCTGATCCTAATACCCGAGGTCATAGTGTGAATATTCGCTTCCTCTCCATGCCCGTCGGATGCATCAAACATTACATGCAGACGCCAGGTCCGGAGGTGTGTGGGTAGTGTTGCAGGAAAATTATGGTTGTAAATCGGCAAATACGTTTTAGGTTTTTTGTGAAATGCTAGAGGGGAGATTGCAGGTGTCTGTCCGTGGCCACTGTGTTCCGTCCCCGACCTGGTAAAATTTTAAAAAAAGATCGCAAGCAGAAGAGGATTTTTTTTTTAAAAAAAAAGGCGTACTTTGCATGTCGAAGAGGCATCGAAGACGAAGATGCAAAAAGAGGTAAGTCGGGGCCGTCGTTTACATGATAATGGCGGGCGAGTCGACATTCTGTTTGATGGTCTTGTGGGGCAGAATGCTACCGCCGTTGACGTACACCTCATCGGCAATGGTGACGTCGTCGCCGAGAACAGTCACGTTCTCAAGGCGCGCCCACCTGCCGACGGTGCTGTTCCAGCCAACAATGGTACTCTTGACCCAGGCGTGGTCCTTGACCTTAGAGCCGGCCAGCAGCACACAGCGCTGCAGGCGCACACCGTCGCCAACGACTACATCGGGGCCAATAACTACATTGGGACCGATCTTGCAGTTCTTCCCGATCTTGGCCGAGGGGTCGATCATGACGTTGCCTCCATAGACGAAGGGCTCCGTCGGTGGCGTCAGCAACGGGGAGCCCTTCTTGGCGAGCGACGTCAAGTACAGACAAGTGCCCGTCAGGAAGTCCTTAGGCTGGCCGACGTCCATCCAGTAGCCCTCAAGGTCAAACGAGTGTAGTTGCCCATCGCGAACCATTGCCGGGAAGGTCTCCTGTTCGATCGAGGTCGGGCGCAGCTCGATGCGGTCGAGCACCGATGTGTTGAGGATGTAAATACCAGCATTGATGCGGTTGCCCACGAACTCTACGGGCTTCTCGACGAAGCGGTCGATTTTGGACGGGTGGCCTGGCTTGTGCACCACGACACCGTACTTGGACGGCTCCTCCACCTTGGTCACAACAATGGTGCCCTCGTCGCCGTGCGACTTGTGGAAGGCAGCCAGCTCCTTGAACGGGTACTCGCATGTGATGTCGGAATTGAGCACGAAGAATGGCGAGTCGTCCTTCCGCAGAACATGCTCGGCGAGCTTCAGGGGACCAGCCGTACCTAGCGGTTCGCTCTCGATAGAAATGGTGATGTTGATACCGAATTGCTTCTCGTACTGCGAACAACTTAATCGTCTGGTTCTCAAAAGGGGCCTCTTGGGCACAAACCTCAGCGAGATACTTCTCCATAATCTCAGGCCGGTAGTTGACGGCCAAGACGATGTCGGTAACACCAGCATCGGCCAGAGCCTCGATCTGGTGCAGGATCATCCGCTTGTTGCAGAACTCAACCAGCGGCTTCGGCATAGTGAGGGTCTGATGGTCGAGTTAGCCATGTCGAACGGCGAGCTTGTCGTCGGGGGAAGGGGGGGGAGCAATCGCAGGGAGGTCAGGGAGAGCAGGCAAGGAGTCGGGCAGTAGAGATCGACGTACGAGAGGGCGAAGGCGGGTACCAAAACCGCCGACAAGAATTAGGGCTGTTGCGCGACATGGTCAGCACGGATCCACGATCAACAATCATCGCATTCTCGTGCGTCGCATACCCTTCATGGTGATCGCGAAAGGAGGTGGAGCGAGCGAATTAAGCCAAGAAAAGGGAGGTTCAACGAGTGTAAGAAGAGGAAAGGCGGAACAGACGAGGGGCGCAGCGAATATGAAAGGCAGTGAGTGGGTTATCTGGACTCTGGCTGCGAGCTATGCAAATCCAAAGGCAACGCGGTGGTGACGACGAGACGACGAGCAGAGTCGGGAGAAAAGGAGGCGTTGACAATGGCAATGGGATGAGAGACGGTGGAAGTGGCAAGCAGAAGTGGAAGCGGAAGTGGAAGAAGCTGCGTATCCTCTGCTGGACCTGGAAGGGGTTGAAACCCAAAACGGGGATGGGGGTGCTGTCCCCCCCAAAATGGCATGGGAAATGCTCCTCGAATGCAGGCCGTGCCCAAATCAGTGTCCACAGCTGTCCACTGTTGTCCACTGCCTTGTGCTGAGGTGGCCCTCTCACACCACAACTTTGCCTGGAACCCTCCCGGCCCTCCCTGGGATCGCCGCCGGTTCAGGTCTCCAGCAGCGCCCAGCGTTCGCCCAGTTGTGAGATGGTACACAATGTGGGCCACGCTCACAGGGCTGCCAGGCGGTGTCTGCCCCGCTGGATGGCCTGTGCCGGCACGGTCATTGGGCGACTTACCATCAGAGCTGGCCAATCAGCACCCGTCATTTCCCACGCGAGATTGGGGTTGCACGCCAGAGCCCAGGCACTTCAGGAAAGTGGGGGCTCTCACTTTGTGACCTCTCCGTCAGAGATTCAGGGGCAATGACGGAAGCTTTGGACTCAGGTCTCATGGATGCGCAGGCTAGAAACATAACCCCATCTTCTCTTGCATCCGGCACGCCGGTGCCGAACCTGGAGACTGCAAGATCTCGTGATAGTCACGCGTAGTTGACCAAACATAGCCCACCTGCCTACGAGGGCAGGTGGTAACATCCAGTTCTAAGATATATGCAAGATGGACGTCATCTGGAGTTTTCAAGTCTGGCCCTCATGACGGGGTCGGGCCCCGACGATCCGTGGGAATTTTACCTCCGAGCATGAAGAACAGAGGTGATTGACCTTCCATGTCAAATTTCTTCCATCGCCGATCGGCCAGCAGGCCATCGACATATCCGCCGATGACACCGGATGACATCTCATTCCCAGGCGACATCTGCTTGTGCCCAGATGTTAACACCAAGTTTTGACGTTTGGGACTGGGATAGGCTTATTCACCATCCAAGGATGCGTCACCTCATCTTCACACTCGCGACTTTCCAGTCCGAGCCGTCATCATGCAAGCAAGAAAACGAACCAAGCTCGGATTATCAGGCCGGCTAGTGAAAAACGGAACACCAAACGTAAGGCTGTCGCTCGGATTCGAAAGCCTGTCACGCCACGAAGTCTGCTCAACGAGTTCACAAGTTCTCCTACCATCGGGGTACAGAGCTTGGCCAACACTGCCTACCAGCAGCAATAGCTCCTTCAATAGCCGTGCGTCTGACATTCACAGAAGTAGTCTGCAGTGTCTGCGCCACGCCAACATGTCTCGGCCTATGAAAAGACGAAGACAAGACAAGCTTTGTAGGAGGGACAGAAATGGCATACGTAATGTATGTAGCCCATCGGGATTACCGCCTTCATACCTGTCCTGTGCTCCCCTCCGGGTCATGGAGGGGTGGACAGCACCGTTACACCATCGGATCGGTTCTGCACCCCAAGGCCCCGCAGATCCGGCGGCGGCATGGCTTCTCTGATACCGGTCATCGATATGAGCGCTGCCGATAAGATGAGCACAGAACATATATGGTTATACTGCAATGTGATAACTCCGAACCAATGACCACCTTCTCACTAAAAGTTTGTCCTTACATAGTACATCCTGACAACGAATCCACAACGGGCTTACTCGTTTGTCCATTCATCTTCGCCCCCTGGCTCTAGGTTATTCAACCATCTCACACACGTTCCAGGTTGAAACTGTTGCACTCTTTTCAAATGAACCGCGGTTTGCTTGGGGAAGTGTCTAGTCATTGATCATATTCCTCTACCTATTGGTAGGTAACAAATCGTAAGTCATAACTCATAGGTCATCACGGCCTTCATGTCCAATGAAGAACCCGTATCATAAAAGATATCAGGGTCATCAGGAGTCATCACTTAATAAATATTCAATGTCGTGCCAGAAAACGTAACCCATGAAAGAAAATAAAGGAAGCCAGATTCCATTCGAAACTCCAGATAATCCAGCTTTCGGCCTTCCCTCTTCCCGCTCCAGAAAGCAGCAATGGAAAGGCAACCCAGTTAAAGATTCGCAAGTTTGGTTCCATGACATTGACCAGACCTGTATCTAAAACTTTTGCCCATACCTGTTCCATAAACCATCCAGATCCCAATGTCCAGGTCCCATCAACCAGATCGCTGCCTTCAGAGAAGCAAGAGAAAAGGGAAACCAAGGTCATCCAGTAGTCCCGAGGAAATGGCTCTGAGCCCAAGGCAAGTCTAAGAGAACCAGTTTAACAAAAGGAAAACAAGGAATCTTCCTGGGTCACGTCTATCCAGCCCGGTTTATACAACTCCAGTGTCATGATTCCCTCGTGCCTCACCACAGAGTTGTCGCTCCCAAGAAACGACTGGTTTCATGAGAGACACTGCTCAGTGATGCTTGATAACCAGCAGGAGACGGGCTCCAGGAAAGCCTGGGCTGTCGAGTCTTTAGCAAGAAGCCTAAAAAACAAAAACAGAAGAAAAAAAAGGAAACCGAAACTTCAACCCAAAAAATCATAATGCGTCGTCAAGTCTAATGGTCATAATGGTCGTGATCAGGTCGTGAGATGCAAAGTCTTTTTAAGAGTCATGTCATGTCTTGTCCATTCCGCCCTTTCGGATCCTCAATTCCGGGAAATGGGTATCATCCGCGGTTTGTCGTGTGCTGTGAAGCCGCCTCGGTTTATAAGCAGGAAAAAATGGTCCGATTTTGAAAGTAGCCGTTGGGGGGGGGGAGGGAGAAAACCTCAACTGTTCACCGGTTCGCGCAGCGGTTCCAACCCGGGCGTGGCCAAATCCGGGCAAACCAGCTTCCCGGGATTCGGCGAACCTTGCCCTGGCAGATCTCCCGTAACACAAGGAATGCGGCTCCTCTTGGAAATCACTGGTATGAATACTCCAACGAGGCAGTCGAGCTGTTGCTGGAGTGGTATCCTGACCTGCTCTTGTGGCCATAGCTGGTTGCGACAAGTTGGCGACTGCCCTTGCGCGTCTTCAGGCTCGACTCCCCTGCGGGCAACCCCTGCACAATGCCATTGCGGGCGAGCATGCCGCCATTGACGGAAAAGTGTCTGCACACCATGAAGGCGCGCATAGCGGCGTTTTCCTGTGCCAACTGACCGGTCTCGTAGGCGAGATCGGTCTGGTATTCGCGGCCATTCACCGTAACAAGGCAAGTATAGCCATCAGGCTCACGGTAAATCTCATACATAGGTTCATGCCATCCACGACGCCGGCAGAGGCCTGTGAAACATTCTGCGTTAGCTCCAGGTTCCTGGATCCTGCCCAATAGGCATCCTACCGGTGCACTAATTTGGAAAGGGGGAAGAGAGGGTTACAAAAGCGTAGTGACGTGGGTGAATCTGCATGACAACCCAACAAAACGGATCTTTGCTCAGCCCTACCGGCTGCATGACATGACCGGGGAGTAGATGAGATCAAGATTGACAGTCTAAAGGGAGGTAGGGGTGTGATGCCAGGGGTATTAGTGGGATGAGGCAAGTACAGGTTGTGAGTGTCTAGGTGCCAGGGCAACGCAAACCAACAAATGACGTGTAAAATGTCACCAGGGACATCTCCAAGATTGTCGCCCCCAACCTGGATCTGGGAATTGGGATTGACAACGATAATACAGGATGGATATCCGGTGTTATTGCGAGTCAACTGACGACTTACTCTCCAGATACTGCATGTAAAAGCCCGTCATTGTGTCGGATTATTGCTAGTTGACCCAGCTCGGCTTGCAATCAGAAGCTAGCTGAAGCTCAAGGCAAACAAAATGAGAGAAATTGCGAAATCAAAGGACAGCTTCGGAATCGCCGACCGAGATCGTCAACTCGGGGTGATGCGATGCAGTCCTACCCAATCCGGGGGGTATAGCGGGTGTGGAGAGACAACAAAGCACGACCGGTGAGGAGAACTTGTCCTCGATATGGTGGTGGGTGGTGTGGTGCTTGGTGTTTCCAAGACTTCGAGGCTGATCTGCTACGTGTTCAAGGCTCGAGACGCAAGAGGTGAGGATCTTGAGCCGGCACCAGCGAGACATATGTGCTTTATTGCGGCGATGGGAGTGCCAATGCGGGGCAGAACATGACAAAATGGCCCAGATACTAGACCAATGCAACAAGGGGCATGACGGGAATGCTAGACAGACAAAGGGACTCGTCGATGCAGGCCTGCTGGGAGATGCGGCTCAAGGTGCGACCCATCCTGATGCGTTGGCGTGCGTGGTTGCCAGTTGATACAGCCGGAGGCCGGGTTAACTCCACACCAACAACATGGGGGATGCATCGACCGGAGAGCAGGATCTCATTTGGCAGAGCTTGGCCGGCATTCGTACCCAGCCCCGAGACTAACAAGCGCTTGGTTGACAGGACGAGGTACCGGTGATCTTCTAGTGTCAAAGACCGGCCTTCTTCGGCTCAATTCGCAACTTTGTCATGGAGAGTCGGGAGGGTGAAATTTAAAGACAGCCAGACGCTAGGCTGGTGGTGGCAATGGCAAATGCCCTCGTGCAAGCGTCATTGACGAATCTGAAGCGGCAGCACCTCTCTCACGAAGGCGCAAGATCCTGGTTTGTTTTGATCTTGTTTCTTTGCCGGCCCTCGGTCTACTTAGCCCCCCACTTTGCAGTGGATTCGGACGCTGTCAAAGGAGGGGTCGTGTGGCTCGACTATTTTTTTTTTTTTGGTTTCTGGAGATCGAAGAGCCGATTATGAGCTTCTCCAAGATCTCTGCTCGCAACTACCATGCCAGATGCAGCAATGGCGAATCGCCCAGACCCAGAAGGTTTGGCTGCCCATGGTCCGTCTGTACCGCTTGATACAGGGCTTGTGAGGTATCCATAGGCACCTAACCGCCGGCACCAGACAGCAGCATAGGTTCGAGAGCCGGTCGGCTAAGCGACTCGAGAGCACGGGCGGAAGAGCAGCGCCGCCCAGATACATTGCATGGACCTGCGGGGAACGGGAGAAGTTGCTGACGATTTTAGGAAAACGACGGTCAACGCAGTTGCCCGGGGTGGTGCAGCGACGAAGCGTCTTCGAGGCGGTACGGAGGAGGTAATTGTGCGTACGGAAAACTGGGGCCATATGCACTTCGGGCCATGGGCGATTCGCCAGTGTCATCAAGGTCCCGTCAGATTCGGCAAGCATCGACGAAGATAAACGGAACGATGCAGTGGTTCTGGAAGCATTCCCGCAGCTCCAATTAACTTATGGGGGGAAGGCCCTGGCGAATCAGGAGAGTGTACGTAATTCGGAGCGATCGCTCGCTTCACAGAGCAACGAAGGGCACAGCCGGAGACCGAAATATGTGGTAGACAGATATGGACTTTTGCTGAATCGCGCCCAAACGGTCCTCGGACTCCAATGGAGCGAGCGTCTTCCCATGCCCGTAGCAGGCCGGGCATCCGAACATCGAACATGTTAGCAGCAGTAGAGCAGAAGCACCAGCAGAACGAGTGGCCCGAATCCACCCACGAAGTCGGTGAGGAGCGATGAGATGCATGAGCCGTGGCTGGGACCGGCAAACCCTTGCATGCCCTGCATCTGCCCTAATGATGAGCGAAGGCTCTGAATGGCGGAAAGGGTTGCAAGGCGACTAGGCACAGGAAGAAGCTTAACGCTCATGCAATGATGAGTTGGCACTGCTTCCATATTAAAAACAAGAACCCCAAGACCGCATCGCGGCGTGAGGGGGGGAAGCGAAGAGCGACGATTCGAGCGTTGCGAAGGCTTGCGTGCACAGCACCACCCACCGGCGCCGGACCCCACACTGGCAGTTCTCGCCCGGCCTACTACGGATTGCGGCCCGCGGGCAACCTCAGGTAGTTAGCGAGAGCGGGGGAAGGCTGGAGTCTTGAAGTCCTGGCCTGTTGACAACCTGAAGCGGTGATGGGGATGATTGCTGCATTTCTGCGACTGCGAACCGCAGGAATACTGTGTATGTAGTAGTATGTGCAGATACCGCGTGCTGCACGCGAACGGCGTGAGGGGCGAGGGGTCAACGGGCGGCAAGTAGTAAGTACACACTCCATAGATTAGATCCTTGCTGGAAGTCGGAACTTCGAAATATTTTTGGATTTGGTCTCCATCGATTTTGGTGGGCTGAAAGATTTCCGGATGCAACCACCCCAGGCCCCCATGTGGCTGGGAGAACGTGGGGTTTCCTCAAAGGGAGGAGGCAGAGGGACTGTTGGTGTTGGACGGCCAACGGTTGAGGGGCTTGACTCTTGCCTAGAGTCTTCGAGACATGTCCCCTTGTTCTGAACAAGAGAGGGAGAGAGCAGGCATGTACGCACAAGATACACCTTCCAGGCTAGCAGCTTTTTTTTTCCAACTTGTGTGTCTTGTGTCTTGGTCAAGGCTACGGTTTGAGACGGAGCTCACTCGCACCAGGACGTTTCTTGTAACAGTCTCCGAGCCAATCCCACCTCCTTCTAGCTCCATGGCCACAGCCGACGACGCGTGTGATGATGAGGACCACTAACACCAGGCCACGACAACGTCCCCCGACTTCTCGAACGGCCCTCTTATTCGCAGCTCCTCCTGGCACTATCGGCAGACACGAGGAAGGCTTGAGCTCATGTGATGGTCGGCATGACTCTCGTCAATGAGACCGCTTGCTCGCCATTCAAAGACAGCTAACTTACACTACATGGAGCCGTCTGGTCTCTCATCAGCCCAAGCTTCATATCTTCGGGCTTCACCTCGGTGTCCGGGACTTTAAGCTGTCCAATAGCCGGAGCCGTGATCGCCAAATCCGGTCAGCTCGACTCCCATTGAGCCGTGGAACGAGCTGAAGGGGCACTTCTCCCGCCCCGCATGTGTTGCATTGTTGCACAATGATGAAGAGCGAAAAAGTGTCTGGTCGATGAGGGGCAGTTGGACCCCTCACTGCACGCCATACTGGACCACCCCCACATCTCTGTTCCTTGGTCGGGACCAACGGCATCTTTAACAAACCGAGTCTTGCTGATCCAGCAATTGGGCTGGGAAGTTGAGCGGAAGCATCTTGCCTGGAAGGCGACCAGGAAGCTACCCGCTTGCTCCCTTGTCCATAGCTCGCTTCCTCTTCCCCTGAACAATCATCTAGATATGTCGTGCTCTAGATGCAACCCTGGAGTCATACCATGTTTTGTGTTGGACGCTCGAACCCTGATGGACTATCAGCTGGCGCATTTTCTAAGCGGCTCCCGTTCCAAAAGGCCCATTACCGTGACCGCATCTTGCATGGCGAACGGAACCAAGAAGGCCCGATGCGCAAGACTAAGGCCAAAAAAAGTGATGAGACGAAGCCCAGCTGACAACTTCAGATAGGATCGCGTCAGAGGGATGTCTGAACGTTGTAGCGTAGCATGCAGTAACTTGGCTGCGTTCTGGAGCCCCATCTTGTGTGTAAGTGTAGCTATGCGCTACAGTCGCGGATCTCATATTCGGCTTGCGCGGCAAGTGAGAAAGTCTGTAGGAAACATACATGCCAGTGGTGGTTAGATAGATAGGGGGGGCAGCATGCCTAACGTGAGACCCAGGTCTCGTGGGCATGAAAGCGAGCACAAGCTGAGATAACTCTTTTCCACATTAAGCAGTTTGATAACAGCCCCTCTTCATGTGGTCTTTCTTAATCAATCAACGATGTGGAGTAAGAGGGTCATTGGGACGTAGATGGCTAACGCAAAGCTCTGCAATGTGTGTTGCTAGACCGTCGATCGACGTTTGAACGACGTTTTGATGCCATACAAGCAGGAATACGACGCTTCATGAATGGCTGCAGACGGCTGTGACCAGTGCCTTGATTTTTGTCATCTAACTCCTCGTTCTCCTCCACATCCTTCTCAGGAGGGACAGACCAGTCCACATATATGTATACCTGATCAGCATACGTGCATGGGTTGCATGAACGGCAGCGGCAGCAAAACCGCCTGAACTGGCAGGCAAGCAGACAGAAGAGTCAAGGTGTGTATGCTTCCCTCCCACCATCTTCTCTCGTCACTGGGGGCCGAGAGACCCGTCCGGGTCAAGACACGGGAGAAGGAAAGCAACCCAGAGGGGAGACCTGGCATCATGGGCTTAGCCAGATCGGAGATAAGCAACTGCACTCTCGTCTTTTGCAGTTATTTGTGGAATCCGACAGGCGGCCTCCTTGTCTGCTTCATCCTCTAGCTATGGATAACCGCAAAGGTAATGCGTGGAGTTGCTTCTCCTTTATTATTTTCCATCACGGGCCGAGAAACATTGGGTGCCCATCATCGCACGATCCGACAAAGTTCAACTCGTTTGTGCATCATACAAGATACTCGATAACAGCTCACATCTAAGTGAGAGGTGACTCTGCCCTTCATTTCATTTCTTGCCTCCTCCACTAGTCTTTTTGGACAGGTTGGGCCAAAGAGAAGACCTAACTGGGCGTACTCTCTCACCTAGCCTATTCCATTCCCTTGTACAGTCAGGGTTTATGTTCTGGCTTCAGGGTCCGCAAGGACGGCGAGGTGTGGTAGGAAAGGAATACCCTGAAGCCAGATGCGTGACGACGTGGGACACGCCAGCCACTAGGCAGTTTTGAACTCGGTCACCTAGCATATGAAACTTGTACGCAGGTATTTTGATTCGACAGTCCCCCAAACCTACAGGGAGTGTCTAGAAACCCTGCTTAGCTTGAAAGTACTGTTGGATGGCGCACACGTTCTGCTGCGGGATAGCATAGACCGGGTGGATCGGGCGGACACGGTCCTTGGGCGCAAAGACCTGGGGCCCATCGAGATACGGAAAGACGGTCCAGGCCGGCTCTGCTGCTGCTGTCGCCGCCCCGTCCCCGCCAGTGGCAGCATCGGTAGGCTCGTCAAGCTCCCACTGATGTTGAGCGGAGCTCAAGCCTGAAAGGACGTAGCACGAGTGGTAGGCATCGGACATCCTGAATTTCGTTTAGTGAGCATTAATGAATCCATCAAATCACAAGAGTAGGAAAAGACTCACTTTCCCGGTTTATCGCGCAGTCCACCCCGTTTGCTCTGGTCTTGGCAGCAACAGAGGATATACCGGGTCAGGCCTTCACGGCTGTACAGGCTCTCTGTCGCTGGAGGGAGTTTTGTCCCGTCACTGTCCGTGGCACCGCCACCTGCAAGGCATGCCTCGATCAAAGGAAAGCACCCGCCTACCCAGTGGCTGTAGCACCCATCGACCAGCTTGTTGGTGCGACCAGAGAACCCTCCTTCGGGAGCGTATTGCCGTGCCGACAGCCAGGCAATCAGCCGTGGGATGTCCAGACAGCTGTGTCGGGCTTCATTAGCATGCATGCATGCACCTTACCAGGTGAGTGGGCGACGAGAGGGTTGCGAACCTTGGCATTGACCTACTTGGGTGATCCAGCAGGGCCAGACAGCCCAGCGCACAGAAGGCATACGCGCCATGAGCTTCTGCATTTGGCTGGCCCGAGATTCCGCCTTCGAAGGTCTGGCCTAGAACGAAGGTTAGCAGAGACTTGCATAGGTTGGGCACACACACACAAAGTGTGTCTTCTGCTTACATCGTCGGATGTAATCCGACACGCCAGTGAGGAGGTTGGCACTGCCATCTTCCTTCCACGCGGGGGATTCTGGAGTCAAATCTAAGGGTAAGCGTAGCAGTGTGATTATCACTGCTGCGCAATAAGCTCCCCTGCGGCCTCTGTGAGCAAACCATTTCCTCACATCTGGATGAGTATGTGCAGACACAAATACCTGATGTCCTCCTCGCCACCCAAGCAGACCTGAAACCCGCCGTCAGGCTGCTTGAGAGAGCAGAGCCACTTCCACATGGCCTTCCGATCGACAACATCATACGCCTCCTCGCCGCCAACAAGAGCCAGCGCCAGCACTACGGCGTAGGACGTGGCCATGTGTGACAACTGGCCGCCGCCGCCGCCAAAACCTCCGGTCTCATTCTGCATAGAGCGTGCCGTGGCAATGACGGCATTTCGGTAAGAAGACACGTCCTCTCCCAGCATAGTGAGAGCCGAGAGACACCAGTACAGAAACCATGGCCGGCTTGCATCGGCGGCCACGAAACGGCCTGGGAGCTTTCCCAGACATTGACGAAGGAACCGGATATGGCGCTCGCGGTCAAGCTCTGGCACGCCGTGCTCGTTGTAGTCAAAGAAGTCATCATCGCCGCGCAAGAAGGGCAGACATGCCTCGACAGTCTCGTCCTGCTCGATGGATGTCTTGGTAACCAACTCATCCCGGATGAGCGGGAGCTGGGTGAAGATATCGGGGATCATGAATCCAAGGTTGCTGATGGGATCGGCCACAATCTCCTCGTCGACAGAATCACTCCCGTCGTCATCGTCGTCTGTAACTGTAACTCGGGGTAGTGCTGTCGCTGCTGGAGATGGTGGGGACCGTGACGGCTGTCCCTGAGCTTGCTGCGGGGTCGTTGTCGTCGTCATCTTCCACGGAAAAGCCACGCGCTTTTGAGGCCGCGATCCCTTTGTTCTGAGCGGCATGTACGCTGAAGGGGGAAAGCCGGGAACAATACTTGTGATGAAATACTGCTTAGCATTATTCCATGTGCCGTCGTCCGCAATGGGAAACCTGGCGATGTTTGCAGCCCCGCGAGGCGATGTGATTGGGTCTGTCTTGGCTGTTTGGCTTGGGATTGGGCCTGTCGTTGCTGGTCTGAGCCCTGAGTGGCATGTGGGGTAGGGATCAGCTGGTGCTCCACCTTTCGTGAACCATAAAAAGTGGGACTATGTGAGCTTGGCGCCTTGGCTCTGTCATCTTGTCAGACCCACCCGGATCCGGACCAGAGGTGACGGTGAGAGTTCGGGGAACGACACCACCGGCAACCTCCAACGCCAACCCGGCCCTATCTCGGTCATCCCAGGGACGGAGACCCGGCATGGGCTTGCCGATCGCACGAGACTTTCGGTGACCCGTTCCGAGAACCGGACCGATGCCGATGCCTCTTAGGGCCTTGCCCCATCAGGACCTGTCAGTTTTCGGCATGGATATTTGAAAGTGTGAGCCTGCAGGCTATGGGACAAGGCGTCGAGCACGGAGCTTCAGTTCTCTCTACTGTTTCCCACACCGATGCCTATGTCTTTTGATTGTCCCTTCTACTTTCAATAACTCTCAACAACCATATTTTGAACTCTCAAACAGCATGCCCCAGGCAGCTGATCCCGACGAGAGCCCTCGGAACTCAGATTTTCAACATCTTTTCCCTACCAACTTGTGTATAAAAAGATAGCCATCAAACTCGAATTGTGAGGGCACTGCAGCAGCCTAACTATGAGAGGCTGCTTACGATCCGTCTTGATATCCTTGCTCACTTGGGTAGGTCTGGTTCTGTCAAGTTTGCCAAGTCACGTTGTTGACTTTGTACTCCACGGTTAACACCACTGAAGACTGGACTCTCTGCTTGAACCGTAGCAACCCACGTAAGCAGACTCTGAGACTCGGAACACATCCCGCTCCGCCCCTGATAGCATGGGCGCCAGATCATAAGAAAGAATCGGCACCTGGCCAGGGTGGCAAACCTTGGGCAAAAGAGAAAAAACAGAGAATGGTAACCAAACTAGTATTGTTGATTTTACACACATCCTGACGTGATTTGTATGCTATTCTAAATGAAGACTTGATCTCTGGGATCTCAGCTTCGTACTCCGATACCGCTTAGCCGCGATAAAAGGAGGAGTCTAGGTATACCGAGGCTTTCGATCAGGGAAGGACGAGGTCGGCGACCACGTGTACGTGGACATCGCTGCGGAATACTCCGTGAGGAAAGTAAGAGAGTTTGAAGCTAATTCCCAGACCAGCCCCCTATCGTTGGTGATCTAAACACCCGCTTGCCGGGGTCCTGATCCGGGTTTCGATCCGTGTCGCTCGTCTCGATCCGGACTCCGACCCCGGCTGGGGGCGAGTTGCACAGATCAGAGCTCCTCCGTGCTGGATCTTGCCCCCTTTCTGGAAGTTTTGCTCACCCAAGACGACGCCGGCGCACATCAGTGGAGTCTCGGCCAAAGTCTTGGTGTTGAGGCTCCGCAAACGTCAGGGTGAGTTGTCTGGATCTTCTCAAAGCGCACAAGCACGGTCAATGGACGGTGACCGGATCAAATCGTTTTTCGGTTAGCCTTGCCTGGCGTTGAGGCTGCGCAGCACACGGGATCCATCCGTACGATGGTGCTGTGTAGCTGCAGGGCGTCCGCAGTAGCGCGGTGTATATAGCCAGAGTTGGACGCTCATACCGAGGGCAAGACCTGTCATGAAAGGCCAGATCTGGTCAGAAGTTCATGATGTGATCCAAAGTCACTATCTGGCTTGTCCAAGCGAGTCGCCACAAAAAGGAGGTGCTGATGTCTGATGTGATGATGAGCTTCTTTAACGATCAGACCAAAGCATGCTGGCGGCTCCACGAGAGCTTGCCTTTCCCGCCCCTCGGGAGGATCTGATAAAGTGTGGGGTTCAAGACCCAGTGGATCCGGCCAGACACAGTGTAGGAAAAACACGGACACGGAGAGGTACCTCTTCGCGCTTTGCCGTCTCACCACCTCAACCGAATGCAACGACTAGGCGAGCATAGCAGGCGTTGCTGTCCAAAGAGGGGTTTCTATCAGTCCTTCCCTGGGAACGTTGAGCTATGGCGCCGAAAGGCTTGGTCAGCATCGACCTCGAGGAATTGAGTGCTTAGCAACAGAGCAATGTTCCCCTGGTTTCACGGATGGATGAAACAAGCAGCTGGAAACAAGTTGTAACAGCATCGAGAAGGACAAGAGGATAAAGCTGGTTTTCCCTCTACGGCAATGCGGCAGACGTCAACCAACCAGTTTGGCGTACTGCTTGGTAGGACGAAGGAACCGTACGGCTAGACTTGCTGAGTTGTTGTCTCCTTAGGCGCCACAACTTCGAATTCGGCCGCCAATTGGCCATGGAAGCTGCATAGAGATGGTAAAACCGAGTCTTGATTCGGTAGAAGCCGAGGTGTTGCTGTACACAACAGAGGACAAGCCACGAGTCACGTTACCGTGGCTGATGTGCCTTGGCTACTCCGTACCTAAGTAGCCATTGAAGACCGTGTGCTGCTCCATGGTTCATAATTGTGAGATCGGAGTCCTTTGAAGCTCTTCGAATCCTTGCTGCTTTTGCTTGAGCTTTCAACACTAGTCAAGTGTAATAGCGTCGTGTAAGCAGAGTAACTAGCTCTCAACATCTTGGGCCTGGCCGGAGATCAGCACAATAGTCAGTCCACGATCATCGCCTTACGGGTGAAGCCGCTCCGCTAAAAAAGAGTTCTCTGATAAGAAGTTTTTTTTCAAGGCTCGTTTCAAAGCGCATTTCCACAATGCATGCCCGTATGTAGTTTGTTAGCGAGTAGAGATAAGAGGACGTTTTAGTTTGCAAGATTGATCGTTGATGGGGTACTCCCTTGCATCCTCGCATCCAGAGTCCCCCTTTTGAAGGCCTCGACGAAGCACAGACGGGTCCAAGACAGACATTCCTTCGGCATGGAACTGGAAGAGGGTTGGAAAACGGAATTTCAACTACCCACGGCGATTTTGACAGCCTTTCTCCGGCTTGGCGAGGCTGGCAGGCGTCTCGACCGTCGAGCCGTCTGGATTGAAGTCCCTGTACAGTGCGTCTGGGCCGGCTACGACGATCTTGGACAGCCACTGCCTGCCAGGCCTGGCGTGGTGGGCGGTCCTGGCATTCGCTGATTGGCCGGGCAGCACCATGCGTACATCCACCGCGTGCAAGTACCGGGGTGTTGAGCCCAATCAGCAGCGAGGCCGGGACCGGGGTGCCTATGCACCTTCACCGCCTCTTCGCAACCCACAGAGAAGCCAGCGAAGGACCAGCAGCTGGCCATGGGGAGAGGGGATTGTGAGCTGGGCAGCACTCCACCACTCCACCAGCGCAGCGCGACCAAGCGGTCCAGCAAATTCAGGAACCCAGAAACCCAGGCAGCCAGCTCATCCCATCGCCCTTTTCGACTCGACGACCCCTTTCACATTCCACACATCAAGTCGCACATCTTAGCTCGAAGGATCTCCCCTTCACCTCAACGCCTTTCCCCTTCCCCTTCCCCGTTCCTGTTCTCATTCCCATTCCCATTCCCCAGATTCTCCGGTTCTCATCTGCCGCTGTCGGCACCTCCACGACCAGAACCACAACCAACAAGAGCAACGACGGCGCAGGACTCCGTCTCGCGGCCGAGCCGTGTTGTTTTTGTTCTTGTGTTTGTTCATTGATTTGAAAGCTTCTGCTTCCTATCGCTTACGTTGCTGTCCTCGAGACGCAACCTAAGCCTTTGAACCTTGAATCTTCGGTCTTGTCTTCCATCTGGGTTCAACCCGTTTTCCGAAATCATCCCAGACGCGAGCGCTTGAGCGCTTGTCATGAACTCCTCTTGACCGACTCGTCATCGAGATCTGAAAAAGCGGTGTCGCGTCCCCTCCTCGCCACGGTCGTCCCTTGTTCGGCGCGCCGCACCTCCCAAATATCCTCCACTTCTCTCTTATTCCCGATTGTGATTTTCCGTTCCTGGCTCTAGCAGGATGAACTTCGACTTCCACGCTCCAGCCGGGGGAGAAACCGCGTTGTTGGAGCAGTTCGTCTTCGACAACGGCGACCGCTATTTTACCACTTCTTCTGCCGCACCGTCTCAGGACCTTACTACGACAGCTCTGGCCACCATGTCGCAAGCAAGCCGCCAGAGCCTCAGCCCGGACACAACCTGGCTGCCGCTCGATCTAACCGGCAACATCGGCGCCCCTATCTCCGTTCACTCGCCGACCAGCTCAAGCAGCAGTTCCAGCAGTTCCGGGAGCAGCAGCGGCAGCATTCCCTCAACCCCCAATGAGCACCACCAGAACCCCGAGTCGCCTGTTCATCGCGGCAGCGCCATTTCCAGCCCTCTCCAGCAACAGCAGCAGCAGCAGCAGCAGCAGCAACAGCAGCAACAGCAACAGCAACAGCAGACCTCGCCGTTCCAAACGACAGCTCCGACGCCGGCAACGGCCTTGATTTCGGACTGGTCTCCTCTCTCGCTCCAGCAGCCGACACCCGATCTTGCCCCTTTCCTCCCAGAGCATGCCCTAATCAACTTTGCCCCGTATGCCGTGGCCAACTTGCCCCCTACGACGCTGGACTACCTCCCGGCGACCACCCAGGCCACGCTAGAGGCCGGCCTGCAGCTGGGCCCTGCCTTCAGTCCTGTGTCTCCGGTTGAGAACATCACCCGTGTAATGCCGTGGGCGACGCGGATGCCGGGTAACTGGCAAGATTTTGACCAGCTCAACTTCCAGGCCGATGGGCTGCCCCGCGTCACGCAGACCATCGTTCCCCACTCCCCGACCGGCTCGTTTCTGTCGATCGGTTCGAGCAGCGACAACGGATGGACGACCATTGACATGTACTCCGGCGTTGACGCCTTTCAATCGTCGCCTACGCACTCGGCAGGCCACAGCCCCGCCATCTTCAACCCTAGCCAGACGCTTCATATTCGCACCAATTCGGATGTCTCGGACATCAACTCGCTCGATTTTTACGAGGACATCAACTTCTCGTCTCCCTATTCTCCTGAATCGGATGGCTTTGTGGAGGTGTCTCGGAATGGCGCCGATCAAGTTTCTCCCGCTTCTACGGAGCTTGTGAGCCCCACGGCCACTGTGGCTTCGCTACCGATCAAGGCCTCTGCGACCGCGTCGATCAACAGGCCGCTGGTCGGGAGCGGCGCAAGCGGATCTGGCATGGCCTCCCCTCCAGAGCGTCGCAACTCGGGTGCGCGCAAGAGTCCGACCATCGCCAAGACTACCAAGTCGGTCATCCGCAGGCCGTCGACCGGCAAGAAGGACGGTACCGGCGAGAAGAAGGTGGGCAGGAGGCGCGGTCCTCTGTTGCCGGAGCAGCGCAAGCAGGCCAGCGAGATCCGCAAGCTGCGGGCATGCCTTCGCTGCAAGTTCCTCAAGAAGACGTGTGACAAGGGCGAGCCTTGCGCTGGCTGCCAACCTTCTCATGCTCGCTTGTGGCAGGTCCCTTGCACGCGTATCGACATCAAGGATATTGCCTACTTCATGAAGGACTGGAAGGCAGACTACGAACGCCATGTCAACCCGAGCGTCACGGTTTACAATGTCAAGGGCTATTCGCAAAAGGAGACGCTCATGTGGATCACTCACGGCTATGGCTTCTGCTTGCCGGTCATGGTCCGCGAGGTCTATGTTGTCGACGACAGCTGCTTCCAGGTCGACTGGGTCGAGTCATCAATACCGAACCAGGAGCCCATTGAGCTGTATACCCGCACGGAGCAGCTCGACGTTGGTCAAGAGGGCATCTCACGCCAGATGCTCAACGAATACATCGACAAGCACGTCGACCAGGGCTTCGAGCAGTTCATCGACGACCACTTTGAGGGCACTCCCTTCATCACCGAGCTGTTCAAGACGGCCTACCGCTTCTATACGAAGACGCAGCTGCCCGTCATCCGTACGGCGCTCAAGCTGGTTGTGGCTTACAACCTGACCATGCATATCACAATGGTCGAGCAGCCGCCGACCGACCAGCCCATGAAGGGCCACATCGACGACGAGGATTCCAAATTCTACGGCCGCACCGTAGCCCCACTGCTTGTCAACTTCCAGATCAAGTGCGCCATGGCCGAGCTCTGGCGCGATCTGCAGAAGGAGGTGCTTGAGCAGCTCTCGCAGCTCTACTCGAGCGTTTATTCTGGCGAGCGTCTCAAGAACTGGCCCACAATCTTCATGCTGGCCTCCATCCTGCTTGCCGTATGGGAGGAGATGCAGTTCGACTGCCACTACCGCGTGCCCGACCCTGCGGCCGTCGAGAAGTTCTGCCGCGATATGGAGACCGTGCCCGTCGGCGTCATCGTCGGCCTCTTCCATGCCATCTCGCAGAAGCTGCCCGCCTTCACTGAGTGGGATACTCGCCGCCACGGCCAGGTTCTTAACAACAACCCAGCTGTGTGCGAGGCTATGACCGAGGTTCGCCAGCATGTCCTCAAGCACGGTAAGTTTGTTATGCTGCAGTTGTATATCTTGGTTTGGTCGTGGGTCTAACCCGTACTGCAGAGGCTTATCTGCGCACACGCGCCGACGCCAAGTTCAATCGTCTCGACTTCGATTCACTCGCCAACAAGTTCTTGTCGAAGCTTGTCATCCGGTCGAATTAATCATATCTAGCCTTCATTCGACCGCGATACACTGGTTTAATTGTCCCCTGCCTAGGGCCCGTCGAGACGCAGTCTTTTTGGTATTCGTGTTTCCCCCTTCGACCGTTTTTTGGGCCTTGCTGCTGCTGTGATGAGCAAGTGCGATGGCGTTTGAGTTTACGGATGTTTTATTCTCGCATTTTTGGGTATCAACTTTTTCTTTTGGATGTTTATGCTTCTCACGCATTCGTTACGACCCCCGTTGCTACGACGACCACTCGCTTACGACCAGACTTGATGTTGTTTTGGACACGTTCTCTTATTTTAAACTTCTCGAGCTGGCCCGGTCCCGCGGGCTATGCTGTCACGAGCCATGACTGACGTCCAAATTCTTATGACGGGATACAAAAAGACATTGAGTTATGACCAATCGCACAATTTTATTACTCTCCTCACTTGCATCTCGACGAGGTCTTTTGTTTCTACAAAAAACTCATGTCTCCCCGCATTATGTGTACAGCTCCAATTCGACGATCTATGCCCACCCGGATTGGACACGTCGTATCTTTGTTTTTAAAATATCGTTTTTTTTGCGATGTTGGAGTTTTTGTCATCGCCTCGATGAAAGCAGGCATCGGACAGGCAGACAATGCTGCATTTTCAATGGAAAGGTCGAACAGAAGCAAGCATGCTATATTTGCCTTGGAAAATAAAGGGAATGATGAGATTCCGTGCAAGTGTCATGAAAAGGAAAGAAGGAAACGCCTGACGTCGGAGAGCATATAGAGAAGAGGAAGTTCAAAGGGCTTTTCCATGGATCTGTTTTATTTGCATCTATTATTCAGATGTTGGTTGTTGCTAGTTGTTGTTGGCTTTGCTCTTCGAGCTCTCTTGGGTGGCAGAGGCAGATGAATCGTTGACTGATCGGTTAGGGTGTTGTGTCTGTCGGGCGGAGAGATAGGTCATCTAGGTAGTTTCGGTCTTAGGGATTGTTTTTGTGTTTGTCTTGGTAATTGATAGTTTTGTGTCCAATCTGACTTCATGTTATGTGACATTGTCTTGGCCTGGTGTGTTTGGTGTAAAGTTGTGCCTTGTGCAGTAGCATTATCAATGTCTACGGGAACAAGGTTTCGGAACTGTAAATGTACGAAATATATTCAAACTCCTAGCACCACCCAAATCTATCTACTACAAGTGCAACATACCAATCACTTAACAACAAACAAGACCCCCCTAAGCAGAGCAGAACCACCTAATCAGCTCAAACCTCACTTCATTCCCTACTACTATCACCATTTACCTTAAATTGAATCCCTACTCGATTAAACTACCTCTCTCTTCCCCAAACTCATATCTGATCAACCCCTAATACGTCCCAGCCCGGTAATAACTCTCCGTCCCTGTCCCAGCCCCAGCGCCCATCCCATCTGGACCACCCGGAGTCGCCGTGCTCTGCCCCGCGCTGGGACCGCTGCCCGCCGACCCAGGGGGCACATAAGGCTTATACTGCTGCGGCTGTGCCCGGCTAGGCAAGGTCGCCCTAGCATCGACTGGCGCGCCCGGTGCCGACGGCGCTCCTCCGGCTTGGGAGCTCTGCTGACCCTGCTGCTGACCCTGTCCGTATTGCTGCTGGGGAGCGGAACTATGGAACGAGGCATACGCCGAGCCGAACGGCGCGACCGAGGGGCCTGAGCCCGAGTGATGCCGCTGCTGCGAGGGGCTACCTGGTACTGGAGGCTGTGGGGCAGGGATTGCGGGGGCAGGGGGGATGTTGGATGCGGCGACTTTGTTGGGGTCTTCGCTATCCAGGGGAGGGGAGGAGTAAGTTGCGGGAGGGAAGGTTGGGCGGTGTGTCGGCTGTGGGGAGTCATAGACTGAGGTCGAGAGTTCCTGGGGACCCGGGGGATAGGAGGTGTTTTGAGGACGAGGAGACTGGTAAGGGGCGTGCGGAGCCGGGGGGGGCGATGTAGTTGAGGTCGGAATAGGTGCTGATGGAGCGCTACCTGAGGGCAATCGCTCTTGAGGATGCTGAGGATATTGCTGAGGAGGGTACGGCTGGGGCGTGGGTTGAGGGGGTAGGTGTTGAACTGGAGGTTGAGTTGGTTGAGAGGGAACTTCGGCGCCAGCTACGTAGAAGGGGGCAGGAGCTGCGCCAGGGGTACGCTGGAAGTTGGGAGGAGGAGAGGATGGGGGGTACTGTGGTTCTGTTCTTTGTTAGGCATCTGCTTGACGGCTTCAGCGGTTCTAACAGAGCTCAGTCAGGGCGTACCTTGAGTAGGAGCAGGTGTGTAATAACGCTGGGGCTCTTGGGTAGGCACGCTGTAACCAGGCCCAGCAGGAGGATACCCTTGAGGCCGCGCTGGATATTGCTGGTACGAGTGGGACATGGACTGCTCCAGCAGAGCCTCGTAGTCTCTCCTGGCCTTGATGAACTTTTCGTTAAGCTGGGTAAAGTCCTCTGCAGGGCGTTAGCAAAGGTTCCCAAACCAACCCAGCTATGGCGACCTACCCTTCTTTTGTGTGTACTTTTCGATGAGCTTGATGAGCTTCGGACGGATCGCCAGCGTTTGATGATAGAGCCTCTGCTTTACGTCAACAACCCCTCCCGCTTCCAATCAAAGAATGACGCAAACTTACCGAAATCTCTTCATTATCCTCTTCCCTCAGCGTGTTCCCCGAGCTAAGAAGCGCCAGTAACTTCTCGACGTTCTTGATTTCGGCAAACACCTCAGCCTCCATCTGCGCCTCGCGCGCCAGCTCCTCGGGCGTCGGATCCGCCAGCTTCTCAACGTAGTTCAGCGGGAAGATACCGGTCTTTCCGCGCAGCGAGCCACGCCACCAGTCCTTGTAGACGGCCTCCAGCACGCAGATGACATCGCCTTTCTTGAACTCCAGCTCACCCGGCTCAGAGGGAACAAAGTCGTAGAGAGCCCGAACACGCGAGACTGTTGCTGCTGTAGTGCCCGAGGGAACCGGCTGGCCGGACGTTGACTGCTGCTGTCGTTGCTGCTGCGCCGCAGAGGAAGAAGACCCAGCTGCTGCCGATGAGCTTGACGCTTGCGGTTGCTGCTGCTTCTGCTTCTTGCGCTCCTCCTCTTGAAGGCTTAGTTTCAGTGCCAACTGCAGTTCCTCCTCTTCTTTCAAGCGGTCGGCTTCGGTAAGCTGGTTCTTCTGCGGGGCGGCGGGTGGCTCGAGGTTGGGGTTGCTCTGCTTCAGGCGGTAGTAGGCATCCTGCATAATACCCAGATCCGGATCGGACTTAAACATGTCGGACCATTCCTTCATGCGCTCCAGGATCTTGACCTTGACCTGGTTGTGGGTGTTGCGGTCGTTGGCTAGTTTGAGCAGGGCGTCGGTGAAAGCGCGGCTAGACAGCTCGCGGTGCAGGTTCTTGCCGCAGTTTAAAGAAAGGGCATTGGCGACCTGGGAAGTTAGTAAAGGGATTGATAGTAGCGAAAACCAGCCATGTCCTTTACCTCAAGGGTGTACAGCTGGACATTGGCGTTGCGATGGGCCAAGCGCTTGATCAGGCTCTGGACAGACTCCTTCGGCCCGTTAGGGTCGGCGGATACCCGGTCACAGATGTCAATGATGGCGCCCCAATCCTCCGATGTGAGGTTCTCATCGGTGGCTTTGTCTATCAGATTGCAAAGTCACTTCGTCAGTGGCAGGTTGTGGAGAGCTAGTGAGCGCCATTGGCGCAAGCTTGGGCGGACATACTGATAGCCTCATCGTAGGGGCCGGCCGCAGCCGCTCGGAACATGGTGATGATCGATGGTGTCGGATGTGTACTTGGGGTAGCAGCACAGAAAACACAAAGGCGTCGCGATGTGTTAGGGAGTTGGAGGTATCACGAAGAAACGTAATATGTCCAGGTCGAGGACAACAAGGCTGCCTCGGCCCCGATATGGAGATATAGGGTATGGCGTACGTAGTAGTGGGCGGGCTGAAGCTCACCTTGCCTGCCTGCCCCGCACAGTCGCTGTCGTTGTCTGACAGCGGGATGCACCAAGCGCACGCTGGTGTAGGTATTTGCAAACCGATCAACTCTTTCAAAACTGAAATCTAGAGTCGATGAAGGCGACAGCAAGACCAGAAGATGGAATCGCTTGCTTGGTGTTGCGCAACGCCTCATGAGAATGCAAAGGCGGAACACCGCGGGCACAGCGTGGTTGGCTGCCTTCCATGGATGATGAGGCGCAGCCAAGCAGCGGAGACTTCAAGTGCAATCGCCCCACCTGACATCCTTGTCATAGTTCCTGCACAGGCCCCTGTTCATCTGCTTTCTTGGCATTAACGTCAGCTGCTGATTCTTGTTCCTGTTTGGATAAGAACTTGTCATTTTCGAGACAAGTGAGACTTAACCTTGCTTAAATATGAGGCACGTTATCAGCTTTGCATTTGAGTAAGAGGGACAAAAGGGCAAACTGAATGGACCACTTTTGAGTATCATGATAAGTATCCGGACTATCTATGAGTCACAAGTTGCAGTTCGGATTTCACGAGAACAAAGTTCACCTAAGCAGTGATAGAAGTTTCAATCAAATTCACCAGTTCCATTTACCTTATAACATGCAACATAGTGCTACAATATTGATACTGTAACTTATCGACGATGTTGAAATACAAACTGATGAACAATATTGTGAATAAGAACCAACTAACTCAACCCTTGCCCCTAAACCTAAACTACCCAAATGCCAATGTGGTATGGAATCCAGACCCAAAAGTCAAACTCAATCCAAACCCCATCCATTGCCAATAATAAGGCCTTGAGTTGACTGGTATATATATTCATGTATATATATATATATTGCTGTTGTAATAGCATAGGCAAGTAGGCAGTCAAGGTAGACAGGATAGGAGTGCGTTTCTAACCTATGCATAACCTAAACCAGCCAGCCAGTTCAACGACCAACCAACCTGCAGACCCCGCACCATGAAATGAATCAAACCCGTTTCCCGATACTTAGGTAGTAACCCACAATACCGGCCAAACCAGAACAAAACTTGAAGTGGAGTGTCCCTTGTGTCTCTCTTAACGTAGCCTAGACCCAGTCAAACCCAACTGCCAAAAGCTAAAGGAAAAAACACAGAATGAGAAAGAGAAAAAAAGAGCATGGATGAAGTGAGATAGTTAGGTACGGAGGGAAAAAAGGAGCAACAGCAACACAGCTGAGCATTATAGTATAACCTCTTTCCAGTCTTTCCTGTCAAAAAAGCCACCACCATACCAATGCCAACAAGAACGCCACCAAGCCCGCTGCGACCGAAGGCCCATAATAGAAGTAGTAGATGTGATAATTGTAGTGTTGAGCATATTCTTGCCTCTCAGGCTTCATCTTATGCCCTTGATGCTGTTTGTGCTTCGTATGACGGTGACACGTGGGGAAAGCCTCCTTGCTCTCGTGGATAGTAGGATATGTAGTAAGTGTAGGGAGAGATACTTGGGGACTAGTAGTAGGACTAGGAGGAGGAGGAGGAGGAGGAGGAGGAGCATACCCGCCCCATAACCAGAACCTAGCTCAGAACGTCCGGGGTAGTCGGTAGGTAATCCAATCCCCGAACTAAGGGACACACACCACGCATGCACACAAAAGTAATCTAGGTAGAAAAGAAAATGTCGCTTACCAGCCCTTCCTCAAAATCCCCCTCGGCTCATACGGCTTCTCTCGTCCACCAGCTGGTGTTCCACTCCGAGGAGCAGCACCACCAGTAGTAAGCAAATCACGGCCACTACCAGCTTGTCCTTCGTTCGACGGCGATGGCTGCCGTCCCTCTTCCAAACTGCGTCTCGACTCCCTCTCTAACTCGCTCATGGCAAACAAAAGCGGCTCCTCATCCCCCTCGACACTGCTCCCTCCGGCAAACCGCCCTGACACGCCAGAGCGCTGCTTGCTCTTGATATCTCTGCTCTCCGATCCCTCTGCGCCTTCCGAGCGAACCTGGCTATTACCCGCCTGTTGCTGAGCGTCTTCTCCAGCCTCGCCAGCAGGCCGGGAATCAGCTCCGATCCTCTCTCCTCCTCGCTGAAAAGCCAGCAAGGCACTCAAACTCGGAACCTCACGCCTCCCCAGCGACGCATCCTCCACACTAGCACTCCGTTGATGTCTCGCCCCAGAAAAATCATCCAAATCAGCCAGCAGCGAGCGATGCTGCTGATGAGCCACCGAACTGGCCCGTCGATTACCGGCAGCACTGACTTGCAGCAGGCGCGGCGACATGGGGATATCAATGGCAGCAGTTGTAGCGGTGCCGGTTCCAGCAGGTGAAGCGACAGAACGGTCGTCGCGTTGTGTGGCGAACGGGGTCTCGCTGTTGGAGGTTTCTTCTGACGGCGGCTCCTCTTCTTCGGTGGTCGCAATGTTAGGCGTGCCGCGATGGCGGGTCGTCTGCCGGGCTTCGGCTTCGTAATCGATAATAGAGTTTTCGCTCAGGCGGGACGGGATGGCTGGCATGTGGGGCGTATGCGGGGAGACGGGTTTGCCAGGGGAGGACGAGACGGACAAAGTAGAAGGATTCATGGCAGGCACAGGAGTGATCTGCCGGCTAGAGGAGGTTGTCGACGGACGTTGTAAATACATGCTTGATGCCATCGAGTCGGTCAGGGCGGCATGCGAATCGCGCAAGAGGATGAACTTTGAAAGCTGGGCAGCTGTCCTCTTTGAGGCAGTCGCCTCGCCAGCTCTGGACGGTTCGAAGCTTTTAAGAGTCTTGCGGCTCTCAAGAGCCTTCAAGAACTCAGAGATATTGTCATCGTCCGCTGCAAAGGACCCTGAACTGCCAACGCCTCCAAGTTCTGCCAAGAACCCCGAACCTGGTTGAGCCGATGAGGAGAGACTCTGTTTCCCGCTGCTAGCTTGGTCATCGTCACCTTTGAGGCTCTGTCCCCCAAAGCTGGGTCGCCCCCGTCGATGCCCAAAGCTGCTGCTGTACCGACTTGGGGGTCTCGGAGATCCTGTAACTGACGGCACATCTTGTGGCGGTGCGACAGGAGGACCGCGCAATGATGCCGCCGAGCCGGCTGTCAGTGACGACCGAGCCCCTGTTCGCGAGGGTCCGCTGAGCCCAGGACGTGTATAAGACTGAGGAGAGGGCGGCACTTCGCCCTCGGAGATTCTGGGAGACCCTGAAAGCGATCCAGCTTTGAACGGCTGGAACGACACTGACGGGCGCCTGCTCGGTTCATACGTTCTCAGCGACGGACGAGCCGTGGCACCACGAATAGGTAGTGAATGAGGCGGCTCCGGCTGCTCCATGCTCGTTGACGTGGATGCCGTTGGAGAGCTGGTATCCGACCCCGGAGGACGCACAGATCGGAGGGCTGTGATGGGGCTGGCACCGTATGCTCCGGGACCGTGGAATGTCGACAAACTACCGTATGTCTGCTGCGGCTCTGGGACGCCGCGTCCCTGGTTTCGAGAAGGGAGAGAACCCGGCTCAGCGAACGAATCCAGTGCGACTGCATGATCGCGCCTTGAGGCAATTGACGGCTTGAACAATGCATCATCGGCGCCCATGAAGCGTGAGCTGAGCAGAGACTCTGCGTCGTCTACCCGAAAGTTGACGTCGTTGCGATACGTGACAGATGAGTAAAACCGACCAATTGGCACCTCTAGATCGGGGAAGAAGTATTCGGTGACGGGTTCTCCCCCATCGTGGAGGGGGATCCGTAGGGGGTCATAGCTCGTGTACTCGGGCTCTGTGGTCAGGATACGACACTTCACCTCGAGCGCGGGATGGATGCCCTTCGCCAAGGCTTGCTGTGAATATTTCCAGCACGGCATCATCCGGGTCATCATGAAGAGAGCCCGGAAGTAAACAATAGCCCGTTTGTAGATAGCAGGCAAGCTAGGCCCAAACTCATCTCGGTCGATGTTGGGCAAGCACCTAAGTTCGACGCGCCAGCGCTCCAAGACCACCTCGGCACTGCGTCTCTGACCCCGACGTCTCCTGGGACTATCATCGGGCGTCTCTGACGAGTTCAGAGCTTCCAGGACATCCCATCGCTTGCCGTTTTCATCAATAAGCACGAGGCTCTGGCTGCTCGAGATGCTGGAGGCATCGATATAGGTCTCGACGATCATGGGAGGAGGGGGGTTGTCAAAGGCGCTGCACGTCCTGTACACTCGCAGCTCCTCCTTGAACTCCTCGATATCGTCCGTGTCGATCGAGAACTGGCCCATGCCATTAGAAATTTGTTCGCGATCGCTGTCAAGAGGTGTAAAATGTGAATCATGCTTACCCATTTATTCAACTTCCTCCCGTCGCTGTTCCTCGCGACAGCCGGGGTCAGGTTAAGCCGCGACTGAAGGATCAAGACGGCCGCCTTGTAGTAGAAGTTCTGCCAGCCGTCAGCCCATCATGCTTGAAGAGGGAACCGGAGTGCGCACCTGGATGATCTGGTCCAACTTCTTGATAGACTCCCGGCTCGGACCGGGCGCGGGCGTTTCAGAGCCGTTCGTATCGAGACCATCGCGACGAGTGGTGATGTCTAGGCTGCTGCGGGGCCGATCCCTGGGGTTGTTTGTCCGTGCAGGGTTTGTTTGAGGAGAGGAAGCGGGAGAGGCCACCCGCGGGGGGTGACGGGGTTGTTGATGCATATCTGCAGCTAGGAAGGATACAGGGAGACGCGGAGACAGCACTATGATGACATGGGTACGGGCGGGAGGATTGATATTAACGGCGATTTCTCGACTAATTCATGCCAAATCCAGCCTCTCGAAAGACCGGCAGGCCGCACTGGAGCTGGGAAGGGAGCGGACAAAGAAGACTGAAATCGTCGTCCGCGGTGCGAAGGGGGGGGGGCGGTCGAGAGTCTAGAATGACGTGTTCGAGAGCAGATGGGCTGCAGTGTCCATGTCGTCGTCCCTAGGCAGAAAGATGAGAAAGACGGGGATAAGACTGAAAAGACGAAGGGTCAGTCGTGTGCATCAGCACCACGAGGTAGATGACGATGTAAAAAGCCCTAAGAGGGACGACGGACGAGAGGGAGGAAGGACGGACGGACGGCAAGCAAAAAAAGAAAACAAGATGGTGAAATGTGACAAGACTTCAGAAGGGAAGGCGGACGGTTCTTGAGAGATGTCGGATCGCCGAATCTGGTTGGCGGTGACGCTTCAAGGCAACCTTGAGCCGACGACCGAGCATGGAACGGGCAACAAGCCATGCAGTGACGGAGATGGAGCCGGTCCTGTGTGAGCCACGGACGCTGCTGGAGCTGGCGCTGGCAACGGTTGACACACCCCACTGGCCTAGCAGTGGAGAGGGTCAGAGGCTTAGGGCAGTGGAGCTCCACAATCCACGGGTTCTGGGGAAGCTGGCCCAGTGTCTCAAGAGCACATTGAAGCTCGCAGCCAATCGCCGTGGGCTGGTTGATACCACCGGATGGAGCCTTGGCGGCTCCAAACTATCCACTCCTGGAGATGATTTCCACAGCGTCAGGGCTTCACCGGTGGAGTTTGCGAGGATGTTCTCAGTGTACGCCTGCAGATGGCTTGCTTGCACAGGTTGCGGGTGCGCCTCCGGTTGAGTGAGCTGCGGCTCCGTGCGAGAAACGCACTTTGGAAGTCGTGGCAGACAGTACCGTCAAAAGTCTTGATAGGCAAGATGATGTTGATTTCAGATCGAACCCCGATTCGTTGTATTGTCGATCTGCAGAATTTATACACGTCCACGGGACCTAGGATGACGATAGAGGGTTGAAAACAGACGGTGCGGTGCGCCAGCGATGTCGGAAGACGACGGCTGCTTCGTTGTCAAAGACGGGTGCGTGGATCGAGATAAGGAAATCGACTAAACGTACAGTATAACACACTGTGTAGGTTACGTAAGCAGACCCCGTGGACAGGGCAGGGAACGAGCGTTGGTCCAACCACTGTGGGTAGTGCGTCAGGAACACGCCGCAGACTCGTTCACTCCCACGCCCCATGCCCATGCCCACACACCCGCTGGCGCTGACCCTCTTCACCTTGGTCAAGACTAGAAAGCTTGAGGTGAGGTCATGGTCAGGTGTGCCGTGCTGTGCGTGCTGTGCATAGACTACGCTACTGTAAGTGGCAGCAGGTGAGTCCATATCGGTTTATCCATAACTGTTTCCGTTTTCTGCTCGGTAATTAGAGCATTGAGAACAGAGAAGGGAAGCTGGAAGAAAACATGCGCATCAACCAGCCATCCACCCTGGCTGCCTTCCGCCCATTCGCGATCTTTCGGCGATCTTCCGTCATGGGCATCGGAGCCGGGACGCGGCTAGAGCATGGCTGGCTGACTTCCGACTTTCCAGGGGCAAACGGGGCAACGAGGGTAACGATGATGCATTGATTCACACGGGCAGGACCAGCGCCAGCGAGATAGGCGAGACAATGGAGACAAGGGGGATTGATAACACCCACACTGTGGATGGCTGCCGTTGTGAACATTGGCAAGGAATGGCAGGGAATCAGGGACCTCAGTCAGGACACTGGCAGGTCCGGGAATCTTGGTTCTGCTTCCTGATAACACATGCACGTGTCAGGAGGACGCGATGTCTCAAGTTGCTGGAGCAGTATTGCCAACTTCAGACGTTGCTGTTCTGTGCCAGCCTGGCCTGCCATTTCAGTCTCAACGAGCAAAGTGCATTTGGACATCTGGACGTTCCAAAATGTTCGGGAACTGGAAACGGAACAGAGTCAATAACTCAGAACACGACGACAGCCTAGTAACCAGTAACCGCACGGAGCTGCGTGGTCGGGACAATCAGCGGCCAATGCAACGCAACGCAACCAGTCCATTACCCGTTCAGCGCTGTCAGTCATTCACTCTTCTCGGCGATCGCCAGTCGCTCGGATTGCGCTCTGTCATTCGGGTGCCTGCCAGGTAGACCATGACGCTGGTTTTATCACCGCTGCCTGGGATCAGGTAACCAGGCAATCCATATCTGAAGCTTACGTTGTTGATGGACTCGAGCTTGAGATGCACAACGTTTGAACAACGGGTTCACAGAAGACGGTCACCCACAGCAAGGATTGTTTCCGTCCCAAGTGGCTGTACCCGATTCATCCACTCGCAGACAAAAAGTACGGAACACGCAAACACACAAACTCCCGCACTACACAAGCTATGCGATCCCTCAGCAGTCACTGTATAAGCTATGTGTCCAACATTGCTGCTGTGCGGCCTTACACTAGGCACCACCCGCGAACATAGGCAGGTCTGGAATGTGACCACGAAACCAGGACATGCAGACCAGGACATGCAGAACGCCGACGGTTAGCGTGTGAGATGATGCCGAAACGAATGAGATGCTAACAATGGGCGGCCCAATCAGGGGCGGTAGGGGGCCAATTGGTTTCAAAACAACTGCAATTCAGCGAACTAAGCCATGATTTGCTGTTGGCGAAGTAGGCATACAAACTCCAGGCAGCGATGAGGTAAGTATGAGAGCAGGTATTTAAGGGAAAGATCGCAGGAGGGAACAAGCACGGAGACAAGATAAAATGTAAGGCGCATCAGCCATGCAAAGCTTCGTCCAGGTGTCGATCTCGATGTTTTAGTAGAAAATCGAGGCTGTCTAGATGTCAATTAAAACCACAATTCTCAGTCTCCAAGTCTTTTCGACTTTTATTCACGGAATTACTCAAGATAGCCATCGTTCCCAGCAACATCCCGCCCCTCTACCACATGGCCCTCCCAGAAAATGCCACATCGCTCCATGGCTCGTTTTCCCATCAAGTGGTGGCGATCTTTGCGGATGTCGGCACATACGTATCTATTAAGGCCACAAATCAGACCGCGGGATCCGGCATGTGCGATGCGGTTGGCGTCTGCAAGTAATCTACCCTGGGGGCAAAAAGGCAAAAAGCGACGAGGCTCGAAAAAGGGTGTCAGCGAACTGGGCACGAATCATGATAGAGAGGGATGGATGGGTGTGTGACCCGGGTCTGGCTTGAGTTCGGGACAGGAGAAAGGTTCTTACAAAGGATGACATGTCGAGGTTTGAGGAAGGTTGTCAAAAGATTGATTATTGATTATTGAGAGATTGAACCTTGTAACATGTCCTAGCAATGAGAAGGGTAATCTTCGATAATCCCCCTCGGCGTTGAAGTCCCAAGACTGAGCATGCTATCATGCAAAATAGACGATGTGTCCTGGCGTGGATGACAATGTCATATAAAGACGCCAGTACTTCAAATATCTACAATTGAAAAATCATAACCCTCTCAATCTCAATTCCCCCCTCCAGCGCCAGCAGCAACCTGCACCGTCTCCATTTCCCTCCCCGAAGCAGCGGCAGCCCCACGCGCCCCCCCAGAACCGCCACCACGCCCTTTACTCTTCTCCCTTCCTCCCCTCAAACTCAACTTCTTCACCCTCTGCTGCGTCCCCTTTCCATTCCCATTCTCATTCCCATTCTCATTCCCATTCCCATTCCCATTCCTATTCCTATTCCCATTCCCATCCCTCTCTCCATGCCCCTCGTTATTATTACCCCCACCGCCACGGCCCCTCCCCCGTCCCCACCTCTTCCCCTCTCTTTCCCGTCTCCGTTCCTGCTCCTCCCTCTCTTTTTCTCTGCGTTCCCTCTCAAGTCGTCTCCTCTCCTCTTCAGCCTGCACCCGCCTACTCTCAGCATCCCACCACTCCTGGAAGGCCTGCTCCTGCTGGATCTCTTGTAGAGACCGTTTGGCTACCGCCTCGCGAACGATCTGTTTGTCGCGGGACTGCTCAGAGATGATGTCCTCTAGGCTGAGGCCCAGCACGGGCTCGCGTGATTGGGACGGGCGGGGGATGTAGACTCTTGAGTGAGGAACTATAGGGGTTGTTGAGGATACAGATGATTGGGAAGGTCGCGAGGGGGTTGTAGACGAGGTTCCTGGTCTTGTTGTGGCGGCAGGGCTGCTACGAGGCTGGCCTGCGAAGCGTGTATCGGGGGAGGCGGTACGGCGTGGGAGAGGAGTCGTCGGCTTCGCAGCTGGGCCTGCGTCAGGGGCAACAATTTTAGGGACTGTAGGAGAACCTGACACGGGTTCAGCCGCTGGAGCGGTAGCAGGTTTCGCAGGCTGCGCAGGTTTGCCATACGAAATCTGCTTCCAGGGTGACGGCTTTAAGGAGTCGTTAGACCATGGGTTCTGCGGCTGCTGGGGGCTAGATTTAGCTGCCTGTAGAGCTGCCAAAGCGGCCTGCTGCTGTCGCTTCTTTTCCTTCTGGGACAGCTTTGTTGGAGTGTGCTTAGGCGTAACTTCCTGTGTCTTCTGAGCCGTCAGCCCGGCCGAGAGGGCTGACTGCTTGGTGGTAGCCGCCTGAGACTGGAGAATTTCGCGGAGATCTAGTTTGGACACTGGGGTCACGGTCTCTCCCCAAGGCTTGCCAGTCTTAGCTGGAGTCGAGGGAGCCAAATCGGGGCCGGCAGAGTTGGGTATGGATTTGGCAACCGTTGGGCTGGCTGGCGGTGAGGGGGCGAGGCTGAGACGGATCTTCTTGCCTGTCACCTTCCATGAACTGCCGAGAGAGGTAGGAGCTTGATCCAAGGCCGGTGATGCTTCAACGGATTTCCGAGGTCTCAGCACGGGACTGGACAATGGCGAGGTATCCTCGTCCATCTTGAACATCAGATCACCTTGGGATGACTTAGCCCGGAGACTAGGACTTGACGGCTCAGTAAGGTCAATCCGCGACGGCTTCCTGACTCTATCCGGAGTTGGCGTAACGGGACTGGCTTCCTCAAAGCTGCCACATCTGCCTTTGGCAATCGACTGTCGCCTCTCCTCTTCCCTATGTGCCTTGTATGCCATCTCCTTGATCCGGATCTGCCGTTCTTCCAGAATCTCCTCAGCCAACCAGGGGTAGGTCTCGTGGAGCAGCTCCTCGGCCCTGCCGCTTCTGGCAAACGGTGACTGGGCAAGTTGGTTATCCCTGACAACCTCATCCAGCTCAAGCAAAAGATCTTCATCCAGCTCGTCGAGCAGGTGATTCTCCAACATCGTCTCAAGCTGCAGGCAGATATACTCCAGCCCGACATCCTTAAACTCCGTGACTGAGCAAGGGCTAATGGCGTTCAAGAGATGCGCAATATTCCGGACGGTCACGAACCGGCCCATGACTTTCTGACAAATCTGCGACAGCCGATCCAACATAAGATAGTTGGCAATCGACATGACCTCCATCACAAGATCCAGGAAGTCGTCAAACGAGTCGCACACGGCATCGTCAAATAGCTCGGAGCCACAGTCGCTGTAAAGATAACGCACCACATACTGGAAAGCCTTTGGCTCCGCATGCTTCAGGTCGATCCGAATCTTCTCTGTGTCCGACTGCCGGCGACTGTCCAACCACATGCCGCCAGACCGACCATGGAAGAGACCCTCGAACCAGGGACACCGGGCGCAGACAAACGAGCTGTGTACCGGGACCTCGGCACCGTCTAACTCAATAAGAGCATCGCCATCAGCGAAGTAGCGATCATCCTTTATGGCCAGCCGGAAGTCTTGGTCCATAGTCTTCTTGGCATCCACCTGTGATCTGGCAGCCGCCTCAAGAGCGTTCATGCCGAGGCGCGTGGCAAGTCTCATAACCTCCTGGCGAATCTGGCGGTAGCGGTAGGCCAGCGACCGAACAAGACCCGTAAAGTTCCATGCCGGGATGACCTTGTCCTCGTAGGCAAAGAGGATGAGGTTCAGCAGCGAGATCAAGTCCAAGCCCTGGAAGCAGACGATGGCTTGGCCATTGACATTGGTGATGCTGAATGCCTCGTGGGTGTATGACCCCGCCTTGCGGAACTGGAAAAGCGCACTTCGCAGAACAGGGCTACGAGCAGACAGCAGCCAACCGTGGACAGGGATCTTGATGTCAGGCGACGAAGACGTGCAGACCGCTACATCCAACGGTTTATTCCGGTAGGTCCATGAGTTGATGTACTTTGCCAAGTCCCTCTCCAGCGTGGAAGATTTGAGCACTTCATACGCCACAGACCCGATGCGCTCCTCGATGCTGGGGTTCTCCCAAAACTTCCGGATCTCATCTGCTGGATCCTTCAACTCGGATGCTTGGAAGCCGTTGAGACAATTGAATGATGCCACATCCTCCCATAGCGTCTGCTTGCCAACGTTCAGTTGTTCCTTCATAATGTCCGAGTCCTTGCGGATGGCAGCAAAGGTGCCGAATGCTGAGGCCCTAACGGCTGAGACCTTGCTGATGCACGGCACACGTTGGAACTTGAAATCTTTTTGCTTGTAGTCCGACGCACACGTGGTTGTGTCCTTGGCCTTATTGCGTTTGATCCGCCGCCAGACCGCACCAGACTCGGTACTGATGATGACAGAGCCATGCTCGCCCACACCAACGGAGCGAACACCGTCATGCCTTGCGTGCCAGATGCACTGCGGCGGCGTGACAGCATTCTTAATCTTGGATGGGTTCGTTGTGGATGAAGCGGTGTTATTGGTGTCAACTTTATGATCGAGATTCATCGTGAACAGGTCGCCACGCCTTGAGAGAGCCGCGATGGTCTCTCCTCCCGACGTAATGTAGGAAATCTGATTCCATCCAGGTTGGTACCGCGTCGATAACTTGATATTGCCGACCATGTCTAGGCTCGTAAACGGGAACTTCACGATGTGGTAGCCATATGCAGTGAAGACACAAACGGTGTGGTTTTGAAGCAGGACTGTCGTCGCCTTGTCGATAGCTGTGACCATAACGATGGGGGATGAGAATAGGGACGTGGCGACCTTCCTTGGCGTTTGTTGGTACTCGAGAGACCTAGAATCAGCGTCCATCAAGGCCAATTGGCCCACATTCTTACCCCAGCAATACAGCGAGGAGCCAGTGTGAGCGACGGAGTGAATCGAAGAAGCGGCAATCCCAATGATGACCTCCTTTTTCAAGGGCCCAAATACCTGGCGAGGGACCGTGCTTATGGGGTCTTCGTCCTTCTTCGCCGGCTCGGGGAGAGTATACCCCAGTTGATGCTGAGCATTGCTGCCCCAAGTCCAGAGCGCCCCTGTGTCATCAATGGCCATAGTGTGATTTTGACCTAGGGCAACCTGGACGATCCTCTTGTCGGCCAGCGGCCCCTGAATGGGGGTGTAAGTGAAGCGCGTGTTCTCGTCTCCAAGGCCCAAGCGCCCACCACGGCCGATGCCACAAACATAGAGGTTGGACACCGGGTCCGTGGTCAGCACAGCACTGTGCAGTTTCGACAACACAACGTCTTGAATCTCGATAGGCCGATTTCGCACCAAGGTAGGAATCTTGTCCAGGTCCAATGTGGCAGGCTCTTCTTCGCCGATCGATTGCAGGTACTCGCGGTAGAACCGTCGTAAGAGGTGCTCGGGACGCTTCAGGACCACACGCTCTGGGTACTGGCGGTCATCTTCGTCACCGAAACCCAGCGATAGGTTCTTGTTGCTGCCGAATGCGTAGAGATCTTCTCCTAGGGCGGTCGGAACCTTGTTGGGGTGCCTTGTTCATTGTACATTATATCAGAGTCTGCACCAAAGGGACGGCAAAAATACAGTTAAACTCACACAGGAGTATCCGAGGTGGAGTCGCCCGGGTCGCTCTCAGAGCCGTCCTCTTTCTCATGCTCCGCCGTATCTCTGAGACACCGCTCCCCGATGGTCGAACTGTATAGGTCGAAGGGGCTGTTACCCTCGTGGTCCTTGGTCTTGATGAGCTGACCGACCCTGTTCAAAGCGCCATGGTGACCCTGGGCCAAGTCATTGCGTTCCTTCTCGAGGAGAAGCCGAGCAATTGAGATGTTACCCGCATACAACGCCCGGTGAAGTGCATTCCAGCCACTCTCGGGATCCTGTACGTAAATATCGATGGCTGGGTGTTCGAGCAGGGCCTTGACGAACTCGATGGCGTTGGCAGCAGTAGAAGAAGCGGCGCGCAACAGGATGGTGAGACCGGCATGATCGCGACTGTTGACCTCGGCACGCCCAAGAACGGCCTGACCATGACGCGCATTTCCCGAGCCTGCCCCTGCAGCTCCGGGGATCTTGCGCGACTTGGTCACATTGCGAGGAGATGTGCTGTATCCTGAACTCCCCGAACCTCCCGAACCTAAGCTGGAACCATGGCCCGCGGGTGAGAGCAGGCGACGGAACCTGTCGACATCGTCCTCCCAGTAGTATTTCCACAGCAGGTGAGTCATGTGCCGGAGAGTAGGTTCGCAGTATCTCTCGGATGCTTCGAGTGCACCTCGCTGTGGACTTGACGGAACACGGCCCGGTTTCAAGGTGCGAATCGAAGCTCTCGAGGAGGGCGCGCGAAAGGGATTCGACTCGTAGTGTGGTGCACACCAATGGCCGCAAATTTACTCGCAGTGGCGACTGAATCAAGGACACGGCTGCTTCGGGGGAGCAGACAGGGAACGACGAAATTGCGACTTTAAGAGCTCTACGTGGATCGGGTGCAGATAAGCAGCAGCGCTGTTCGTGACGTCAAGACGGGAAAGCGAGGGAGCTAGCAATCAGGATGCGCGTGGCTGAGCGGGCGGGATTGAGTGCGCCGGGCGTCGACGTTGCGAGACGGAGCTGACCAAGTGACCGGGACCAGTCGTGGTGGATTGTTGAGGGGTCCTGTACTCGATTCGTGGTCGTTATCTGGCATTTGATAAGGTCATCCACCTGCCCCGCGTCCTCCAGGCTCCCTGGCCGGCAGATCGATCAGAGCCAGCCAATCGGGACGCTGGTTGCACGCATGCCCTAGGTGACTCCACCGATGTGGCACTGTACGATTAGCACAACGCTGTTCGGAAGCAGACGTTGGATCGATGTTTACAAGATATTCGAGAGTAAAAAAAAAAAATCTCTTTCAGTTGAGTTTTCGAGATTACACAGCATCTCCAACACTCTCTACAATGAGAAGAAGGCATAATCATGTGCATGGGTATGAGTTTAAATATTCACATAGGCGACACCATGCCATTCCGAAGATATCTATCAAATGTCCAAATTGCGTTGTTAGCTGCTTGTTGATGGCTTTTGTCTGAAGCTTGAGTCAAAGATCAGTTGATAGGAAGTAAACTCAGGAATAAAAATGAGATAAAAGATGGGTTTTACCTAGAACAAAGCAACTGGGTAAAGGTCATGCGAGGGTCGAGGAAGTATGCATCATCGAGATGGACCGCAGTGTATGTAAGGGTTAGGGCTTAGTAGGTTACTGATCCACGCACCCCCGTGTGTTACAAATGGAAATCTGGGGTTGGACCCTGCAGCTCCGATGTCGTCAAGCCCCACGAGCATTTCTGCCAAAAGGCGCATGAAAGGTGGGGTGTGCAGCTGCTTCCATGTCACGGCTTCATACGGGCTTACCGAATTCGGTTGACGACAGCGCGCTCACCCGCCATTTGCGAATTGTTGGTGGCATTTCTTCTGATTCTTTAACTTTTTCCCTCCCCCTTCTTCGCTGTCATCTTTACTTGCCCAGCTCACCGTCTCGTCTCGCTCTTTGGACAGCGCACACCTCCAGACTCCACCATGGCGAACGACAAGGCCCCTCTCCCATTCGTGTACAACTTCGCGGCCGGTAAGCTCTGCCTCTCCCTGACTTGGATTATTGCTTAGCCTTGGAGCGCATTGTGAACTGTCGCAAATGCTCTGCTGGACTTTCAAGAGCTAACCATTGACACCAACCAGGCGCGATTGCTGGTATCTCTGAGGCATGCCTCCCAGACTCCCTAATTTGACCCAATCATATGCTAACGCCAAAGCGCATGCGAATAGATTCTGGTGATGTCGGTGTCCCTCCTGAATTTCGTTCACATGCTCCGGGCGCAAGCTAACAGTGGCCGAACGCAGGTACCCTCTGGATGTCGTCAAGACCCGGGTGCAGCTCCAGACAGGCAAGGGCGCCGGTGCGGATGCGTACAGCGGTATGATTGACTGCTTCTCCAAGATCATCAAGAATGAGGGGTACGTTGCCGGTCAGGCTGGAACGGAGGAGGGGTAACGAAAGTCGCGCTTTGGTGTTGACAGCTGGACAGCTTCTCTCGCTTGTACCGCGGTATTACTGCTCCGATTCTCATGGAGGCGCCCAAGCGTGCGACCAAGTTTGCTGCCAATGAAAAATGGGGCAACTTTTACAAGGACCTGTTCGGCCAGCAGACCATGAACCAGCCTCTTTCCGTCCTGACCGGCGCCTCGGCTGGTGCTACCGAGTCTTTCGTCGTCGTTCCCTTCGAGCTGGTCAAGATTCGTCTGCAGGACAAGGCCTCGGCCAGCAGGTACAACGGCATGGTTGATGTCGTCGTCAAGACGGTGCGCAACGAGGGTGTCCTGGCGCTGTACCAGGGTCTTGAGTCGACCATGTGGCGTCACATCCTCTGGAACGCCGGCTACTTCGGCTGCATTCACCAAGTCCGGCAGCTGGTCCCCAAAGCCGACACCAAGCAGGGCCAGATTGTCAATGACATCATTTCGGGTACCATTGGTGGCACTGTCGGTACCATTCTGAACACGGTACGCCCTCCGTTTTCGTTTTGCTTTAGTATAACATGCTGACAGCACATAGCCCCTCGACGTGGTCAAGTCTCGCATTCAGAACACCGTCAAGGTGCCCGGCGTCACTCCCAAATACAACTGGGCCTGGCCTGCCGTGATCACCGTGGCCAAGGAGGAAGGCTTCGGCGCGCTGTACAAGGGCTTCATTCCCAAGGTCCTCCGTTTGGGCCCGGGTGGCGGTATCCTTCTCGTTGTCTACACTGGTGTGATGGACTTCTTCCGCAAGATGCGGGACGGCACGGCGTAAAGGGGAACCGAGATGGGGTGTACATAGAGAGACAAACGGTTGTGCTGGTTTTCTTTCAATCTTCATATATAGATAGACATGTAACCCTGGGTTGGATATACTTGATATCTCTGGCCGGTCACCAGGGGCTGAGAAAGGTATCATTGCGGTCATGAGGCCTAAGCTTTAGGAGAGGTCATCTCCAGTCATAGATTGTGATTCCCTTGACACATGGGTTATTGTGCCCATCCCCAGGCCATCGTACCTGAAGCACATTGGCAGACTGCCTCGGCACCTCTCTCGATGTTGAAAGATACCACGTGGGGTTGTCAGCTCCCCTCATGCACATCCCGCACTGCATATGGCTCAGGGTAAAGAAGCCCCATTGGTTCCAGATGGCTTTCATCCCAGCTAGCTGCCTGCCAGGGCTTCATAACAGTCCGAATTTCCAGAGCTTCTGAACCCCAGATAGACATTCGGCCTACCACAAAGGGATACGAGGATCACTTTGACACGGCATTTGATGTCGGGAACGGCGCAATGTAAAGCCAGGGCCAGGGTTGTCTGCCCTCGATCGCCGAAGCTAGGGCTACCCTTGTTATCGATAAGTAGCCGAAACGCCCCCACAAAGTGGACCATACCCCACATGCATGGATCCCAATTCCTGGTGCACCTCATCTCACCAGCATGCATTTCCCTTTTCATGTTCATTTCTTCCTTATACAAACCGGTCGTATTTCACAACTCAAACACATCCAAACAACCTTTATATCATTTTTTCGGCGCGTAGCTGCATGAATGGCCTGGAAAATATGTCGCGCCCAATTCAGATGCCGCCCCCCCCGCCGTTGCTTCTCACGAAGCGCGTCACCGCCTTCCTCCGTGCAAACCTCTCCCCACCCATCATTCACACGGCGATGCTGACGACTCCATCCGGGAGCTTGCTCGCTCATGCTGGAGACATGCCCGCGAGTGCTCTACGTCGCCAATGCGCCGTCGCTGCCCAGCTGTGGGCTATTCAAAGCCAGGCGCGAGCTGCGAGAGCTGCTGCAGAGCATCATCAGCAGCAGCCCGGTGAAAGTGCAGACACTGGCGCGGAAGATCTTACTGCCGTCGCTACCCCGGGCGCTACGACAACAGTCAAAAGGCGAAAAGACAGGCCTCCTGTCGTCACAGTGCAGCTTGACACCGGCGCAGTCTTTGTCATCCGCCGCCTACGCTGCGGCATGCTCTTCATCTGCATGGGCGGCAGTGAAGGGAGCAAGTCCAATCCCAACGACAACACCGCAGGGCAACGCACACCAACACCATCTCACCTCCCCCATGGGCAACAACTCACCAGCCCCAGTCCAAGGACAGTACCCCATTCCTCACAAGCCCTCGCCGACCCCTTAGCAACAACCGACCTCCCCCCTCCGGCCCTCCAACTCCCTCATCACCCAGCTCCAACCTCCCACAGCCACAAACAAAAACCCTCTGCCTCCCCTCTTCTCCCAGGACAAAAAACTCCAACCCCGTCTCATCCCCATCCCCAACCGCCACGAACACCTCCTAGCGGCACTGGCCAACCAACATCCGGTCCTGGCTCCCCTCATCCCTCGGAATCAGCAATCAGCATCGCCAGCGTGGCAAGCAACGAGACGACGGCGACGTGTTCGACCATTACAGGGTCGAATAGTACCGTGTCGCTGATGAGGAGACAGGTGGAGGAGTTGGCGAGGTGGTTGGATGAGAAGCTGGCGGGGTTGTGTGTGCCGGAGGAGGGCATTGGGGTTGCGGGGACAGGAGTCTCAGGGATGGGGATGGGGATGGGCCAAGTCGGATACCATATGGGGGCAGGGGGGATGGGGATGTCGTATTCGGGGCAGGGTCAGGGTCAGGTTTATGGTTCGACATGAAGCTGGGAATAGTGAGTGGGTGAAGGGATTAGGGGGATTGAAAGGGAGTTGTGGGTTGATGGGAATGAGAGTTTTTGGATATACCAATTGGATACCTATATCATTCGGTGTGTGGTTTTGCCTGCATTGAGAGATTGGAAGCGTGAAGTGGATGGTCGACGCTGCCTCAAGTGAGATATCGGATATCAAAAAGACATCGGACTCTTCGGTCGCCCAACGTCTCCCTGAAAACCTTTTGGGCATGGGATTAGGGAGAGTGGAAATGGCCAAGCATTTCACCATCAAAGTAAACCCAACTTCCTCAAAACAGGTCTTTCGCTCAGTATATCTTCGCAACCAACTAAGCAAAAATAATTATATCTTGCTGCTGCCTAAGCAAAGCTAAACTTCAAAGCCAAACGAGGACTGCACCCACATTGACAATGCCGTCTGTTTCATTGGCAATAGGTAATAGGAATAATGCTTTGCTTCCCCATAGAAGTAATCATCCGAACCTGTCCATCCCATCCAGTCCAGTCCAGTCCAGCCCAGCCCAGCCCAGTCCAGTCCAGCCAACCCGATCCATTTTTAGTAGCATATGTGCATACGAAACCCATCCAATGCAGAAAGCAAAAACACCAAGGTGTGGCCATCCCACCAACCGTCCAATGCTTGTTGTGTGTTTGTCCCCTTTCCCCAATCGTCAAGTAAAACCATCACTATAAAAAGCCACGACAAAGCATGCAACAATGCATGCGCCATCTCCCCTGTCAGCATTTTCTTTGTGCAAGATGAAAGAGGCTAATCCCAGCCTCTTCTTGACACAGCCCTCACCCCTCCCCCCCCGGCCTTTCACTCAATACTCAACCTAGTAATCCCATCATTCGTTTCCACCATCCCCTGATACCCAACCCGTCCTTGCAGCCCATAATGAATACTCTTTCCTCGTCCCACAACCCCTTCACTACCCCCCTTGGCACTTAAATCCCCTACGCTCCCCGGCCTCGCGCTCGTTCCCTCACTCCTTCTCTCAGGCCCTCCCCATGGCGCACCCTCGCCAACCCTCTGCAAAGGGCTCTGCATCACTGGTGACCCGTGTACACTCATTCCTGGGCTCACAGCGCGGCGCTTGATGGAGGCGGGATCGAGGTCATCATCGGCACGGGCGCGGCGTTTTGAGTTGATGCGGCGGGTTAATTCCGCTGCACTAGGGCAGGAGGGGCCGGTAGTGTTGGTACTGCTGCCGGGAGGTCGGGGACCTGAAGACTGTTGGGTGTTACAGTTGGGGCCTGAACTAGACGACGCGGTATTCTGGTTCGCTGTGGTGGTGGTCTGGCTTGCGCCAGTCGAGCTGGCCGATGGCGAGCCCATGGTTATATCTTCCAGGCTTGAGCGCGCAGGATGGAAGGATGCCGGAGGCGGGGTTGTCACACGCCCACCGCCGACACTGCTTGTTTCGGAGATGGTGTCCCAGGGGGCTTTGTGACGATTGGAGTTGCGCAGGGCTTGCTGCTTGAGGGACAGACCAAGAGCATTGGCGCTCGGATCGACCATCATGACATCCTCGGACAATTCATCGAGACTATCATGGGTTAGTTGGGTCTGGCTGGAGCCAGCTGTTGTGGCGGCCGGGGTCGCCCGGGGATGGGGATGTGCTGGTGGGAAAGGGCGCGGTTCCAGGTCCATGTCGGTACCCCGTACTTGGCGAATGACCTCAGCCTCACGGCGGACCTCGTGCTCGATTGGTGCGCTCTCTTCCATGAGAGCGGCGCGGACGCGAGCAAAGCTTTTGATTTTGGGCTGGGGACAAGACCAAATCAGTGTGCAGTCACATAGCAGAGAACAAAGGACTCACCAGCAGGTTCCCCCTACGCGTCACAGCCCGGCGCACTATGCTTGGACGCACGGGACTGTCATGGGTGTCAAGCTTGCTAAGGCTGTCATCGCTATCGTTCCCTGAGATGTGAAGCTGGTTTGCGGCCCAACTGATGCTCTCCCTCCTGGAGTGAGGAGACATGTCCTTAGGTCCGACCAAGCCACTTGGGGGTGATCGTGACAGGGCACTCGCAAAGCCAAGAGGCCCGCGAAGCCGCCTCTTGGGCTGCTTGATCTTTCGTGGCCTCTGTCGCTGCTGGAAACTGGGATTGTTCAGGGCAGGAGAGCCTGCGAGCCATGGTGCTGCTCCGGACATACTAGGAGTCCCAGCCACGCCTAGCCTCGATGCCTGCGGTGTAGTGACATAAATCTCATCTATATCCTCGTCCATATAGTCATCATCGTCTGACGAGCTAGACGACACATCGGAAATGACAAGGGTGCTGCCGACAGAGCTTGAGACCTGCATTCGTTCCTGGCTGCCCATCATGGACCAGAGCGAGGTGGAAGCCTGGTCGGCGCCGCTGCTACCGTCGTTTCTTCTACTGGGGATGTTCATGGCCCGCGACCCGATGGTTGGAGACGAGTCGGGCGATGCCTGGCTGGCGAGTGTGGAGTGGTGTAGACTCGTGGCAGCACGTGAATAGTCCAAGCCGCGTGATCGACGCGGAAGGATGCTGGACGGTGAAGCATAGATGTGCGAGCCGTCAAGTGTAGGTGAGAGCGGGGCTGGCCGGAGATAAGAACCGGATTGCGGGACGGGAGACGCAGAGTCAGTTGTAGTGTTTCCGGTGGGCATCTGTAGCGAGAGGCCCCTCAAGAAACCGGCCCGGATGGGCGTCGATGGGTTTGCCGAGACTGAAGGAAACGATGAGAGCGAGGAAAGTGAAGACAGACCAGACCCGAGAGAAGGTTGCCCGGACGGCACAAAGGGCCCAGGGCCGGCCGTACCACTTGGCTCATGGTCCTTATCCCGGATGGTGATATCGTCCTTTGACCGACGCGGGGCCTCGATGATATGTGGTGACGGCCACAGCTTGGGTGTGTTGCCACCATCGGACAGCGAGCGAGTGCGCGACGTGGCAGTGCCTGGCGCCGATGTCGACGCGGGGCCGGCGGCCTGCGTGGCCTGCGTGTCTTGGGACTCAGTAACGGCGACCTCGTTGTCGGGGTCCATCGGACCGTGATGATGGAAGTTTCTTAATCTCTGTGATGCAGCCATAAAGCAGTGTGGCGCGTATAGGCTTGGAGGTATCCGCGTTACGGGCAATGCAACATTCGCGATGCGATGGAGCTGCGATAGAACGATGGACAACAGTGAATGAAGCTCACTTCTCAAAAACTAAAAGTTTGGTTGCAGGTCAAAAATTGCCAAAATAAAAAAAAATTGGCCAGCAATCGTGCCGCGAGCCGCAAGTCAGCAGAATAGTTAAATGCAGGCAATCACTGACAATTCAAATCGTCCCGAGCCAGGCACAGCTGGCATTCATTGGTGGGTTGTGGACGGTTGGCACACTTGGGTTCAGGCACTGGACTCAGTGGATGGCGATGGGCATGGGCGATGGAAGATTGACGCTCTCAATGGCTGTGAGTGAACTGCTTGGACGCATGGGCTGTTAGGTAAGAGAACAGCAAGCAGCAGAAGGGAAAGCTCATAGGGGAAAGCTCAGTTCCCGCATCTTTCATGTTTTGGCGTCCTGTCATGACAGCGCCCGTGACTCCCCGCCCCACAATGTGCACCAGGGTCCGCTTGCGCGGCACCTTAGCGCTCGGACCACCGCGTGCCAAATGACACCCCACCATTGCCAAGCCCAGTGCCCCGCACAACGGTGCTTCATGGGATCTCAATATTACGGATCACGCGTCGTTGCAATGACGTAAGGGGCAGACACGAAGTGAGAGGCTCACTGCTCTTTGGAACGCACAACACTCTTGCTTTTGTGAGCTAGAACATAATTTTAGTTGGTAGATATTATCAAATTACTAACAAATGTTTCAACAAACTTCTTTAGAAGTCTCGTTCACGAGTCGGGAAAACTCAAACATGAAATGGATTGCTGTGATACAGAACCCCTAACCCCGCATTCTTCACACCTTTCCCCTTCGGTGAGCTCCCGTCCTAAGCCTTATTGCTTAGTCTAATAGCATAGAATGTAATGCTCTATTTTAAAACAACAAAATATTCTTGAGCTCATTGGTAGCTTTGCTAAGGTTTTCTTTTGAATCACAAAGCTATTGTGAGAAGAGTATTTAGATAACCGTTTTGTGAGTATGATCCTCAGACACGCCTGCCTTTAACATGATAAGGTTATGAGATTGCTATTCAAGCATTGCTCAGTTGATTCAAATTGACTTGATTGAACATCATCACACTTGGGAAATGGAGATGCACTCTGATGATAATTGACTCCTAATCCTCTGTCTTCTCATCCCCTTCGTCATCCCCCTGCTTTCTCTTGAAAGTCCCGTCCAAAATCCTCAACTTCTTCATCCTCTTCTCTCCAACCTCATCCACCTTCCCATTTTCCCTAGGAATTACCCCAACCTCCAGCATTGTCTCCATCTGCTGCTCTATCAGCTTCTTGAAAACTCCCCCTCCTTGCCTACATGACATCAAACATGTCCCTGTACATCCCCCCTCCTCCGTCTCCTCAAACCACAACTCGAAGCGTCCCCACATGCGGTTTAACACCTTAGTTGCGTCGTTCGCCCACATACTGTTGCCCTGCAGCAGGAACTTTAATTCCTCCTTGGGATCGTCTGTGTAGGGCAGGCTTGCTATGGCTGGTTCGACGACGATGTTCCTGAAACCACAGCCATGGTTGCAGTACCCGTCGATGTTATCGTACTCCATCCATTTTTACGTGGGCACATATGCAACCCGTTTCGGGTCTGGTGCATTCCTCAACTAGAGGTACAGGTTCGTCGGCCATGAGATGGTACAGCATCTTGTCAACAGCCAAGTAATCGCAGCCTGTCGTGTAGGGGCGGAGTTCCTGTCACCCTCAAAGTCAGCATCTTCCCATTTGATAAACAAAAACGCCCCCTCTAGTGGAAAAAGGAAGACATACCTTCTCCAACCGCAACCCCTCCCTCCCCCAGCTAAAATACCTCCTCTCCAACTCCGTCAACCCAACCCCTTCCTCCTACCCCAGCTCGGGCCCAACAACCAGCAAATAGGCCGGCCTCTCTCCATCACTCAAACTCGCACTCACCAAACGCCCCTCCAGTCCCCCCTCCCCAAACCCAGCTTCACCGTTCCATGCATCTCAACCCCCCTCGGCCGACGCAAATACATATTGTCAGCACAAATCCCCCATGCAACACGGGCATCCACTCATCCTCGCCTTCCCTCTCCGTCCCATCTGGATCGAGTCTAGTCATCTTTGCCAGCTGGTCCTTTTCTGCTGAACGTCCCCCTCAGCGCTAGGTTTTATGCAGACGTTTGATGCGTTTCTCTCCCGTTTTGGAGTCGGTGATGGGCTTGAAGTTGTAGATTACGCGGGTGCCTTCGTGGAGCCAGGAGAGGGCGCACATCAGGGAGAGGAGGGGAGGTGCCAGAGGAATGATTCAGAGATGGGATTTGGTTTGGTTGGGGAGGCGAGGAGGGAGGAGAGGGTGCCGTATTCAGGGCAGTCCCAGAGGAGCATGCGGATGGGTTTGCAGAGGTTGCTGGGTGGAGCTTTGGCAGTTGGGTTGTTGTGGCTGACGAAGGACACGGGGACAGAGACGAGAGTGCCGTGGTCTGAGATAAGGTTCTCGTAGTCGAGGAAGTTGACGGCTGATCTGACTGCTCCTCTTCTGAATGACACGCCGAGCTTCACGCGGGGGTCATGCGGATTGGGTTCTTTAGCTTTACCCTTCTTCTTCCTGGTTCCGTTGCTACCGTCCTGCTTAGTCCCGCCGAGGTCTTCCTCAGTCAGGTCGGCAATAGCTTCCAGGGGCTGACCGAGAAGCAGGTTGCGCATGGGGGCAGCAGCGAACGAGATAGATGTTGTTGCCGAGATGCTTCTCGACGAAGTAGCTGATTTTGGTCCAGGGAGCGTAGAGCCCGGGTATTGGACGCATCCCCAGCTCAGGGATCTCCTCAGCGTTGCTTTCCATGGCTGACGTGAGTTCGCTTCAGAGAGAGACTATGATGATTTGCGGGCTGAAGAGAAGTAAGGACAGGTTAGGGAAATGACTGCCCGTGTTGTAGACATGATGTTTGGTAATAGTATCCTCTCCTTTGCATCGATTGTAGCTGAATTGATTGACTTCTGCTAACTAACGGTCGTTTCTTTGTCTGGTGTGACTATATTCCTGGATCCGGCCCTTGGGACAAGCTTTTGTTTGCATCTGGGAAGCCTGGTGGCTAAGAAGTTATGCTTGTCTTGAGCTCGCAAATGGACTAAGAAAGCCCTCATGTACAAACCTTGTATCTTGAACTCGTTAAAAATCGTCACAACGCAAGGAGTTCAATCTTTAATGTGGATGCAATATGTTGCAAGCTAATAGTCAAAGCCCTTCAGGCCCAACCTGTATTCTCTTCTTATCCATGAGTAGAACGGGTATCACTACTCGCTGACAAGCCACTATACACACCAAACCTCACTCAATCCTTCGCCCATGGCGCCTTAGTAACAGAAAACTGGTTGCTCGCTGTCCCCGGCGTACCCCGAGGGAAACTTGTCGGTGGCGGCGGGCCCGTGTTAGGAATCCCGCCTTTTGGAACTGGAGGCATAGGCCGAGGCGTCACAGTTCCTGGCCGAGATGAATCAGCCCATGGGGCCCTGGTCGGCGGGAATGCTGTACCCGGACCAGCAGGACCCGGCGTCCGAGTGGCAGGCTGTGCCCATGGCGCAGCAGTCCCAACCCCGGGCTGGGGAGCAGCAGGACGTGCCTCTGCCGCAGAGCGACTCGCCACATGGACCGAGGTCGGGGCTGCGCTCGCCTCGGGGTCCAGATCCCAGGAATAGAGGGAGCCAAAATGGAAATGCTGCACGACGGGGAACTTGGCCAACACCTCGGCATTGAACATCTTGATCATGCCCTTATTGATTTTGCCCCAGCCGTCTTTGATTCCAGAGATGTCATAGAGTAGTGGGCTGTGCTCCCAGAACGGGCCTTTCTTGACGTCGTTGATGAAGGCAATGGCAGAGAAGTACATGTTGGATTCGCGGTAGTGCTCAACTAGCTCTGCCTTGGTGATGGCCGAGGGCTTGGGGGCACCTTGGACCGAGCCCTCTTGCGGCATTGGCTCGTTATCCGTGATAGCGCGGGTTAATTGTGCCGAGCCGAAGATATAGGGCAGGAAAAAGTGGTCATCGAGACCCCAGACGCCATGCGAACCAGCAGGCTCAAGGTTGTACGTCAGGATTAGCTTGCGCACGACCTTGAGATACCTGTTCCAGTTAGTATCTTTCCTGAAAAATAAAACCGGGAGAATCATGTCAAGGATACTCACGGCTCAAAAACCCCAAACACTACCGCCCTCTCAACATCCCCTTCCTCCCTCTTCTCCCCCTCGTCCTCCTCAAAAAACCCCCAGCTTCCACAACGCCCCCAAGAACGCTAGGAAACTCAATTCATGCCCCGTCCCATAATCCAACCTCTGCGAACTTCCCCATCCCCCCATGAAATACCCCTTCACCTCCTCCAGCAGCCCTTTTTTTCCCTCTTCCGTCAACCCCTCCCCCCTTTTGCTATTTAGCACCGGCCCCAATACCTCCTCAAGCAACCCCTCAACCCTCTCCTCCACGAGCGCATACCACTTCCGAAACGCGACATTCCCAAACCTCCTCGGCCCCTGCTCAGGCGGCGCCGCTTCCATGACCTTCTCACACTCTGCTAAGACCGCCTCGCGTAACTTAACCACCGTGTCTGGGTCCTGGCGGGGGGCATTCATTGTAAAGATGCGAGGGCGCTTAGAATCGGGGTCGCGGCGTGGACAGAGAGCCCGGTTCAACTGGGAGATGAAGACACAGATATCGCGGTAACCGAGGGAAGACTGGAAATGGGTTAGGTCGACGGCAGTGTTGATGCATTTTTGGAGGGGGAGGAAGGTGTGTTGCGCGAGGGAGGGGATGGGGATTAGACGAGGGAACATCGGAGTTGAGGATGATGTTGGATCCGACATGCTTGGGGCGGCGAAGGGGTGAGAGGTCGGAGTGGGAGTTGGGAGCTGAGATCCGGATACCGGTGGTGTGGACGTGTTGGCGGGAGAAGGGGACGCTGAGGTGTTCGCGGGAGGGGCCGCTTGCGGCGGCGGGGGATCCATTGTTGCTGTCACTGCGATGGGAGCTTCTCGTTTTGATGACTTGTCTAAAAGCAGGAAGAAGGGCTGAGAAGTGCTGAGATGTGAAAGCAGAAAGCAATGCCAGTCAGTGTTGAGAGTTCGTATTCGTGCTGAAGTCGATGATGGAGGAAGCGAAGTTGGGGAAAAGAGATGCGAGCCCAGCTGCAGCTACAAGGAGTGCTTACATTCGTGCCTCAGCCTTCCGTCAGGCCAAGGTGAGGGCGGGGGAGGGGTAAGCAGTGGGGTGGTGGGGTTGACCCCGAGCCTTTCAGTCTTCGCCCTCTCCATCACAAACAAGCTTGGGCGTGACTTCGATCATAACGCTATAAGCTCCTTTGATCCGCGCTTGTGGTCGCAATACCTTAGGGTACTGACAAGAAGCCGCCAAATTTCAAGAAGTTTGTTCCTTGGCGGGAACATGGCAAATGTGAGCTCAAGGCTAGACGCTCCAGGAACCATAATTTAAATTTAGAGGGTGTATTTAATAAGTTTGTGTTTTACTCTGTAGTACTTCTCAGATCAGACATTTAGGTAGCTTCCACTTGTCAATGCATGCATTAATGTCGTTATTTACCATGACCTAACCAAATTCCTTACCTTCTTAACGCCAAATGGCATATGCGCAGCCTTCCTATCCCATCCACACCCGTGTAGTGGCCGTTGACTTAACAATAGAAGAAAAAAAAGGAAATGAAGAGCATGCAGAAAAGGTACAAAAAATTATGCGAAGAACCAACGCCGCAGCAAAAAAAAAAAATCAACCAACCAACCTCCCAGACAGCCCTCAAACCATACCTAAACCCCAACATCACAGAGAACACCATAACCAAAACAAAGCAAAAAAACACAAAGTCAACCATAACCCACGGTCCCATCACCTCCCCCTTTTCTGTTGACTCTCCTCCGCAGGATTAATAAATCTCCCCCGAAGCGTTCCCCCCGAGCCTTCGCTCCCAGCCTCACCCCTCGCCCCAGCACCAACCCTCCTCCCCGTAACAGCAGCATGCACCTGCTGATGATATCCTCCACTCCCATACCCAGCCTCAGCGGCAATCCTCGCCGCCGCGCCCGTCCCACTTCCACTCCCATACAACATCTCCAACAGCTTCCCCTTCTGCCGCGACCTCACGCCCTCCAGGTACATCCCGACATCCTCCAGTCCCTTAATCTGCTCTTCTAAAGTCAACGTGCTGCTATTCACGCTCCTGACCAGCGGAGAGACTAGCTTCCTGCGCAGGGCTTCCAGATTCGCCTTGAGCGCGAGCAGCTTGTGGTTATGCTCGACCAAGATCCCCTTGTTGCGAACCGTCTTCTCCCGTACGTTAAGCAGCAGTAAGCGGTTGCGCTCATACTTGGCTACTTCGGACGCCTTGGGTCCCAAAATGCGGGTCCAGAGCGAAGACAGAAAATTATCGTGCATCTCGTCCTGGAGAGATGCCTCCCGGACGACGGTGCGTGCTAAGTTCAGGAACTGATGGTCGATTGCTTCGAAGAGGGCAAACAGCGCGAGGGAGTGCTGCAGTTCAGAGGAGACAGCTTCTTCGAGGACGGTGAGGAACTCGTTAAAGGTGCGCTGGAGGGTTTGCTTGGTGCGCTGCGGGGTTGATTGGCCGAAGATGGAGGTTGCGAGGGCGCCGAGGCGGGTTGGTTGGCCAGTGACGGGGTCTTCGAGGATGCCGAGGGTGGAGAGGAGGTTGTGAATGTTGTCGAAGAGGGAGGAGAAGGGGAGGGGAGGGAGTTGTTGGACTTGGGAGAGCTCGCGGCGGGCCCAGTCCATCACGATGAGGATCCTAAGTCAAGTCAGTACGAGTTTATGAAGAGTATTACAGCAAGAGAAGTGTGGGCTTACCCATCAATGTCGCCATCGACATTGGCAAAGAACTTGGTCAGCTCGATGGCAAGCGTCTTGAGACTCTCGCTGAGCTCATCCAGCTCCTTGACGATGATGGGAGCTGAGGTAAGATTGCTAGTGCGTACGCTCTCGCTCAAATCCCAAACAGCAACGCCCGTAGCCTGCAGATCGCCTACCTGCTGGATACCATTCTCAGAATAGTAGATCAGAGGCTCTAGCGATCGCGCAACACCAGCTACCTTGACCAGATCCGGCACAGGTCTCATCGCAGCCGGCTGGCAGGACCAGCGCAGCAGGGCATATGAGAACATGGCGACGAGGAACGATGCAAACATGGACGTCCAGCTGCGCGTCATGGCCTGAAAACGGCCACGGACGAAGTTAATTGCCATCTCGATGGGCTCAGTACGTTGCTGGACCTCTGCCCGGACGGCGAAGCGGATGACTGATATTGGGAATATGTCAGCCCCGACCCCCTCATTTGATCGAAAAACACATAAAGAAAAGAGTTGGATAATTTTTTTATAAAAAAAGTTGATTAAGCCGGGGGGAAGGGTCTTTGTCTTACAGTTATCGTTAACCTCCTTTGATCTAGCCGAGACGTCTTTTAACCTGCTCAAGACAAAATCATCTGTCTCTTCCTGTTTGATTTTGATGCCTACATCGCCAGTATGCTGCTGCGCATTGTGGTATTCCGGCTCAGGACTCCTCTCCGGAGATAAGCTCCCCGTCGGCAGTCTCGTTCGGATCGCCTGCGCAAGGATATCATCATCGCCCTCATCGGCGCTCTCATACTCAGGACTTGTGTCTCTTGATCGATTATCGTCATCGACATCATCGACATCATCAACGCCATCAAACAACGCAGCCAAATCGGCCTCACCCTTGCGCCAGAACCCGCTGCTGCGGTCGCCGTTGCCGAGCCGTCTCCACGCCGGCGGACTGTAGCCACCGGCGGAAGCCTCCGAAGATTCCGACTCGTCCATCTCGCTCGCCACGTCGCTGCTGCTCCGAAAGCCCGAGTGGGCTGACGCTGTTGGCGGGTGGTGGTGATGGTACCCGAATGGCATCTGCGCTGCCTGCGCTGCCGGACGATTGCCAATAGAGGGCTCGAATTCGTCCAGTGAGGCGTCGAGCTGGTCGAGAGGGACGATGCCCCCCATCGTGGCTGTTGTTGTCGTTGTTGTCGTCGCTGTCTGTGCCATGACGACCGGCACCTGCTGCTCCTGCGCTGGCTGCCCCCCGTTTACCACTGCTGCTATTGCTAAGGTCTTTCTTGTTTCCGCTACTGCGATGCTCGTGCTTGCTACGACTTGACTTCTCTTTCTTCCGACTTTCTCTTTCCTTATCCCTATCCCTATCCTTATCGCTGTCTCTGTCCTTATCCTTTGCCCTCTTCCTCCTCCTTTCCCTGTCCTTTTCCTTACTGCGAGCGTCGCCGGTTACTTGCTCGCCAGCGCTTCCGGAGAGCCAGCTGGTATACCACGGATAATTGGTGATCAGTGGGGGCAAAGGCGTATCCTCGATATGTCGTCGCTTAGGCTGCCTCGGATGATCGGATGTGTCGTTCTCGCTATCGCTGCTCTCCTCTACAGTCGGCTGGTTCGATTCGGACGCTCGCTGCTGCCTTCTTCTGCGGAACAGTACCAATGACCTCCAGCGTGAGGAAGCCAAAGGCGGGAGATACAGGAACAGGAAGACTAGTGCTAGCACGAATGTCGCAACCCAGGTGCTTGGAGCGATAGAAACGCTGAACAATGATAAGTTCACGTTATTGTGGACCGAGAAGAGCGACGGCATCAGATCGGCCACACGCAGGGTTGTCGGCAAAGCGTGTGTGCGGTGTCGTCGCCCGGCAGAAGGTTAATCAGATAAGCGTGCGATAAGAAGGATGGAAGTTCCGGACCCGTTTGCTTCGTCTGCCAGGGAGAAGAAGACGATGGACGAGACCCGACTCCCGAGCTGGTGGAGGAGGGGCCCGGGGCTCTGGAGTGGCGCGTTACCCTGCTTGGAATGGCGTGCCCGAGTGGTATGATAGCTAGTGGCCGCTGTGATTGGGGCGATAGGCAGCAGCCGAACAGCGAGCCAAACAGCGAAACAGCCAACGGTTTCTGGGGTGTTTCTATGCAGCTGTGGGTGCTGTTTGCGGCCTTCCTCAGGGTGGAAATAGAGATGCCGTGATGCTGCGATGCCACTAGGCCCGTCCTTCCCCTGTTCACAGGTGATCATGGAACTCCCCGCAGCTGTCAGGTGTCTCACAGTCGCTCCCCGCGCGCACGATTCCTAGGACGCTGCGGGCACAAACAAAAATCAAAACCCTGGTCGCGTTAGCAAGGCGACTCCGGCTCTGCACTTTTCAAGCAACAAAATGCCAATGGCGCACTCAGATCGGGCGCTGCAGTTGTGGGCGTGGACGTGGGCGTGGGTAAAACGGATTATTGAACTGCGAGCTACTGTGGAGGTGGAGGTGTTGCAAGATGACAGGAGCAACTGGGCGCTCAGTACTCTGTAGCAGTTTCTCCATCCCACCTCTGCTTCCCGTCACTGCCTAATGAACGCTGTTCGCCCAAGGAATGCACCAGAGACCGGCCTCCCCCAAAACGAGAGGTTGGGGGGCACAAACCAAATATCGACGGCAGCAGAGTCACGGCATCCGGCAGTTCTCCACGGGAGCCAGCCATTTCATGCATGCCATTCTGCCGCTCACCCCTCCTTTATCCTCCCTGCAAAGCTTTTCCCTTCATCTATCCCGGATCCCCATGGAAGCTTTTTGAGGTGTAGAAGACAACAGATATTTTACATCACTGACTCTTATTTTGACCAAGAGCTTTCATCCCGGAAGGAAGCATGACGTCGAAGGGCTCAGGGTTCGCTCCGGGAGGACTCGGATACGCAGCCTTCGATTGATCATGTGGATCCTCTCCGCTTCTCCGCGAACCCCCGGGGCCCACTCATCCAAGCCAAGCATCGCGGGCCGCAGCGGCTGTTTCTGATTTGATGGACACCTCCAAACAACCAAAGTACAGCGACAGTGGTGTGACTTTCGTGAACCGGAGCTCCAGTGAGGACTTGAGAAGTTGGAACGTGCTTTTATTTTGATGCGTCTTCTTACATACATTGCTGAGGAAGTATTTCTGTGAAAAAAGAAGAAGGGATTGAATTTGTCTTAAAAAAAAGCAGACGAAAGAGCGCCCGTTGCACCGCCGCACCGAATCGTTGCTTCAAACAAGTCCCATGATTTAAAACTAGGGAAAGGACTTCATGGTCACGATCGAGCTGTTGAGACGGTGGTACCACTCCCGGATTAGACCAAATAGAGTGGTAGTTACTCAATTGCTGGTAGATGGCCAATAGCGTGACAAACCTATCGAAGACACAGGCAGAAGGTACGACGCCCGTAGAGAGCACAAGATGGCTATCTTGGAGATGCTTGCATCGAAAGAGAGGATAGGTCAAACATAGAGGTATAGCTTAATTCCATATAAAACTAACCCCGCTGTATTTACCATCTAAAATACACCCGCCCATGCCAAACCCAGTGACGTATGACTTTCATTTACCATCATGTAGAATAGAGTATACAACGAAAGACCCGATACCTTTGCGCTGCGTCACGAAGCAAAGAGAACCTCAAACAAACAGTAACAAAAGAGAAGAGTGTGCATCCCAAGCGGAGATCATCAGAAGGAAAACGCTCCCTCCGCGCAAACCTCGGCTCCATGAAGGCCTTCTTCAGGCCAACCACCATTCAAGACTCGAGCTTCGACTGCAGCTGTGGCTTCTGCTGCGCTTTCGCCTTCTTAACCTCGCCCTGCTCTTCATCGCCCACCACTGAGCCCGGCTTAACTCGAATGCTTCCGCCTAGTCGATCTTCGCATTGGCCAGGCTGCGTGCCGCTGGGTTGTTGATGTTGTTGACTTGGTGCGTTGATGGCAGGCGCTTGTTCTTTCCCTGCTTCCTCAAGCGTTTCCGTGCCACCATCACCGGGACGGATGACTTGGTGACAAGATAGTTGGAGAAGGAGCCAAGGATGACGCTGTAGACAACCGGTTAGCTACTACTGCCACAACTGGAAAACCTTGACATGAAACTTACCCTTTCAGCGCACTCCTCCCCCGGCTACCGAGAATTACCAGCGTAGGATTGACAAGGTCAATCACCTCTGTGATCAGGTGCTTGGGGTTCTTGCAGTGCAGCACTTCCACAATGACCCTTACTTGCAGTCTTGTCTTGCGTAACAGCCTCAGTACGCGCGAGCTGATTTCGCCCACAGCTCTGTACCGCTCCTCCTCGGCCCTGCTGCGCTCCTTGCGTGGAGGCTGCGACTGGTCCCTATTCCCGTTCTCATTTGTGCCGGAACCAGAAATAGTGTCAGTATTGCCATTAGCCGTAGCTGAGGGTGCCGGAGACACAGAAGTGCTGCCATCCGAACCCTGCTGCTTTGAAGTACCAGGAGCGGTATGCAATGGGAGATTGGTCCCGCTGGCAGAAATGGGTGTGGTGGATGAAGTAACAGTATTAATGGCTGCGGCCTGCTCCTTCATGGCTTTGGGCTCATCAGGCACCTGACCGCCACCGGGAGTTGACGCGTCGACGCCACCGATGCCCGCTTCCTCATCAACGCAGTAGATGGCCAATAGGGTATCGCCATCTCTGAGCACTGTACCAATAGCCCATTCGAGCGCATGAGTTGACTCCTCGCTCAAATCTGTTGCTACCAAGTACTTGCGCGGGGGACGATGCTCTTCCTCAGCCTCCTTCGCCAGTTTCTCGTACTCGCCACGGGTAATGATTTGGATCGTGCGATGAGCCTCAGGTGTGTCGATGATCTGTGTCATGGCGAACGACAAGTTCTGTGCCTGCTTGATGTCGGACAGATCGGCCTCCGTGTCCGAATCCATTGGCGTTTGTGTGCCAGAGCCCGGGGGATTGTCGAAGCTGGTGGCAGGGTGTACATGGGGTTTGCTGTGTTTGATCCTTTCACCAGATGGATTTGCAACTGTGATCTTTGGATCATCCAACAGCGACCTGTATTGGTATGTCGGTTGCTGGGTCGCCACTACCTGCAAGCCTGTGGATTTGGGTTAGCCACATCCTGCCAGCATATTCTTCCATACTTCCTGATGTCAGCTTACGTTCATCTTCTGCTGCCTGGAGCAGCGTCTGAGCCTGCCTCTTCCCTTCGCCGGACGCAGACTTGCTGCCTTCGGTAGGGAGTTTATCAATACTGCGCGAAGCCTTCCTGCCACGCTCATTCTCTTCCCCGGATGAGCGGTCACTCTCGTCACTGCTCTCTTCCGGCAGTATATCTCCATCTGGACTCAGATAGTCCTTAGCTAGCCTGCCGGTACCCTCAGCATCTTCTGACTTCTTCCTTCCCAGCTCCGAGAGACTACCGCCTGATCGTGCGAGGGCCGCATCTGAGAGGCGAGTGTAGGCAAGGTTGTAGTCGATTTCATGCGTCTCCTGGAGAAACTTCCGGCCTGCCGGGCTGAGGTGACGGCCAAGGATAGGAGCGGCTGGTGAATGCGAACGCAAGCTGAAACGATTGTGTGGGGACTTCGACTTGGTGGCACGTAGGGATGGTCCAGACGCAGAGTGTAGGCGTCCCCTATCGCCCACAACAACAAGGCTGGGAATGTCATTAATCTTGGGAATATCCGAAGCGCGCCTGTCTCCCTGAGTGACACGTTTCGGAAGAGGCTGTCCTACGCCAGTTGTGATGATGCCAGAGAACTGGTATTCGGACAAAGGATCAGGCTGCTGCACCGACATGCGCGACCCAAAGTCATTAGGCCTGGTCGACACCTCGGACATGCTTCTCGGATGAGTGCCATGGGTAGTGTGGGTACGAGGACTCGAGTCAGTTGGTGACGTAGGCTGGCTCTGAACCTTTGAAACCGCAGGCGGCGGGGAATCGACATCTAGCATGCTCCGAACCGGCTGCACCGGCGGAGCATCCACGTCAAGCATACTCCGGACGGGAGCTGCTCGAACGGGAATAGTCTTAGCAGACAAACTTTGGGGAGGAGTTTGGGAGCGAGGAGGTTCACCAATGTCTAGCATGCTACGCACAGGCGAGCGCGGCGTTGTATAAGGCGACGGGGAGCGCGCCCCGAAAGGACGAGGACTGGAACTGCGTCCCTCAAGCAACGCAAGTACCTCCCTCCGCTCCTCCTCGAGAGACGCCTCCATTGACATCGGCGGTCGTCGAGACATGATGGACAACTTTGTAGTGTTTTCGTTCTGCTGGCTGAACGGTTGTAGGTCGAGTACCGCCCACTGACACGCAGGGCAAGGTAGAAGTTGTTATCTATCGGCTGGATGGCCCAATGACAGGGCCTGTCGAGTGCTCAAGGTTGCCGCCGTGCTAAGCAGACGCAGGGCAGGGGACCCTAAGCAATTAATGGGCGGTGTGGCAGGCTTTTGCGGAGAGCTAACGGGAGTTGTAGCAGCACCAGAGACTCCTCAGCTGGGGAAGGATACGGGGTCAATGCTCGATAAGAGAAGGGTGATGATGAAATAGCTACTGGGCATCGTGGGTTGCGGAAGAGGTTCCGTCTTTGTGCGATACCCGAGTCTGGTCTGGCCCTCAGATGATGGCGGGGCCCCTCAGCCTAGCCAGCCGCCCGTCAAAGACACTGCCAAGACCCCAGAACGCAACGCCGGTCACAGTGACCCTCCTGTTGCCAAGAGAGGCGCTTCGCGGGATGGAACGACGCCAGAACGGGGTGTGTAGGCAAGCTTCCAGGTTGGAAGCTTCGAGGAGAGAATAGTCAACTAAAGACTGAGACGAGAAGGGGGAAAGAAAGCCTTGAAGCTGCTTGCAAAGTTACTCGAAGGAAGTTCTGGACACCGGTACTTGGAAAAGCTGTGTGGAGAAGTTTTTCAGTTTTTCTGACGGAGCTCTCCGAGCACCCTGGACTTTCCGCCAACAGAGGAAGGCGGTGCTGCAAAGCTTGGGTATGACGTGCGGGATGTGGACCCTGTGGATGCGCTAGTGTGGAGAATTGGGCGTGAGCCTGTGACGCCGTTGCGCTCCATTCGAACTTCTCATCTGCTGTTACTTGGTGTTGTGATCAAGCAGAAATTTACGACTCCTTGCATGCAGTCGATAACTCTCAGTTGGGGTTCGAGGATTCTGCGGATGTCACCGTGCAATGCTATTATTGGCAGCTTTGCCGTTTAATCTGGAACCAAGAGTAGCTCATAAGGGTTCTTTGCTAGTAACTGGGATGCGAGTTGGTACCAATTGACGGCTTGAAACCTATCGTAATGGACTGGCCCAGCTGTGTCAATGCATCGGGCGTGCATTACCGACCGTAGCTGCCTGATTTTGCTTGATCAGTCGATCGAGATCTAATTTTTTTTTCGTCCGAGGAACCGCGCCGGCGGCTCAGGCCCGACTCTGTTTCTGAGCCGAGTTGCCTGAATGCTTCCCGGGGAAGGCCTGTTGTCATCTGATGTCATTGGACATTTCACCCAGAGCCCATACGACGGGCTTCTGAGGCAGCCGACACCCTTTCAGAGTATACTCCTAACATGTGACATATGGAACACAAAACAGCCTTCGAATTCAGGGCCACATACGAGGTGCGACCCCAAGTAAAGGCCAGATTGTTCAGCGGCAGTCAGTACGCATTATCACGAGAGAGGTGGAGTGGCTGGCATCAAGGCCAATCCTTGACCCAGAAATAGGGGTGTATCAACCACATTTGCAAAGGCCCCAAAGACCAAAGATGTACAGTCAACAAGTATCCATACAAGTAATGTACAGTGCAATTGAGATCTCGGCGAACACAGCACGACATCGTAACCTCTCTCTCTAGTCGCTTTGCTCCCGAAGCAGACATCCACAGCCTTCCCAGGCAAATGATATCCCGTATATAACACACACATGAACCTGCTTCCTACCATACTCCATCTCCGTCTCTATCGCATCCATTATCCCCTTCAGATCCTGCCCTTCACCTGCGCGTGGTTTAAGTTGGACCGGTTGGCCGTGCCCACCTTGTGTATGGCAGTACGCTTGTCCCATACAGGTGAGCGACCCTCAACAACAGCAATGATCTCCTCAGCGACCCGATGCGGCCACGTGCCGCGGCCAGAGCCACGGTTGGGCTTTTTGCGCGCAACCTCGAGAATCCAGTTGATGGCGGTGCGGCGGCGCTGACGTGCCTTGAGCGGCACGGGAACTTCGAGGGACCGACCACCACCGGCCAGGCCTTTGAAGCCGCGCATGCGAATGAGCGGCGCCACGGAATCGATTGCCACGGTCATGTAGGTAATAGGGTCGAGCGGCAGGTGTTGCGCGGGCGGATGGCCGGGGATCAGGGGCTTGGAAGGGTCGATCTTAGGAGGAGGAGATGTGCGAAGGTAGTTGAGAACCATGGCGACGTCCTAGAAGCAGCCGTGTTAGCATGTGCACATTATTTCTCCCTCGATTGGAGCCAGAACGGCGGGCGTTTACCCTCTGAGCCTTAGCCAACTTGCCATCCTTCATCATTAACCTTGTGACCAGCTGGAGGACGTCGTCATAGCGATGTTTTTGCGTTTTCTCAGGAGGCAGTGGGAGATCTGGCAGACCGAACTTGTGGCCCTCCACGGCAGGGTCCAGGGGATCCAGACCATATTCGATCATGCGAAGCTGGTTGATAGCACGCTCGTTCTCTGGGCTGGTGTACGTTTCGGTCTCGGGTTCTGTCTGGGCCTGAATGGCAGGCTGCGGCTGAGGCTGTGGCTGTCCTTGACTGGGACTGTACGGAGGGATGCCTTGCGGGCTCTTGTTCTGTGGGAAGAAGGGTGGTTGGCGTGATGAGATGTTGTCGGCCAAACCCCGCGACAGCAGTGCCACCGGGCCGGACATCTGCGGCGCCTTTACGGCGGCGCGCGTCCTGACGGCGAGGCTCAGACTCCTGCAGGCCGACCAGATATTCAACCTCGGCGGCATGGTTGCTGTATGTGGGATCGGCAGTTATACCGACGACGGGGGTCGCGATGCGTCTCGCGGCGGACTGCCCATCTCGAAAAATTGCGGATGCCCGCGGTTTAGCCGGATGAGGGGCAACCCTAACCCTTTACCATTGACTCCGCGGACCCTAACCCTGATTAACTATGTGCACAAATCAGATCTGTGGGTTAGGGCTGTCCGGTGCCCGATCTTGGCTGACATTCTTGGTGTTCGGGCTTTGCAACCCCAACTGTCGGTAGCCGGGCCATGTCGATCTTCCGCCCCGCGGGAGCTTCTATCCCCGATCTCCTCATCCAATCCCGAAAAGGTGTCCGCCACATTTTCCTCGATTCTTGCCAAGAGAAGTATTCTATTTTTGTGGTTGGATTACGGAGTGATTTCTCCGTTATCTTTCACGGTAAAAATCTTCATCCACGACGTACTAGCATATTAGCGGATTGCTTTTTGTGGCGGCGGTCACGCGAACCGACGCTTTCTTTGCAGGTCCCGCCCCGTTTCATCGAAGTTTATGTACGGGGTACACATACGTGGACGCGGGCACTGCATCGCATCCTCTGCTCCACCGAGAGCGGTGAGCCAGCCCACGAACAGAGAGGCCCCGAAACATTCATGCAGCCGCTTTTCTGACTAGTCAACTTACCAAGCGCATGATGTCCTCGAACACTGGTGGTGCACGGGAAGGATGAGTGCAATGTGAGAGGCGATGGAGTCGTCATCATCGAAGATCATTACTCATATTCATGTAGGTATTCTAATCTAGATCGATGCAGTTCATAACAATATTTAAGGAGCCGAGCAAAACCCTGCCCAAACCCATTTCCAGTCTAGTATGTAGTCTAAGCCAGTGTTGCCCGAGCTAACCTTTTCATGCCATCCGAACTCTCCGTGCTGCTTGCTTCGACGAGGGCTCTTGTCCATCTCAAGATTAGGGTGATTGAGACCACAACAGGCTCAAACTCCACAGATTAGTGAAAGCCGCCGCGAGCAAGCAATGCGAATGCTTTTGAGCGCCAATGCCAACCAATTGTATCCAGAACGGTCCAGAGACACCCTCCCAAAACTGCCCCAGCTCGTAACAAACTGCCATCCCGGTTTCTCTCCATGCTTCATGCCGTGTTATGTTCATGCCAGTGTGATGATCGTGTGAAAACAAAACAGATGATGCTAACAGGAATTATATGCCAACCCAAACATGCAAACGATTATTAGCCTCATGCGCCGCGTGGCAAGCCGATGTCAACCCCTAAACACACGATAAGATGCGAAGTGTCATGATTAGGCGAGTGTGTAGTTGTATGCAGACTGAAGGTATAGCCCAGGAAACGAAGCGGTATCGTGTCGTACAGCGACGAATGCAAGACGTCCGGCCAGATCAAAAAGACAGAAACGATTAGGGGTTGATGGTGACCGAATTAGAAAGGGGAGACCAAGGGGGGGGACACGAGGAAATGGGATGAGGATTTTTCAGAGCTCATGACAGCGTAGGCAGAACGAGCAGGAAGCATGCTCTGACGAGGGATCAAGCAGGAAACGCGAGTTCAACCCCGTACGTATCACGAGAACTTCCATCGCTCGTTGTTCGATCCTCGCTGGCCTCGAATGCCTTCCCTCACCACCCCAATCTTCCCTTTGTCCAACTTCCCCGGCCGGTTCTCCTCGCTTCGCTGCTTCATCGTCGGACGTCAAGCTTAATAAAAGTAGGAACCCCTCCCCGTGGAGCTTGGAGTGGTAGGCGACATTGACGCGGGCGACATCGAAGCAGGCGGAGAGCCAGCCGCACTCGGCGTAGGGCTGTACGTGCCGGACTGGTTGTACCGATGCATCGGAGGAGCGATTGGCCTGGGAGACGGAGCGCCATACTGACCAGCAGCGGCGGTGGCAGCACCCCAAACCGGACTACCACCGAGAGAGCCGCCGGCAGCAGTAACACCCATGCCAGGGGTAATTGGAAGAGCGTTGATGGGAACGGCGGCGCCCATTGTCGCACCGGGAGCGTACCCGCCGGCCTCGCTGGCCAGCCAGTTCAGGGCAACTTCGGCGGCATCCTCGCGGGCGTTGTCGACGTACTTGCCATCGTACCAGAAGCGGGCGGAGTGGACTTTGCCGAAGGCAGTGACGGTCGAGGACCAGGCGGTTCTGCCGCCTGTCGCCTCAGTCAGCATTCATCCGTAAAAAAAGTCCATAGTGACGGAGCAAACATACCTCGCCTGTCTGAGACAATCTGGAAGAACGGCGGATCAACTTTGCACTCACGGCAAACCTCTGTTGTGGGTTGACGTTAGTCCATGTTGTAAACGAGTACGCAGCAAGGTGAAAGTAGCCAAAACCGGGGGACCACAAGGGCGATATGTCATACCACCGAGCTTGTCTTGCCAGCGGCTGTACGCCATCTTGTCTTAGGGGATCAAGAGGTAAGTTCCAAAGGTTGGTGGAGATCTTATGGCGAATTAAGAAGACGAAGTCGTAACAAGATGACACTCAGATGGCTGTGAAGGTCGACGCGGGTTGCCTTGCTTCAACTAGCTGACCACGGTATTCGAGTGGAATCGCGGGTGAGGATGATGATCAGAACAACGATTAGGATTTGATCAAAGACTTCCTAGGTGCGTGGGTTTGCCTTTATTATAGACACCGTCCAGGAAGATAGTCGAGTATTATGGAGAGATCCGTTTGGGAAACCTGCCCAACCGGTCTGCAAAGGCGACAACAGGGGGGGGCTGATGTGTCCGAAATGGATTCGAAGAGGTTAATGCTAATTAGGATGCAGAAATGCTCCTAATTGTGCGCTCTGGGTTGTTCTTTGTTTTGCTATCACCGAGGGGGAACGAGCTTGTTTGTTCGCAAAGGTGCAGATCAACAGCGAGGAGAGCGAGGGCAAGACACGGGACAATGCATCACCAGGCAGAAACAGACGGGTCGGTGAGATAATTCCAAGAGATCAGTGAGGCTCTTTGATGCTCTCGGGATTTCCTTTTGGAGTGTGGATGAAGTGAGCTCGAACGTCTAACACATCAAGAACCAGGCGGACGAGGGAAAGAGGGCAGATATTTCAATAACTTAGATAGTGCATCCGGTGCCGGCTCAACAACCACGCCTTGTTGGGATTGGCCAGCCACCGGCTCTACAGGCTGCGTGCCATGTCTCTCGTTTGCACAAGGCGGTGGACAAAAATTGTTCTCCATTCTTGCTCCTCTGCCTCTTTCCCCATGCTTCGTTTCCCCCACTGATCTTCGGCCATCTGCCGCCTGTGGGTGCCAAGTCACCGTTCGCCCGCAACTACGGTGCCACTGTGAACGGAATCGATTGGGATTCGGGCAGGCCATGACAGTCGGTGCAGGGCCTGACGTTGCTGCTGCGGAACAAGCGTTGACTGGAGCGAGAACAGCACACGGCAGCACCCGCGGTGTGCAATTACCCACTACGCCGCCAGACAAACAAACCCTGGAGAGACACATTCCGCCAGAGTAACAGCAGCATCACGCGGCGTTAAAGCATGCGGAAGAGGCGGTCTCAAGCTGGTAGGATTCCTATGGCCGCTCTTTGGCTTGTTAATGTGCAAGATCCAAACCATCGGCGCCCTGCTAGCAACCGGGCAAGAAGGCAAAGGTGAAGAGATCACAACGGAAACCGGGGACGGAGACGGAAACCCATGCTTCTCCAACTCCACCCCCTCCCCCTTGTCTGTTGGAAAAAGCTTGGCCGTTCGCCGCACTGGATTCCGAGCGCTGAGCTGTCAATGGATGCCCGTAGCCGCCATCCCAAAGAGGAAAAACGCCAAACCCCACGAACAGGGGTCCCAGACGGTGAGTGTGAAGTGGCACTTTTTGACCTGCCAACATGCTAGAGATTGGGATGCAGGGCCGATGTTGTGAGAAAATAGTAGCTTCTGCAACTGGTCACATAACCTGACGGCCATATGAAATGGAGCGCAAGGTCGGAGCAGAGCTCTGTGAGTTGTCACAGTCAGGCGACGCTGGGCAGAGCCATAGCTCTTCTTTAGAACCTGAGCAAATGAGGCCGACATGACGAAAGCTATTCGAGTGTCACCGGATCGCTTCCGTCTGTGTAACCTGAGGTTCAAGATGCTCAAGAACAAATCGGGCAACAGAGACTTCGTGCCGGACGCTACCGTGTTATCGGATAGGGTGCGCACTTCTACTCAGTCATCTTTCTTAACCATGGAAGCTCCTCGAATTGACAGGGTTAATGTCCATGTCCCTGTCAGCATGCTACCTCGAAGTTCAGCCTACCTTCGTTCGCCATGTGTTAACTTGACCACGGGTTATGTTCCGTCTTGCAAGCCGTGAGTCGGCGTCGTACATGAACAGGTGCTTTGGAGCTTGGACGCCTGGAGCCTTAGCTACAAGCCGCCGTAAGTCTGACCAAATGCTGTCGCTTTTGCAAATGGACGGTGTTTTCCAACTAACCGGCGGGTAAACACGAACCAGTCGGTACCGGCCCGCCGGACGCCCCATATGCATGGTCGCACGACGAACGGTTGCGAAACAGTGTATGTTGCGCAGAGGTGAGAGAAGTAGGAGAGCAAATGATGATTGGTGCAGCAAACCACATCCACTACACGGCCGCCAGCGTACCGATGGTTGGTGTGCCGAAACTGCAGCGGCTTCTGGAAGCAACCTGTCTCTGGTTCGATGCGTTAGATCAGCACTTTTTTGTGTGTACTTGCTGCCCAAGCAGAACGCTCCGGAGGTCGGAGAGGGCTTTGGCAATCCTCATCTGGGATTCGCTGGTATTGTCATGTGAACTGCAGGGTAACACATAGAGAAGCCGGAGCCGGAGAAAGCTGTTCGGGTGGTCAGTTGAAATTCCCAGAGTCAATGACAGGAAGTTGTAAATGTCTTGGTCGCTTTTGTAAAGGACAAGAGAACGAACGACACGCTAAAAGCATGTCAACCTCGTTGAAGAGCCCTGTTTTAACCCTCGACGCTCTGCGTTTGTTCTTGACAGACTCGGTGAAGGCATCATCCAATCCTCCTTCGGTTGGATGACACGCGGCTTGTTGACGTACGCTTTGCGATCGACACTTAGGCTGTGGAACAACCAGGCCGGTGAAGCAACGGCTCACATCGCAGGGCAGTTCCTCACCTCTCACATTTGTCTCCTATCAATCGGAGAAGAGCATATAGGAACCCGAGACATCGGCTTCGGGAACTCCTTCGAGACAGCTCGCCAGAGAGGCGGAAAGGAACCCGAGGGGCTTCCAATCCTGAAATTAGCCGTGTACATAAATTTGGAGTCAACTTGTGAAAGCGGTGCGCTGCCGATTATATCACAATAGACGAAATAAGAAGGCTTTGGCAGCTGTGAGACATGCCCCCGTACCACACAATATTTCTGAGAATCAGTGCGAGAAAGGTCAAACTTGCTCTGGATTGAGATACATCGGATAGAACTGTCTCTCAAAGAAGGGGCTTCATGATGATGTCTTTTTCTGGGGGAACTTCCCTCGTCTGACGTTGTCTGAACTCAGGCGAACAATCAGCCTCTGGGCATCGGAGGAATCAATCATCACTCAGTCCTATGTTCCACGAAGCAGTTGACGGTAGCTACCATGTTCTTGAAGCGTAGTCCGTATGCTGACAACTAAATTCCTGACGGTTGTCTCAGATGCAATGAGCCGTCATCGGGTGAGAGTTGTGGGTCTTTCCATGGTGTCATTACAGTTGAACGACATGATAGCAACCTTGGACATCGCAGAAAGAAGCTGGGACAAGCTGAGATTGAGGAGCAAGAGAGAAGACGGAAGTACTCTGGTTCGCATTGTTGATCATCCTTTGCCCAGTTGCTATCGGATGAATTGTACTAGTAGCACAAACTACGGCCTGGGAGGATATCCTGGGCACATCTGGCAGCCAACTTCGCGAAACCCGTCCGGTTATAACTCCTTCATCCCAACTTGGCAATTGTTGGCTTACACAGTACGTATGTCCAAGATCCTCGGGCCCTTAGCGCCGTTGGTGGTCGGTTGCCAGGCTCCTCATGTTTCCAAATTGAATCATAGCGGAATCCGTACCGTGCGGAGAACCTGGTTACTTGGTGTAAGTTACCGCTTATATGCGGGGTTTCTGTATTGTATGTAACATGACGCCCTCACGTTACACTACGATAAGTTACGGCTTGGAGAAGCACATGAAAAAGCCGACTCTGGAACTTGGGGATGGGCGAGACACAGAAGCGAAACAACCAGGCTTCTGGTATGGTTCTGTGGCACACGCAGCACCTTGATGCTGTGATGCTACCTCTCGACTCACTTGTTTCACCGGAAAAGGAAGTCCCGGTGTTGGTCGGGGTGCTCAGCCTTCCCGTCAGCAGGCACACGCGCACGTCTCGCACGTCTCGGCCCTACCGGCGTCTCCAACTGTTTAGTACAAGGTCAAAGTGGACTTACCTCGGCTCGCTAGAAACCCCCCCCCGGCATGTCCCACCATCTCCGTGTTCCGTCCGGCTGGAGACCGGTCGATGGCCATATGAAACAGAACAGCCTGCCGTCGTCCGGTTTCCTGTCGCTGTTTTGTCCGACATCTCTCTGTTATAATCGCGGTCCCGATCCGACCCGTTGACGCGCGGAGCCGTCGTTTGCTTTTTTGTGTTGTTTCTTGCCTAGTCCTTGTGTAGCGCTCTGTCATTTACTTGTTTGTTTGTGTGTGTGTGTGTGTGCACTCATCGCAATAATGCCTTTCGACACTGAATTGACCCGTCGTCTCGGGATCCGAGGTACGTAACTTGTTTGGATGCGCAACACCAACCGATAAAGAGAAGCAAATATCGGGCTGACATAGCGTGATTGACGATATCAAGTCCCTGTTATTCAGGGTGGCATGCAGGCAAGCTTTTCCTATCGCCACAACAAAGACTTACCTTTCCGCAAACCGACTAACTTTTGAGACAGCATGTCGGCACTGCTGAGATGGCCAGCGCCGTGTCCAATGCCGGTGGGTTGGGTATCATTACAGCGCTCATCTGGCCCGAGCCGGAGGGCCTTCGCCAGGAGATTCGCAAATGCCGTAAGTTGACCGACAAGCCGTTCGGTGTCAACATCACACTGCTGCCGGCTCTGGTTCCTCCGGACTATGGCGCCTACGCGCAGGTAGTGATCGATGAGGGCGTCAAGATTGTTGAAACAGCGGGCAACTCCCCCGGCCCGGTTATCGAGAAGCTCAAGAAAGCCGGCATCATCGTTATCCACAAATGCACGACTATCCGGCACGCGCAGTCAGCTGTCAAGCTGGGCGTTGACTTCCTGAGCATCGACGGTTTTGAGTGCGCTGGCCACGTTGGCGAAACAGATATCACCAATTTCATCCTGCTCAGCCGGGCGCGACAGACGCTTAAGGTGCCCTTCATCGCCTCGGGTGGTTTTGCTGATGGGTATGGTCTTGCGGCGGCCCTCTGCCTGGGCGCGTGCGGTATCAACATGGGCACACGCTTCCTGTGCACACAGGAAGCGCCTGTCCACCATCGCATCAAGGAGCAGATCGTCAAGGCCCAGGAAACCGACACTGCGCTAGTTCTGCGGCGCTGGCGCAATACGACCCGCCTGTACCGCAACAAGGTCGTGGAGCAGGCACTCAAGGTCGAGAAGGAGAGCAAGACGGGCGACTTTGCCGAGATTGCTCCCTACGTCAGCGGAAAGCGTGGCCGTGAGGTATTCATCAAGGGCGACCCCGAATATGGTGTCTGGACAGCCGGTCAGGTCATGGGCCTGATCCACGACATTCCCACGTGTAAAGAGCTGCTTGAGAGGATCGAGAAGGAGGCTGAGGAGACGCTTAAGAACAGGATGGGCCTGATTACGCCGGCGCCTAAACTCTAAACAGTTTTTGATCGTTTTGCGGCATATTGTCTGTAATTACTAGAGAGAACCGTGAATGTCTCAATATACGAGCAGAGAGGGTGCTGGACTTGCACCATGTACATACGGATGTACCAAGTTTAAAATTGTAAAATGTGAAGCTTTTCAGATTCTGAGCCAGAGCACGGGAAAAATTGGGCCTACCCAAGTCAGTAAAACCCTAACCCCGGAGTAAACCTGTAGCCGCTGGGGTAAGTGGGTCCCTGGGCCAGCAGCAGACACCTGTCCGTCCGGCCCCTGAACGAAATGATCATGCCGAGAAGGTCCCCGCTCTGGGTTGTTCGCTGGGGTCGCCTTCGGCTGGCGACGCGGGCGGTTCAATGGCGCATTGAGCTGCTGCTGCCTCGGCATGTGAGAAGCGCCGCGCGAGCCGTTTCCCTGATTTCCATGGCCCATCGCCGTCTCTTTGTGACCATCTCGGCCATCCCTCTTTTTCGCCAGGACGTCGACGCCGGTCATCGATTCCCATCCTCTCCTTGACGCCCGCACAGCGCGCACACGCCGAAAACTCCCATCATTCCATCGAAACGAGCTGAAAGCCGTCTCGACGTCAGGCCTCAAAGCAGCAGCAACACCCGAAACTTTCGGGAAGCACATCCGACCGCTAGCCGAACCACTTGCGGTCTCGCCGCACCTACCTAACATACCCACTCATTCACAAGGCCTTTATCAGCACCACATCCGTCCTCTGCAACAGTCCGTTCTTTCATCCGACCTCGACAAATCCAATTTCTTAGTCTAGACACAACTAGCCATCTAAAATGGTCGCCGACGCCCTTGTTTATCACCCCGCGGTGAGCCATTACCTCAAGTTCGTTGGCACCACCGTGGGGCGTGACAAGATCCTGCGCACGCTGCAGTACTTTGCGCGCTTCTACGCTTGGTACCTCCTGCGCACCAACAAGCCCAAGACGGCCATCCAGCCATGGGAGGCGATGAAGAAGCAGTTCGGCCTTGTGCGCAAGGTGCTGCGTGCCGGGAAGAACGTCGAGCATTTCAAGGCCGCCGCTGTCGCCTACGACGCCAAGACCGGTCGTCTCGCTGAGGACCCCGTGCTGCGGTACGCCACTATCGGCCGTCAGCTGGGTTATGCTGGCTATCTTACTCTCGATCTGGCGACTCTGCTTGATGCTACTGGCATCCGCAAGTCGAAGCATGCCAAGGCCCTGCAGCAGGAGGCCTACCGGTTCTGGCTTGTCGGTCTGGCTTGCAGCGTGGTCGCCCAACTGTACACGCTGTGGCAGCTGCGCCGTAGGGAGGCCAAGGTTGACCGCAAGGAGGGCGAGGGTGTGGTTGAGGCGAAGACGATTGCAAAGTGGGTTGACCCTCAGTTATTTTGAGATCTGATATTGCCGGAATTCGTATGCTGACTGTCATGAACAGGGAGCGCGTGGTTAGCCAGCTGCAGCTGACTTCGGATCTGTGCGATCTAACTGTTCCCCTCGCCGGTCTCGGTTGGGTGCCCATCGACGACGGCTTCGTCGGTCTGGCTGGCACGCTGAGCTCGCTCATCGGCGTGTACAACCAGTGGAAGAAGACTGCGTGAGTGCATCTATGCGGGGATGATCAATACGGTTGATCTGGTAGTGAGGTTGTTTAGGCACTTGTTGGCAGGGGCAGGCAGGTAATCAGCGGCAAAAAAAGCGTGAGCGTGGCTGTGGCATATCATGGCGGGTTGGGACAATAGATGGATGAGTATGGTTTTGTTTTTTGATACCTCTGCTTAGCCTTTTTGCAAATAACGTTTTCAAAACATCTCACTCGATTGATCTTTGTAACCTCTTAGGGTCTGTGCATGCTATTGTGTTGATTCGCCTAGCGATGTTTTTGCTAAGCTCCCTTCTCCCAGCTTACTCGAAGGCTGCGTCCTCACGTCCCCTCAAAAGGAAAGTTGAGTTGTCCTCTAAATTCAAAACACACAAGCCAAAGCTCGGCCTGACCAAGGAAAACTTTTTTGAAATCTACGGTCTCTTGGAGCCGCTCATCAAACGGGTTGCCAAGCTAAACCAAATGCCAATCTAGTCGGATATACCAGCAAAAGATTCGTTTCAGGTTACCAGAGTCGCGGTCCCGAAGAACAATGACCAAATTCCCTTCAAAGTGTCTGTCTTGGTAAATGAAACGAACTATAGTATTGATATTCAACCACGGATGAAGCACGACATAAAGAGTTATCAGTGTCGCTCATCATGCAGGAGCTGGTAGCCCGGGGAAACCGACATAAAGCTTGTCTCAATCCCCGCCACGTTGATCCAGTTTTTTTCCAATCCTAAACCGGGAGAACGCCAAGTTTAATCCTCCCTGTCGTTAAACAGCTGTGAAACGTCAAGCTTTTGAGATTCAAGCGTTTATCCCTCTCTCGTCAATTCAATAATTTAGTGGATTGGAACCATGGCCGTGACCACATCGCCCCTGCTCTGCTCAGTTCATGTGCTTGGTTACCGCTTCCCCTCAGGAGCTGCGAGCCACTTAACCCAACCGCTGCAGGTGGTAAACCCTACGGTTGCAATACAACCTATCTCCAGCCTTGGACACAAAGAGTTTTCGACCTGGGGAAGGACAGGAATTGCTGAAACCGGAGTGCTAATCGCAACTCTACAGATATCCTCCTTGATCAAGCAACAATTCGCCCGTCCGGAGCTCCCGCGGAAAGTAGAAGACCGTCAGCAGCACTAATGGCTTCATCAAAGGGTCTGGAGGGCCTAGGGCTCTCTATCGTGGGCCTGGCCAGGCAATATCCGCCATATTCGCTCAAGCCTGATGCCCTGGAGGTATTGAGCAAGCGCTTCTACTCCCAAACGGCAGTGTAAGCGATCCTGTTTAAGCATTTGATAACTTTAAGATGCACCGATTAATCAATATCTCATCATATAAATGGCCGTTTTCACAGCATGTCTAAAGTCCTCTCCATCAATCGTTACACAGGGATAGAGCAGAGGTCCTCAATAGGCACGCCCGACCATCCCTTAGTCAACCAACCAAACCCTCCCACTATAACACAACTCCATGAGGTCTTCATGTCAGATGGCGTCCCCTTAGCAGTCGCCGCTGCGCGAAAGGCCCTCCAAGAAGCACATGTAGCCCCGTCGCAGGTTACACACATGGTCTCAACAACCTGCACCGACTCAGCCAACCCTGGATATGATCACTTCGTTGCCCAGGAGCTCGGTCTCAGTTACAACGTCGAAAAGGTACTCCTCCACGGCGTAGGTTGCAGCGGCGGCCTCGCCGCTCTCCGAACAGCCGCCAATCTCTGCTTAGGCCACAGCTGTCGCGGCCTGCCCGCCCGTATTCTCGTGGTAGCACTCGAAATCACAACAACCCTAGTACGCAGCGAGCTCGAAAGCATAAACGCTCTCAACCAAACCCGCATCGGCGTTACCCTCTTCAGCGACTGTGCCGGCGTCCTTGTCTTAAGCAACAATTTCACCTCACCCTCACACCCGCCCCCCTCCCCCCCAATTTACTCCCTTTTAACGTGGTATCACACAACTATTCCGTCAACAGAATCAGACCTCGGCTTCGACATCGACCCGACAGGCTGGAAAGTAGTCCTCTCCCCGGCCGTCCCCAGACTAACGCAATCTGCGCTCCTCCCGGCCTTTCACTCTCTCCTGCCCGATCATCTCCTCTCCACCTTGCCGGAAAACTACCGCTCCCCGGCTGACTTTGACTGGGCGATGCACCCCGGGGGCTCCACAATTCTTACGGGCGCCGAACAGGTACTTGGTATCACGTCTCTGCACATGCGTGCGAGCTACGACACGTACATTCGGCATGGGAACAGTAGCTCGGCGACGATGATGAGTGTGCTGGATCGGTTGAGGGAGAAGGATATGGATGAGCTTGCGCCACCGTGTGGTAGTGATAGCTCAGGGACTGGAAGAGGAGGGTTCAATGATGGTAAGGATAAGGGTGCGTCCAAGGGAAAGCCTAGAGAATACATTATCGGATGCGCCTTCGGGCCCGGGATTTCTGTGGAGATGTGTTTGTTGAAGCGTCATTTTGCTGGGCCTAGAAGAGTCAACTCGACGCCGGGGATGGAAACTCCTCCTGAAACAGAAAGTGAATTGAGTCTTGAGGGGAGCGATAGCGACTCAAAGAGCGATAGGGATGACGAGATGACCGGGAAGCATGGCTCTCCAGACTCTGCGAAGCCACCACAGAAAAATAATGAGGGCTTCATAAGTGAAGCTCTGGAATCGCCCGAGGTTGACTAAGAGTGTCATTACAAGGTCACCGCTTTGCTTCGTGAAGAGAGAGTATAAGGGTTGTCATTGATAGATCTTTCAATGCTTTACTAGGTCTCTATTGGAAGACATACCAATATGGTGTGACCCAGCTGATTTCCGTGTCGTATCTAGTTTCAGTGAAAGACTCGTTAAACCTCCGGGTATCTTCTTCTATCCGACTTCTTACCGGCATGGCTTCAGAATTCCCATAAGAACCTGACCATTCTGGGCATTTTCGGAACGCCAACACGCTCCAATATAGCTCCCAGATAACTCTGTCTTCTTCGTCGAATTACTGTCCTCCGCCACTTTTCCCTCACGCCTTCTTCTCCTCCACATTATCCGCCGCAGCAGCAGCACCTTCAGCCCCATTCTCACTCATCTCCAAGCTCTCCCCCTTCTTGAGACCCAACTGCCTTGTATCATACCCATTCTGCTCTAGATACTCCCTGAACCTCTTATCTTCATACTGAATCGTATCCTGCCCAACCTGCGGCACGAATGCGAGCACCAGTAACGCGCTGAACACACACAAGCTGCTTGACACCCAAAAGGGGTACTGCGCCGACAGAGTCTCCGAGTCTCCCGCAGCAGCAATGATATGCGGGAAGACATAGGTGCCGACAAAGGCGCCGAGTTTGCCGATAGCCGCCGCAATGCCGTAGTACTGGCCACGGACGCCCGTGGCGCACGTCTTGGCAGCGAGCAGGCCGATGTTGTTGCCGGGGCCGATTTCGCCGAGGGACTGGAAGATGCCGTAGACGACGGCAAAGGCGGCGACGACGTCCGGCTTGGCGAGACGGGAGTAGCAGCCGGCCATAATGAAGCCCACAATGGCTTGAAGGGTAACACCCGCGGCGAGCGCGTAGCGAGGGCCGATGAGGTCGGAGAGGGGAGCACCCAGCACGGTTCCGGGGATGTAGAAGAGGTTGATGACAGTGTTCCAGCCGAAGATGGTGGTCAGGGGAGCATTAGTGGTATCGAAGATGTTGGCCAAGATGGTAGAGGAGTAGATAGAGAAGGAATAGGCATAGAACTGGAGAATGTCAGTCAAGATAAGAGTAGGAACGCGGTAGAGCAAAAAAAGTCACATACATCGTAGACGAACCAGATGAGGCTGATGATGAAGAGACGCCAGCCGTAGAACTTGAGGACCAACAGGTAAGGAGTCTTGGCATGCTTCATAGACTCCTTCTGGAACTCTTCCGGTTCCCTAAGAAAAAAGCGCATAATCAGAAGGATGGAGGGGAAAACGCAGCCAATACCAAGACTAGTACGCCAGATGGTGCTGAGATGCTGGTTATTGCAAGCGGCGGCCACAACGTAGGGGACGAATGCGCCAATAACGAAGCCCTGGGGATTATGTCAGATTCGAGTTAGCTCGAGCTGTGAGAAACTACCTACCCAGTCGATCATGGAGTTAGTGAACCAGATGAAGAACATGTTCCTGGTACCTGACTTAAGCTGGCCCGTCTGCTCGGCGCAGCCCACACTACCAGCAGGATACTCGCCGCCGATGCCAATGCCCACCTGCGCAACGTGTCAGCAATGGACAACTTCCCAGGTTCAACCAAGAGGGTTCACTCACAAAGAAGCGCCAGGCAGTCAAGATATTGAACATGCCAATAGTATCTCCCTTGTAGTAGGAGCCCGCCGTTAGGGCCGTGAACACAACCAGGACGATGGTTGAGACAATCAGCGAGTTGGTGCGCGACCACTTGTCCGAGCTAGTGTACTATTATTAGCAGAACTCTCCAACTCACAAGCCTCAACTATGATCCTAAGAGCGCATGGGCTAATGGTTCCCTTGTAATGGATTGTACTTACAGATACCCAAACAAAAGCTGCCCCACCACTGTCCCGGCGAAGGCAATGTCTCCCAAGTAGTGCTTGGCATTAGAGTTGGCCCAGACCTCACCATACTTAATGGAGAGGATAGTCACGACGGATCCAATGACCTACACGGGTGTCAGTTAGTCACATAGAGACATATAGGACCTCGATATGGAGCATTTGGGGCATACGTTGTTGATATAGCCATCAGAAAACAATCCAGCGCCGCAAGCAATGACAGGAAGAAGGGTCTTGAAGTCGAGCTTGCCCTCGGAGGACTCGTCTTCCGTAATCACATCTTGCGGTCGTTGCGCATCTGTCTTAGCGACGTCCTGCACGGCGTCCTGGGCTTGGGGTTCTCCATCAGATGAGGACTGGTATTTGCGACGAGAGAAGAACATGGTGCTATATTAATAGGCTTCCCACTCTTAGCTATGATTAGGCATAGGAAGGCTGGGTTGGGATGTCAAAGATAATAGGACAGGAAAGGAGGTAAAGTGACCCAGCAACGAGCACTGCAGGTTGTTGTGTCACACGAACAACCTTAGCCACAAATAAAAGCAAGAACAGCAGAAGGAAGCTGTGCACCCCGTCACACTCCGAAGGGCTGGGGAAGACACCTTGTTTATAGCTTCGCAGCCTTGAACACAGAATACCGGCGGACGTGGAGGGTATAGTGGGATTACTTTTCCGCTTACACTCTCTTTTTCACCCTTATGTCCCGGGACGGAAAAGCTCAAGAGCTGTTAGAAGACCAGAGCCACAAATGGAAGCAAAAAGCGTGGGAAGTCGGTCTCGGCCCCACGCTTGATCCTCCCCTCACATAGTTCAACCTGTGCCTTCTGTCCTCGGTCGGACGCTTGACCCGTACAACGACGCCCAGCCTCCAGGGACAGACATACCATGAAGACCCTTACACAGACCCAGGCTTACGGATGCCAGCATGACCAAGAAAGGGGCTGCAAAGTGGCTGCGTATCATCATCACATGGAGTTTTGTAACGGTCACCGGGCCGGGACTTAGGCGAATGGCAGAGCTGCGTTCGTTGGCCTGAGGATCATCGTCTTCTCCCAAACCCTCGAGTCTGCCGTTACAGCGGGTGGCAGGCGTGTGTAACCGCACATGGCTTCGGCTCGGGATGTGAGTGGAAAGGAAAGTTGAAGGTGACGTCGGTGCTGGGACGTTGGGAGGGACACTGACACGATCAACCAATGCCTCCTTCCCCTTTTGAGTTGAAAGTCTCCACAGGACCCTGGTGTGTTTCACTCTTCGGTGACGATGATTGGACAACGCCTCGGCGTTTTTTTCTTTCTAGTTCTGGGGGATAAGGGCTTTTTTCCACAAGCTTGGAGCTCTGGAGGTGAGATGGTGGGGGTTTACGTTAAGAATGTTGTCGAGAAGTGCCGGTTGTGAGGGGCTTTCTGAATCCAAGGCGACGGGTGATGTGTCCATCTACATGTCTAATTAACATCTGCGTCGCGGTTCTATCTTGAAGTCTGAAAAGACCTCCGCTAAGCAGCACGTTTGCTGCAAGCCGAGGGGAGGTTCCGAGAAAACTCGAACAAGCTTTGTGGCGGGAGCTCTCCCGTCTCGGTTTCTCTTGGCAACTTGGCTGTGCTACGGCGTGGGTACGGGTTCGGCACCAGCTTCGGAAGAATGACTTTGGGAACTAACGGGATGACGGATTCTAGGCAGTCATGCATCAAGGAATTTGGGGGAAGAGATAATTTTCCAGCGATGAAGCAGAGAACAAGGAGCTTACTGAGGAAAGGCAAAGCTATCAAGGTAAATCATTCCAAGTAAAAGCCAGAAACACAACCTGAAGCAGAGTGATTCACCTAATCGACAAGTTTCTCAAACCGCAGAATAAGCTGCTCCTTCTCTGGGCGGCCGCCATACCCATCGGTCTGATTCTCCATGCCGGTGTCGTCTACAATGTAGCTTTTAAAATTGGTGTAGATAGCAGTAATGGTTAACTTAATTTCTGTAGTCAGGATGTTAGCTTAACCGAAACTAAATAGATATCTGAACACTCATGCATCCTCACCATGTAACGCGAAGTTGCTTCCGATGCACATCCTTCCGCCCGAACTAAATGCCCAGAAATGCCTGTTCATCTGTCTCCTCTGTTCTTCATCATCCGGCCCTCTAACCGGAGCTAACCACCGTTCGGGGTCCCACTTCTCCGGCTCCGGGAAGATCGTTTCGTTCCGATGCAGCATGTATGGCATTGCAGCAACCCTGACCCCACCCGGCAAGGCGTACTGCCCGATGCGGCAGCCGGAATCGGGAGTTTGCCGGGGCTGAGCCCCGGGGAGAGGGGCATGGAGACGGAGGGTTTCGGTGACGACCGCATCGAGGAAGGGTAGAGTGTCAAGCTGCTTAGGATCCGGAAACGAGGCTGGTGTGCCGGATTTTGTCATTCGCATGTTCGGTGAGAGAGTGAGAAGTTCCTTTCGGAGTCGTGACTGTAGCTCTGGAGATTGCGACAGTCTCCAGGTTAGGTAGGTCAGGGTTAACCCCGCTGTCTCTTGACCCGCTAGGACATGGTCAAGCAGCTCTGATGAAATAGATAGCTCGAGGTTGGATAGCGCAGTAGGATAGAGAATGGAGGATGGCCCGTGTTTAGTCTCCTCATTCTTTAGACCGTTAACCAGGGAGTTCCAAACAACCGGTTCGTCTGCCTTTTCATCTGGTTGGTATCGGCCAGCATCAAGGTAGCGCTCCATTCTCAGGCATAAACGTCGGCACCATTCTTCCAGATCTCTGTTCGCTTTGTCTGCCCAGCGTGGGCACAGTGGGATCCCCACTCTTCGGCAGAGCCGCGTAAGCTCGGGAAGTTCTTGGTCAAAGAAGCCGTAGTTGTTACGGGCTCTGTAGAGGTCAAGAAAGTGGTTTCGATATTCCTTGTCTCCTAAAAAGTTGGTCCCGTGCTTGAGGCCAAAAATATATGCCGCTATGAAGTCCATTGTAGCTCCCATAAAGAGGGAGTACACATCGATCCCTCTGTTTGTCGTGGACTCTGCACAATCTTCCTCGATAGATCGCTCAAGAATGGGCAGTAATCTATCATAGAGGATGACCTGCGCCTGGGCAGCTGCTGCAGGGCTTGAATGGATATAAGACTTGGAATAAATGTGTGAGATCATTCGTTTTCTGACTGCATGTTCGGCCGCGGAGCGCGAAGAGAACATGCATGGGACGCTTGTGACAATGTGTGTCAGCAACGTTCGTGGCATTCTGCACACCATTTGTTAAAAGCTAGCTCTTCATACCCATAATTATTGTAAATAGAGTACCAAACTGGCTTTTCAAACCCTCCTTGATAGACAGTCCGTACGCTGTCGATGTCATTGATGCTCAGTTCGTTGGGGCCTACACGAATGACAGGGCCCAGACGGCAGTGAGCAGCATGAAGCGTCTTGTTCTCTCGATGAGTATACCTGATCCAAAGGATCCAAAATCGTGAAATTGGTGCCGACCAATGGGCACTTGGGATCCGGGAGAGAGGAGAGAGAAAGAAAGGGTAAATTAGAGAGTGGTATGTGATCAGAACCAGGATAACGGCCACTCCCGGGCCCAACAAGCCATACTCGGCCATTCTTAGTGCAAAGTCATGTCAAAAACAGTAAATAATAACTCTTCCTCGTCGCGCAAATAATCAACCCCACGATTTCCAGCTGGGGAGAGGTTTAAAATTGGACTTTAGGACATCAGTTGCGAACCGGAGCTTTCAGGGAGCAGGGAGGGGCAGGTTATGATACGTAATTTTACTTTGATAACATTGATCAAGGCACACTTTTTTGTAACTTACATGTCTCTGTCAGGTAATTTGCAACCAGGCAGCGAGTGGGGAGGGTTAAGCTCTGAATCGTTGTGAGAGGTACCCCACAGCAGACATGAAGTACGACTGTAACTGGTTCAAAAACGCATGTCAACTTCTTTATTTTCTTTTTCTGCCACCTATAAGTAGCAGAAAGACCAAGTTCAACGAGGATAATAATTCGCTGCAAACATCATATTAAACTAATGAGTCTATGGTTGTCCTGAACTCTGTGCTGGTTCAACGCCCAGGTGAATGCATCATGACGCAGCGTCAGCACCTTGCATCCCTGCCAGACGACATTCTTTATCTCATACTCACAAATCTCGACACGGCCCGCGATGTCGCTACTCTAGGTTCTACCTGCCGCACTCTATACCACCTTATCCAAAATGACGGCTGGCGCATCTTCGTTCGTACCAGATTTCCGTCTCTCTCGGTGCCAGCTCCAGTTGAGCGCTCAGATGCCCCTAATCCTGACGACAAATGCCAAGCAAATAATCGCCATGATGTCTCAATCACTGAGAACAGTCTCACATGGCGTCAGGTTGCTGAATCTTTAACTTGGCAAGCCCGTTGCTGGGACCGCCGTTCTCTCCAGTTTCAAGCTTTGCTGCCGCACATCAACCATGGCCATCGAGATGGGCAGCATCACTCACACGGATCTTCGACAATTAGGAGTCAGTTCCTCGCGGTTGTCGATGCACATTTCGATTCGTACAGGCAGCGGGAGGTGGTTGTCTGGGGCGCAGGAGAGGACGTTGTTGCGCGGTATCGGGAACGGCAGGGTCCTGGACGTGCGTCGAAAACTTCCTGGCATCGGTTGGTTGGCAGGGAAATCGGGCTGAGTCCTGGCGTTGACGACGTCAACGCTATCAAAGTTGTGCCACACGGCAATGGATATGGGATCTTGGTCGGGCGGCATAACGGCCAACTGGCTCTTCTGTCTGGCGATCCAGACAAGTTCGGAGAGGAAATCGCCTTATTCTCTCCTGCGTTGGACGTTCCAGATCTAGAGATCAATTCTCTAGATGTCCTTGATATCAGCGAGAGCGGCAAACGACTCATCGCTGTTGCGACGAAGTCAAGCGTCAAAGTTTACGGTTTGCCGGAGGATGTGGTCGCTAATACTGCGCCTTTGGAAAACTACAACTTGAAAGAAGATGGAGCCATCCCTCGCTCGGCTAGGGTGGGCTGTGCAAAGTGGATGGAGCAAGGTGCATCGCTTGCTTTGAGCCTTGTTGGCTGCAAAGATGCTCTCCGTTACCTGGACCTGACTCCCGACGGCTGGGTTTGTCATTCGGCGGCGAAGAATGAGAGAGTCAGGAAGCAGTTCGACGCTGTCTTCGATGGTACCGTTTGTCCCAACTCATTGGAGCCAGTCTACATGTCTGGAAGCGGAAGAGGAACAAGGCTCTTGCTCAGCGCGTGGAGAGATGGAACCATCAGGCAAGTTCTCACCCTTGAATAATCAGAGCCGCTTCCCACAGGACTAACAACTCCCCTGTAGACTTCAAGACTTGCGTACACCGTCTGCGTTTGACACAATATATCAAGACAATGTAGACCCTTGGTCCAACGCCGAAGCCCTTATGGCATATGGAACTGAGCGATTTGTGACCGGCGGAGGTGAAGGACCAACCGTCAAAATATTCGATTTCCGCTGGCCCAAAAACTACTATCATACATCAGGACTTCACTGTCTGCCATACTCACCGTTTCCAAATCCTCACCAGCCTTTCTTGAAGGTGCCCACGGATGGTTTCTTAGGTAGAGCTCGTTGTGGCTATCTTCAGGGCTTGAGCTGCCATTGGCATGAACTATCAAAACGTTTATATTACCGACCTAACGCCAAGTACTTTCTCTCTGGATCACTAAGATCGTTGAGGAACAGCAGTGTTTGGTCCCTTGCCAGGGGTTCTGATGTATCTCCCAACTTCTACATTGGGATTTCGGGAGGAGTGATCGAGGCTACCCTGGAACCGTGTCCCAACACTTATCCCCCCGACATAGAGACCGTGGACCCGAACTTTGGGTTCCAAGACTGGAGAGCCTCAGCTTCCCATGACAGCGGGTACCGGAGCAAGCACCTGGTCCCATCCATGATGGAAATCGGGGATGGGTACTCATTCAGTGGGAACGATAGATCGATCTTGCTGTCGAACTTGCTAAGGCACCAGGGCCCGCGAGAGTGGAGCGGTTTTAACAAAAATCTAATGAAGCACCATCGACTTGACAACGGCTATCAAGATGCGGTAGACTTCGATCTTATCAAAACTTGATGCTAGCCAACAAGAGTTAATTTCCTTGAGGGAGGAGGTGATCGTTTGTCATTCTCTAGAAGCCAGACTCCAGAAAATCACAATAATTGTGTCACAAAGCTGCAAAATTTTGGCCAGATCACGAAAAAATCACGAAGTTTTGGCCCTCGACGCGTTCCCATCTTCCATCTCTGGGCCATCTGTGACGTCACATAGGTAAAGCCGGGTCCAGGGTTAGGGTTTGGTCCCCGGCCATCGACGGAAAGCCGGGGTTACTGGGGTCCAAAACCGAGCAAGTCACGCGGACAGGAGGAACCATGCCAGTCCGTCAAGTATGCGGCTTCTTTTTCTTCCAGGTGACCAGCTCGCGGTCACCTGTCTCATGGAGAACTTCCAGGCTTATCCATTGAACTGGCGGAGGCGATGCCAGGACGTACTTGGGCCAATGATCGAGGAGCGCTGAAGGGTGTGAAAAACGAAAGGAAGAAGCCGATTCGTCGGATGTTTTGGAGCTGGGTCAATTGAGAGGATTGAGATCAGGAAGGGAGTGAACGCAGTGGCAGTGGGCCAAGAGATGGATGCCGAAGCGTCCCGTTCTTCGAGAATCTCGACTCTCGCGAGACTCAGGCGGGCCCCGTCGGGACAAAGCGCATGCCGGGTGCGCATGCCGTCCCGGGAAATCCTCTTTCGGGATGGAGAATTGGTGAAATGCCTTGCTTATCGCGCCCCTTATCCCCGGTTCCATTATATGCCTTGGGTAGATGGTCAGCAGTATTGCGACGATACGAAACAAGAGATGGGCGTTCCTCTCGACCGGAACAATGTGATCGCGGACATCTGAATGTGACAAGGAAGGTTTGAGGAGAACATGGTCGAATTGGTGCCTTTAACTATTCCTGTTGTGACCGACGACACGCTTTTGATCCTTTGCGGCTGATTGAAAAAGACCGGGACCTGGATAGCTCTGATGTCACACGCAGATCGCTTTGAAGGCGTAGCCCCGCAACCCCGCCATATCATCCGGCGACTGGCTGGTTCTGCAGACTGCACACCCGTTACCCCCCCCGGTCTTCTCTATGCCTGCTCCCCAAAACAATAGCCGCGCTCTGCCGACGGCGGCCGATAATGCGGGGAGAAGGCGCCAACCGGGATGGATAAGAAATTGATGTTGTGGTCTATGTGATCTTGAATTCATCAAACGGATTACAATTGCTCGCTTATTTGCATGCCCTGTGAAGAATGTGAACCTCTGGCCAATCTTGTCAGAATCTGTTAGCTTAAAATTGGCATTGTCGCCAGGGGTAGAGGAGGCTAGACCATTGGCAACGAGGCACGGGACCCAGGGGAAGGGGCCCAAGGGTGTGTAGAGGTAATCTCTTCACTTTCACACCTACCTTTGTAGATACGTCATCCATCCAGTCTAATCCATTGGATGAGCGAGAGGGAGGGTGTGCGGATCTGCCGTTCGGGTGCCGTTTCGTTAAGTCCCGGGCCAAGGGGTTTTGATAAACTTCGTTCGGTTCATTATTCTGGAGTCCATTGCGTGCCTAAGCTTGGGCCTTGCTCTGTAATCTCATACCTTTTGTTATTTAAACAGACCTCCCCTCCACAAACTCCACCCTTAAGGACTTCTTTCTGAGCTTCTTGCTTGTTTCTTGTCTCTTCTCTCCCTTCCTCCTTCCCCCGTCCTCGTCAACTCATTGTAGCAGGTTTCTGGTCGCAGAGAAAAGCAAAACTCTTTGCCGTTCATACGCTGGTATCATCAGCTTGTATAAGCGAACTTGCACTTTGTTCCCGATTGATCATTTGGGAGTTTTACTTCAAGCTATTCTTAACAATATAGCATAATCATCACCGCCAAGATGGTAGCAGCTAACGGCAACGGCAATTCCTTCACCGAGCAGGTTGATACTAATATTATCACCCTTACTCGGTTCCTTACGGAAGAGCAAGTCAAGCACAAGGAGGCCACCGGAGACTTCACGTACGTATTTGCCTGTCCTAGTTGCCTTGTCTGAGAGGGACTTTGCCTGCTCTTGACTAACCTGTTCTTTCTACAGCCTTCTCTGCCATGCGCTGCAATTTGCCTTCAAGTCGATTGCCTACTACATCCGGAGGGCGACCCTGGTCAACCTGACCGGTCTGGCCGGGTCAGCCAACACTACCGGTGACGAACAAAAGAAGTTGGATGTCATCTCAAACGAGTTGTTCATTGAGGCGATGCGGTCATCCGGGAGGGTCGCCCTGCTGGTGTCGGAGGAGGAAGAGAATGTTATCTTCTTCAAGCAGGGACCGCACGCGCGGTACGCGGTAGCTTGCGACCCCATTGATGGCAGCTCCAACTTGGACGCCGGTGTGTCCGTCGGCACTATCTTCGGCATCCACAAGCTGGCTGAGGGCTCGCGTGGTGTCAAGGAGGATATCCTCAAGCCTGGTACGGAGCTCGTAGCCGCCGGTTTCACTATGTACGGCGCCTCGGCTCAGCTTGTCATCACGATGAAGGGCGGCTCGGTCAACGGCTTCACTCTGGACAACGGCCTGGGCGAGTTCATCCTGACGCACCCCAACATGAGGATTCCGCGTAAGCGTGCGATCTACTCGGTCAACGAAGGTAACTCGCTTTACTGGGAGGATCATGTCAAGGCCTACTTTGAGTCGCTCAAGCAGGCCCAGCCTGACAACGGGAAGCCCTACTCGGCACGCTACATCGGCAGCATGGTTGCCGATGCCTACCGTACCCTGTTGTACGGCGGTATCTTCGCCTATCCGGCGGACAAGAAGAGCCCGAAGGGTAAGCTGCGCATCCTCTACGAGTGTGCGCCCATGGCCATGGTGTTTGAAAATGGTGAGTTGCCTATCTTATCCCGACCCTTCAAATCTCGCACTGCTAACACAATATTTTTCTAGCCGGCGGCCAAGCGGTTGACAGCAACATGAGGAGGATGCTGGAGGTTGTGCCCCAGGACATCCACGACAAGTCTGGTATCTTCTTGGGCAGCTACGACGAGGTCGAGAAGGTCAAGGAGTTCTATAAGAAGAAGGATGAGCTGAAGCAAAAGCAGTAGATGATTACCTGACACGAGTATGGGCAGTTGGCATGGTTGTTTCTCTGTTTGTTCTCTTTTGGGTTGTTGTTGGATGGCGGATACCTTGGTTGGTTACACTTATGTGAGCCCTCAGACTGAGCAGGGCTGTCCTGCGGGTTCTAAAATTGTTTGGAAATTGGATGTTGGGAAACAGATGTGAAACGGCGACACTTCGTCAATTACGATGATATGCAGGCCTCAACACAGCAAGCGTAGCAGCTGGCATGTGAAATTTAATACCAGATTTTAGCGAGACAACGGGCTTGCGTCTTCTTCCACGCCTTCGATGCGACAAGAACTGTAGCAGCTGGAGCTTCCAGCCCGACACTGGTGATCGTTGGATGCCAAGAGTTCCTACTCCCCGCAAACATGTGAACGGGTGCTGACAAATGGCATCCCCGGAACACGCTAAACCAAATCCGGCAATACCTCGGCCTTCCTGACATCACCTAGGACCGCCCTCCGCCGCAGCTGGCAGTCGAGACCGAGTTCCAAAGGCAGGGCCGCGCGCTCCGAGGTAAAAGGCTCCGTGCAAACTGGAAACTGGGCCGCGACAGCCTGAAAGCCGGGGAAGCTGAGCTCCTGCCGTGCCTTATTAGAAGTGAGACGTCGCCTTGTCCATTCCACCTTCTGTAGATTTCTCACCATCCATCTTCACCAAACAACAAACCCGCATTGTCTCGTCTTGTGCTTCCTTTCCCCCTCTTAATCCATACAATACAGTGTGTTTTTTGCTTCATCCAAATAATCTTTCAAGATGGGCGGTATGTGCTGCTGGACCCTGTTCCATCGTCGCATGCATTTGTATTTGTCACACAAGAGTATTGACATGTTCCGTCTCTGCAGCTATCGACAGGCTTCAGCAGATTGGCAACCAGATCTCGGGTGGCGCTACCCCCAAGGGTCGCGCTAAGCTCCTGGAGAAGAACCCCGATGACGTATGTCGACAGCGTCCACACGACCCTACATTTTGCCCTCAGCCGTATGCTAACAGTGCTCTCGACTCCAGATCGTCGTCACCTGTGCTCTCCGGACGGCCATCACCAAGGGCGGCAAGGGCGCTTTCAAGGACACCTTTGCCTCTGACCTCCTGGCCGGTGCCCTGAAGGGTATCCTTGAGCGCTCCAAGATCAAGCCCGAGCTCGTCGAGGATATCGTTGTCGGCACTGTCCTTGCCCCCGGCGGTGGCGCCACCGAGATGCGTGCCGCTTCCCTAGTCGCCGGCTTCCCCGTCACCACTGCCGTTCGCACCCTCAACCGCCAGTGCTCGTCTGGTCTGCAGGCTTGCGTCGATGTTGCCAACGCGATCCGCAGCGGCATGATCGAGATCGGTATCGGTGCTGGCGTCGAATCCATGTCCACTCAATACGGCCCTGGTGCCGTCAGCGAGTTCTCTGAGCTCCTTGAGAGCCACCCCGAGGCTGCCAACTGCAAGGTTCCCATGGGTGTCCTCTCTGAGCAGATGGCCAAGGACCGCAACATCACCCGCGCCCAGCAGGACGCCTTCGCCGCTGCTTCGTTCCAAAAAGCCGTTGCGGCCCAGAAGGCTGGCCTCTTCAAGGAGGAGATCTACCCCATCAAGGCCAAGTACACCGACCCCAAGACCGGCGAGACCAAGGAGGTCCTGGTCGACAAGGATGACGGTATCCGTGAGGGTGTTACCGTTGAGTCCCTTGCCAAGATCCGCCCTGCCTTCGCCAAGGACGGCACCATCCACGCCGGCAATGCCAGCCAGGTTAGCGATGGCGCTGCTGCTGTCCTCCTGATGAAGCGCTCTACCGCCGAGAAGCTCGGACAGCCCATCCTGGGCAAGTTCGTCGCCGCCTCCATCGTCGGCGTCCCGCCCCTTCTCATGGGCATCGGCCCCTGGAAGGCCATCCCCAAGGTCTTCGAGCTGACCGGCATTACCAAGGATGATGTTGATATCTTTGAGATCAACGAGGCTTTCGCCAGCCAGTGCCTGTGGTGCGCCAACGAGCTCGGTATCCCCGCCGAGAAGATCAACCCCAAGGGCGGTGCCATCGCTTTCGGCCACCCTTTGGGTTGCACTGGTGCCCGCCAGGTCTCGACCCTGCTCTATGAGCTGAGGAGGCGCGGCCAAAAGATTGGTGTCACTTCCATGTGTATTGGCACTGGTATGGGTATGGCTGCTGTTTGGGTTGCCGAGTAAATCATGGATGGGATCCTAAGGAGTTAGGGAAGGGGGCTTCTCTTTCGGTTCGGGTCGGCTTTCTTGTATATTCTTACTTGGGCTACCTTAATGACATGCATGCACGGTACTGTATACTAGACGAGAGCAATGCAGGTTTTGGCTTATGACATGATATCTTCCGTCTGCGCAGTGTGATTGTGTTGAATGCTCCTGAGTGTTTGGGTTTAGTGCCACATGTTGATCATATCACTAATCGGCCACGCTTAAACAGCTGGCTACATGAATATCCATAATATGTAGTATTAACTCGACGTTCTATATGATTGTCCTAGTCATAATCATGCCTGCCAACAATCTAAATCAGCCCAAAGCATCCCCCAGTCCAGCAAACAGGCTGTCCAGGGCTATCTCAACGTAATTTTCTATCTCCAGTCCAAGTTGTTTTGTGAGTTAACCACCTGAAACCATTGTTTTGCCAATCCCTCCCATTTTCAGTCCAGACGTACCATCGACAGTATCAAGGGCATCTAAGAACAAAACAAGGATGTTTGACTCCATACAGCTGGTTATACTAGACATTGTCGTGATATCATGCTCGGTAATGTGAAATCCCTAATCATCACTCTCTAGGGTGTTGATTACTTCCCCGGCCCTGGCCTTCTCTTTGTCAAGTTCCATAGCCAATCTGATATCGCTGCTGCTGTGGATCTCGAAATCGATGCTGTCGCTGCTCCCTGTGGAGGGTGTGTCTTCACCACGAGAGGAGATAGACGAGGACGAAGATGGGTCGGCGGCAGCCAGCGCCTCGTTCACTGTGGGTTTCTCATTTGTTGTTTCGGTTTCTCTCATGGGCATTGATAGCATTGATGGGGGTGATGAGGAGCTGCTCGGCGTAAGCTCAGTGTCAGCATCGTTGCCTTCATCGGAATCGGTGGGGAAGAGCAAGTCTGGACTAATGGCAGCGTGGGCAACTCCGGGAGTGTCCATGGCCCCCGTCTCTTTTTTGATGTCTTGGAGTGCAAGTTTGGGAATATCCACCGGCTGAGATCTGGGTTGTTCGGGAAGACTGGGTAACGCCAAGTCGTCATTGCTACTGCTTGAACTGCTGGAATCGCTGTTGCTGCCAATGATAAAGCAAGGAGTGAGTACAATAGCACTCTTGAGCTTTGTGAAAACTTCAGGAGGGGATTCAACATCAATATCGACGCTAATGTTGGCAGTAGCAGCAGATTCCGAGGTGATATTAACGCTAGTTTTGATCTCTTCTCTACCCTCCGTTTGCATGACGAGGCCTTCGTCGGAGCCACTGCTATCGGTTGGAGAGTCATTGGTGACTCCTTGATTCTGTATGGCGTACTCGCCCTCGGCCCCACACTCAAAGGAGCATGGGAACCCGTCTGGTAGCGTATTCTTAGCCTTCTCGCCGTCACCGAAGAGTTCTTTGTCAAACGGTGGAGAGTTTAGCGCATGTGGCCACGTCACTTCTGTTGAGTCTGCTACTTCGACTTCGATCACGATGGAGTTGTCGCGACTCATGGTTGCGGCAAACTTCGAAGCAACCGAGGGAAAGCTGCATACAGATAACTCGGCCAAGTCTAAGCTCACCGGTCCCTGTATTGGATCTCCTCCGTCACTTTCAGGCGCAGATTCTTGGGACTCAAGCTCCGACTCGAACGACTCCGGCCAGGATAACAACAGCTTGGGCTTCTAGTCCTGGCTGCTGCCCCCCAGGTCCATTGTCTTATCCCACATCATGCGAAGCAGTGCGATTGTGCCAGCGTCCTCCACACCATCCACAAGGCTCGACCCGCTGAGCCGGTGCTGGCTGGGTGCCCTGGATGCCTGCTCTTGTAACCTGTCGTTGTCAGCACCGTAGCTTGAGCTTGCGCTGTCAACGCCAAGGGAGAACTCGGCGCGGCTGCGGGGCGTTGCCTGCCGAGAGGTGGTCCTTGACTGCCCGGACATCAGGTCTGCCATGCTAGGGTCGCGCAGGCTGTCCACATCGGAGCCCGAGGCCCGAACTGAGTGTGATGTGCCAGGACGCGGGATTCTTCGACTGTTTTCAAGACCTGGCAACTGCATAACTCGATGGAGAGAAAGGGCAACGGGGTTGAGATAGCGACGAACGGTCAAGTACTCCATTCCTGTCCTCTCGAGTAACTTGCTACCACGAGGATCTCGACCCTCGAAAGCAGAAGACGCACCGGGGCCCATACCAACTCCTGGAGGCCTGACTCCGACTCCAGGATGGGGGTGGGTAGGCTCCAAGCTGGAGCTGGCGCGCTGCAAATTCAATTTCTTCTGAGTGCGATTCATGTCTCGAGGGACAATGAACTCCGCTGCACGCCTAGGGCGGAGCGCCGCTTCTTCGTCTTCCGAGTCCGAGGCGCCACCCTGGCGGGCATTGAGGGCATCCATTCCCCGGCCTTGCGACAAAGCCCCGCTGGACTGGCGTCTCTGCATACCAAGGCCAACCTTGCCATTGAGCGCTGCTCGAGACAGCCCGCCGCGATTCGCAGCCATCATGAAGGCCTCTTCAGCCGCACCAGACCCAGCCCCCTGCTCCTGACTGTTATTCCCTCCAACAAATCTTGAAGTGAGCTCTGCCTTCCCACTGCTGCCTGGACGGCATTGGGCAGCAGCAGCAGTTGTACTTGTGTATGAGGGGCCTTGACCTGGGCTTGAAGCCTGCGACGAGAGCTGCTGTGCCGACGGCTGGACGGAAACAGTCGCTGTCGACATGACTGGAGGGGCACCCTGAGAGGGGGTTCGCGATAATACTTTTGATGTCAGTAATTGGTTGAGGTTGCTTGAGCTGCGCGCGAGGTTCTCGTTCGATGTGGTCTGCTCGCTGTTGACGCTGTCGCGTCGCAATGGGTCTTGGCTTCCAACAGTCAAATTGTTCGTCTGAGCCGTATTAACAGCCGAACCACGCCTTGAGAGATATGGGGACGCAGAACTGCTCGCGTCCACCCACTCGTCCTCGCCGTCTTGGTCGTCTTCGTCGTCTCCAAGGTTGAATTGGACCTTGGATTTTAGCTTATGGACAGCCGAATTGGAATTAGAGCGTTGCAAGTTCGTAGAGGACTTGGTACGTTTTGTAACCTCGACCTGTGAGCGATTGCGTCGAAGGGCTGTATGCGACAAGTTCTTTTTTGAATTGGCCGGTAACCGGTCTTGTGAGGAAATGCGCCGGTGGTGCGCGACGCCGTTTCCTCGCTCTGGAGAGATTGCTCGGGTCAGTTTGGTCGTCGAAGCCAGCGCGTGGTGCTTGTGCAGGGCCTTAGAAGAGGGAACTCTTGCGTGTAGCCGACTCCCGGGCCCGCCGCCAACAATGTGAGGCTTTTGGGCTTTGCGGTGATGGTGGTGCGGAAGGTGTTGTTGGGGTGGTTGGTCTCCGTTGTCCAAGACACCTGAGGTTGGCTTTTTTGATTGGTTGGCGCCCGACGCCTCGCCGTCTCTGTCCTTCGCCATGACAGGCAAGTGCTGTGCCGCTTCCGTGTCCAAAGGCTTTTTGTGTAATTCGAACGTATGACGCCTGCGGCCTTTCCTATCGAGCAGCTGAGCTGTATTCGGTCGCTGGACTGGACAGCTTTCGGGGTATGCTCAACAAGTGTTGTCTTGTCCTGCGCAAGAAGACTGAGTCACGAGAAGGTCGCCTTGCTCTCACAGGACCAATGACGCCCTTTCCAGACCAATTCGCCGAAGAGAGGATCGTGCAAGGGCTGTGCGCGTTCAAGGATGGGAGGGATGGAAGCACAGATCGCAGTTTGGCGACAATATCTTCCTCGACGCTCGATAGAGCAAATCTGTTGGTGTTGCGACCAATCGATAAGTCTCCAGGCCCAAAGCCTCAGGTTAGAAAGAGAGAGGAGGGCTAGTTCCGAAGTGAAATTGATGGTATTAGTTCTGAATGGAGATGGACACCTAGCCAGGACTGTCGTGGTCGGTTGAAAGAGTTGTAGGGAATTCTCAAATCGGGTAAGGTTTAAAAGAATCAAGTCTTTGGTTATCGCTGGGGCAAGAAGGACCTTCCTCTTGGTGATCGAATCGCTGCACGGCGCTAAAGCGGTGACGGAACGATGATAACAGTGGATGCTGATTGGCGGGTTGTGTGGATCATGCTGGCTACAAAACTGGACGCGGGATGTATTTCCCTGAGAATCAGCATGTGTTCAAAGACAATTTCCATGGTTCTGGTCTGCTTGAAGAAGCAATGAGGTCCATATTGAAAAGGGGATACAAGTTGGAAACATTCTGCATGCTTCGACCATCAACAAGGCCCAAGGCCAAGCTTCTATGTGCCAAGTGTAACCAAGCGTCTTTTAGAAAATGCCCTCGGCTAGCCTATCCGAGGTACCTGTTTGGATGTACCAGCAAAGATCCCAAGGAGATAACATCCTTTTCACATAAGCATAGAGAGAGGAAACAAAAGACACATTAGGATTTGCAATTCCCAGAGAACACATGTGTAGGGGAGGATTTTTAAGTATGGAATAAAGCCCCAGGTAGGACCAAGCATGGAAGTTGAATATTCCATCAGCAGCGACAGAACTGGCTGCCGACGGCATCAAAGTTCCATGCGAAATCACTGACGACGCTTTGGATCCGGAGGAGCGGGACAGCCCAGCCCAAGCTTTGCTTGTTACATGTGGCTCGTACACAGTGCCAAGACCCCACGTCAGCAGCGCTTTAGACGCGGTTTGGAAAAGTCTTGGCACGCCACCCTGACGTTTTGGCGCCCGCGTCGAAGGCACCGGGTCGTAAGCCGCCAGTCATTTCAGATCTCAACTTTTATCGATTCCAGACAACCCACACCAAAACTTCGTTCCTTCCATCAGCCACCATCACCACAAAATGAGCGCCGCACAACTAGAGGCAGATCGCAAGGAATACGAGAGCCAGGTATGTGTGTCTAACGTAACGAAGAGTTTCCGAGGGCCTGGGCTGACACAATCCGCAGCTTGAGCTGGTTATCACCTCGCTTAAGGATGACCCGGATAACGCTGAGCTTCTTGGACTCAAGAATGAGCTCGAGCAGATGATTAAGCTCATCGATGACTCTCTCGCCGAACTCAAGCCCAAGCATGAGCCGAAAGCCGCGCCTAAGAAGGCCCAATCTCCACCACATGAGGAGCCAAAGTGGTCGCGCGAGAACCACCCAACTTTTAGGAAGGCTGCCTCTGAAGAGAAAGAACCAGAAACAATCACCTACCAGGTCAATGATAATGTCATGGCACGCTGGGTGTCTGGCGACAAGGCTTTCTATCCGGCGCGCATCACTGCGGTGACTGGTTCGTCCACGGCACCCATCTACACTGTCAAGTTCAAGAATTATGACACTGTCGAGACGCTCCGTGCTAAGGATATCCGGCCGATTGCACAGAAGCGCAAGGCTGACGGCACTCCCGTTTCGGGCGGCTCCAGCGCCATCGGTGGTGCAGCTTTAACTGCTGCAACAACCCCGGCCAGTGCTACCTCGCTTACCCCAACATCCTCCAACAATGGCATTGTCCTCTCCGCGGCCGCCGACCTTTATCCACATGCCCAAGCGGCAAAAGCAGCGGCTGAGAACAAGGACGACAAGCCGCAACCGAAATTTAAGAAGCTCAAGGCCACGAAGGAGCTTGAGAAGAGCAAATCTAAGTGGCAAGAGTTTACAGCCAAGGGGAAGATCTCCAAGTCAGCAATGAAGAAGGAGAGCATGTTCCGCACTCCTGAGGGAATCAATGGAAAAGGTATGCTTCATTAAGTCTATCTGGAATTCTCTTGGCATGTGCTAACTCTCTTCTGCAGTTGGCTTCACTGGCTCTGGCCAGCCTATGCGCAAAGACCCGGCTCGAACCCGCCATGTCTACCAACATAGTGACGACTTGGACTAGACTAACTTGGGTCTCTGCTTTTCAGACACACTGCCATAGCCCAAAGCATCACGGCAGTCGGCCATCACTTCAAAACGGACGAAATAAATACGACTGGCGTTCGGCTCATAAGAGGGAATGGACTACATCACGGGTTGGAGTTTCGGTTTACAATGATCGGTTACCTCTTTTTCCTCCCTTCGTTACCCCTGTTGTACCAGATGAAGGCTAACGTTCTGGGTCTCGACCCAGTTGTGTATTTTCAGTTCTCCGAGCTTTTGCCCTCAGGCGTGGATTAGCCAAAGCCTCGAGAGATTGCTTGGCCATAATAGTATCAAGATACCCCCATAGTTACACACTTCTAGACGCTTTGTAATCTCAACAAGGAAATCCATCGAAGTTTTGAGTTGTTCCTCTCACTTTTAGCAACTATTTGACAAATTCTCTTCGAGTGATATTTTATTTTCGGTCTTTACTTCCTACCCATCCTTTTATATCTGAAACCAAGGCCCAGATACTCTATGAGATGCAAATCCACATAAAAGGAAAGCTTCAAAACAGCAACACGATCAATCAACGTCCTGTTGAGGACACGAGCTTCGTCATACCCTCAACCCTACCTTCGCGGCCACCTTTCTTGCAACCTCCATAAATACCTTCGCCCTCTCTGATTCCGGCTCCGCAGCCACAGTCGGCTTGCCCCGACTTCCATCCTCGCCGATGTTAGGATGCAGCGGCACATCCCCGAGCAGCTGGATCCCCTTCTCTTGACACATCTGATCAACCTTGTCGTTACCACCAAATACTTCTGTCTCCCCTCCACAACAAGGGCACTTAAAGACGCCCATATTCCGCACTAACCCCAGCACAGGTACACCAACCTTCTCAAACATCCCCACTCCCTTAACAGCATCCTTCACTGCCAACACATGCGGTGTCGACACGATAACGGCCCCGTCCACTGGTACTTGCTGTGCAATACTCAGCTGGATGTCGCCAGTCCCTGGCGGCAAATCGAGAACCAGTATATCCAGCCCGCCGGCTCCGGCCCAGTCGACTTCATGGAGGAGCTGCTGGATGGCTTTGAGCAGCATGGGCCCGCGCCAGACGACTGGAGCGGACTCGTCTGGCGTGAGGTACCCGATGGACATGGTCTTAACGCCGTAATTGGTGAGGGGGATGAGCTGGTTCTGGGGGGAGAGGTGGGGTGTGTGGGAGGTGAGGTCGAAGAGTGTCGGGATGGAAGGGCCGAAGATGTCGGTGTCGAGGATGCCGGCGCGTAGGCCGAGGCGGGCGAGGGCCAGGGAGAGGTTGGCTGTGGAAGAAAGGCTTATGTTAGGTGAGGACAAGGAGTGTCAGAAGAGGGTGAGAATAAGACGCACCGGCGATGGTGCTCTTGCCTACACCACCCTTGGCTGAGGAGACGGCGACGATGTGGGAGACGCCATTGATGGGTCTTTTTTGAGGTAGGCCACGTTGGAAACGAGGAATGCTACCCTTTTGTGGCAAGCCTTGAGTTTGTGGGAGCCCCTGTTTTTTGGTTAGATGCTATTTAGGTTTGAACTGATTCTGAGATGGCTCACAAGAGGATTCTCATGACCGCGCAGCATGCGCGAGCTATGCAGAAAACGGCGCAGGGTTGGGGTTCTCATGATGGATTCTATTTAGTCGTATAAATATCATTCAATCTATCTTCCCCAGTAGTTTCTGTATTTACATGGTCAGTCTCTCACTATGCATGACGTTCACCATTCAAGTTGAGCTCTGGGCTTGGTGAGGGTAATGGTTGAATCAAAGAGACGATTCCCGTGGACCCCTGTCGTGCCCGGAACTTTGCCCCATCATGGATCCACTCTCACCTGCAGCGCCAAGTTCTGCCGGCTGTCACCGCCAAAATTTCAGGCGCTCGAGTCGCTGAAAAATTCATGTGAGGAGCCGGGCTCAAGATTGTTCCGTTGCTTCAATCGCGGCAACCATCAACCATCAAATTATTGCTCGCCATGTCGACGACACGCAACAGGCGCGCTCGGCTTTTTGCCGAGTTTGAGGCGAAACCAGCTAAGGGTGCGCTTAGGTTCAATTCTGCGGTTAAATGCCCTTGCTAATCGAAGCAATCTCAGACTTCGATATCGAGAACGAAGCCCCAGACCAAAGTGAAGAAAGTGGCAGCGAGGAGTCTGGAGATGATTTAGCGGGAACTGAACACTACGTTGAGGTTGGGTACGTTGATGTGAAACAATATGTTCCAGACCTTTGTCCCTAACTCCTGTGTAGCAAGAGCAAACTACGCCAGAAAGAACCTCTCGCATTGGGGCCCGAGTACCGCGGAACACGCGTTAGCAGGGCTCAATTAGAAGCCAGCAGCGAGGAAGAAGACGAAGAAAACGATGACGATGAGGAAGAGGATGATGAAGACAAAGAAGAGGAAGGAAGTGAAGACGAGTCAGGAAGCGAAGAGTATGACGATCCTGACAAAGCCGACCTCGAGGCCGACCATGTGGACGATGATGCCGAAATTTCTAGCGATAATGCTCTCACAAAAAGCGATGACGAGAACCTTAAAAACTTTGTCTTCCGTGGCAGCTCAAAGCCCCGTGCTCCCGTCCAAACCAACGGGCGTATTAAGAAGCGGCCAACCGCTGCCGATTTTATGTCGTCTTCGTCGCAGTCAGCATCGGAAGACGAGAAAGAAAATATGTTGGAGGAGGATTTGGAGATGGATAGTCAGGATTTCGACATGGACGGGTCCGAAGAGGGCTCTGAGCTGGGTGAAGACGGCGTCCGGCTCTTTGACGATGAAGCAGAGGAGAGTGTCGAAGAGGGTGAGAGCGCCGAAGATGATGAGGAAAGATTTGAGGACAAGGACGATGAAAATGAGAGCCATGAAGATGATGAAGAGGAAGGCGAGGATGTGGAGAACGAACAGTCAGAGAAGGAGGACGGCGATGATGAACGTGCCAAGCTCAGGAGGTTAGCCACTGAGGGTGAGAAGAGCATCGCGGAGGCCATGTCACAGGCCGCTAGGGCAGACGCCGAGAAGGGTCTTGCTGTCCGGAAGCAACGGCGGGCTTTCGACTCCATTCTCAACCTTCGCATCCGACTGCAGAAAGCGCTCATCGCTGCGAACTCCTTTCACGTCGTCGAGAAGGCGGAAGGCCAGGACAGTACCGAAGCCTATCAAGCAGCCGAAGAGGCAGCCATCAAGCTCTGGAATACGATCGCCAGCGTCAGGCACCACTTTATGCCAGAGAGCTGTCAGACTAAGGTCGGCGAAAAAAGGAAACGCGAAATCGAACTTGATACGGCAAATCAAGAGATCTGGGAGACCATGGAAGAGGTCGAAGAGGTTGTCATGTCTCATCGCCGGAAGGTCCTCGATAAGTGGTCGAACAAGGTGAAGAAGAGCAACGCCGGGCTCAATACCCGGAAGCTGGTTAACTCCGAGGGGCAAACCCTGGTTGCGGCTTTGGACGAGCAAATAATGAGCTCAGAACGACTTATCAAGAAGGCCCGCACACCACGGTCGTGTGCGCCGGTTCAGGCTGCCAAGAAGGTGGAGGAAGATCCGGCCATCTACGACGATGCCGACTTCTACCAGCTGCTGCTCAAGGAGCTGGTTGAGCAGCGCAGCGCGGATACCGGTCTGGCGGGCGAGGGCGTTGCCACAGTGCGGTGGGCAGCTCTCAAGGAAACCAAAACACGCAAAAATGTGGACCGGCGGGCCAGCAAGGGTCGCAAGCTTCGGTACACGGTACATGAGAAGTTGCAAAACTTCATGGCGCCTGAGGACCGCCGGTCATGGGAGGAACATGCAATCGACCGGCTATTTGGCACACTCTTTGGGCAGAAGATGGAGCTCAAGGAGGACGAGGAGGAGTCGGACGAAGAGATGGGGGGCATCGATGTGGAGGAGGCGGGTTTGCGATTATTCCGCAGTTAAGATTCCCTGCGTTGCCACTTCATCGCGTCTCAAGAAGTCCTGCCGGAGAGTGCATTTTGGACTTGGATATACCCATAAATGTAAATCCACATGTAATCCTTCTGCCGGCTGGTTTTCCATCCATGAACACATCGTCCTCTGTTTCAGCTTAATCATCCTTGCCGTGTCCTTGGGTGATCAATTCCCATACGGCACCTCCTATCATCGCAACCAAGCATGCGATATGCACTGTGAAGTGTACTTTTGGCCCCCCCAACACTTCCTTCCCACTCCCCTTGCCCATCCTAGCCCAAGCTCTCCAAGTAGGCCATACGTGGTAGGTCCCCAGGCACAGACATAAACGTGCTGCCAATTTCATGTTTGTTGCTGTCTCCCTGTGATGTATTTCGTAGAGAAATGCCGCGCATGTAAGACATGTTGCTAAGAGCAGGCCACCCAAGTTGCGGAGAATAAGGCGCGTCTCGCCGGCATGGTCTAGAGTCGTTGGGACCAGCTGAGATTCTGGGGTGAGCACAAAGGAAAGGGATGCTGGAACCTCAGTAATGAGATGGAGGGTTAATGGAATTGTGAGATATGTGGGGCCCATGGCTCTCGCATTTGTAGTCTTGTTATGATCTCGACGTGTGTTTGGTAAGAACAGGTGTTTTTTTTATAAAAAAATTGACTGCCATCGACGATTAAGCCAATGAGAAACAGATATCCTCGTCAGAGCTCAAGTATGTTATGTCAGTACGCGGCCTGCCGAACGCCGTATGAGACAACAGAAGTGAATTTTGAAGCGGAAGCCGCGTGCTAAGCATTAAGTACTGGCATGATGGATCTGACGCAAAGGTTTCGAGGATCCCATCGTTTAGCGTAACAAACATGTGTACCAACTAGTGTTACGCGTCTAGAACCCCTCGATACGTGTTCCAACCCCCTTTTCGTTTGCAAGCTGTATAAGATATGTCCCGACTGTCAGGTCCATAAGACCGAACCCAACACTCTTGTAAATAACATTGCCAGCTTGGAGCCATTGCCTTAAATCCTGTTTGCGGTCTCTTGGATCCTGCAGGACCCCAACACTATTGGGGTGCACGATTTCACCCAACCTGTAAGACGTCATTAGCAACTTTGAAACCACTATTCTTCCAGATGACTTACTCAACAAGCTGCTCCTCTTTTACCCCAGCAGCAATCAACTCACCTGCCTCCATAATCGCCCCCTCAACAGTATCAACCACCACAACCCCGGCATGACTCTCCCCATCATCAACTAGCGCTCTCCTTACCAGCTCCCCCGGGATCTCCCTCATCTCGGGCTTATAACTCCCAATCGCCACAACCAACCGCCTCTTCGTCTCATCCAGCATCCCCGCATCAAATAACTCCTTTGTGGAAGGCGTACAACAGAAAATCACATCCGCTGCTCTCAACACCTTCTCCAATCTTCTCTCATAATCGTCATCTTCAGCAGAAACCACCTCAAAGCTACACCCCACCCACCTACCCTCCCCCTGATACCTCCTTACCACCTCTTCCACAGCCCCACTCCTCCTCCTAGCCACGAAAATAACCCTCCCTACTGCCTTCCCTCTCGTCACCAGCGTCAGACGCACATGCCAATAAGCCTGCTCGCCACATCCAAACACAACAAGCGTTTCAGAGCCATGGGTTGGGGAGACAGGGCGGTGGGTGATAACCGAGAGTGAGGCAAGCGCCGTGCGGAAGGCAGTTAGGGCGCTGGCATGGAGGAGGCCTAAAGGGGAGCCGTCGGGGCGGAAGAAGGTTACTGCGCCTGTTGGGCGGATTGTGGGTTTTGGGCTGTTGTTTTTATGGGGGAATGAGGGGCCTGGAGAGGAGAGGGTTATGACTTGAGAGGGGTTAGTAGCAGGTTTCTAAGAGAAGGGAGGTGAGGCGTTGGGGCTAACCCTTGACAGCATTTCCCGTCTCACTGGAAGATGGCATGAATAGCGTTGTGGCTCCTGTTACGGGGTTGTAGATGGAGACTCTCTCGGGCTGCTGGATCGCGGTTGCTGCTTTGGGGCCTGCATGGCGGGCTTTGGAGTACTCGTGGAGAGCCGATTCTAAGTTTTTCTGGAAGCCTTCTAGCTCGGAGCGCGTCAGGTTCTTGAGGAGCTCCTGGATCTGGCTGTCGGTGAGCACGGTGAGAGTCATGGTGATACGTAAGAAAACGTGCTATTAGGTAAACAGCACAACAAAGCAAGAGGGTTGAGCGAGATTCTGAAGGTCACCGGGATGGGGTATTTCAAGGCCAACGGCTCAATATATATCGACCTCTGCCATTCACATTTACTCTAGGTTATCCGCCGAGGTCTTATCTCCGGTCCGAGTCTGGCCGGCTCCTGTTACTCCCGCCAGCCCGTCGATGCCGGCGTCGGAGTCGGGTGGAGCTGATGACGATGCCAAGGCCGGTGATGGCCGGCGATGGAGGGGTTGTCATCGCGGGGAGGAGAGAACTCCGTCATGGCCACAGCCATTGAGCTCCCAAGACCGTTTGATCAAGAACCAATTCAAGTTTTATGACATCACATATGTCCCTAGCAATCTTGTACGATCTTTTCAACAATTGATTTCTCATTATCAGGTTTTCTGCGGTCCAGGTCTCTTGGTGTCGATTTTCGCTCACATAGAAACGGGTCTCGGGCATGCGCCAAGCCAGCACTCATCCCCGCCACCCGCCACTCTTCACGGTAAGTTGCCTTGGAGGTTCTCACTTCAGTTCAGGAAGGGACAAAAATCCTGGAAATCTATAAAACCTTAGGTATCTTCTCCCTGGACGCCTGCGTCGAGAACAGAGGCTTCCCCTTCTCGACACCATGATGATTCGTACAAGAAACCCAGCTCACAAAGCGTGACGTCCGCTTCGTGAGTTCACACAAATGATCCGATTCACATGAGACTACCCTGCCACCCACATCCATGAGAGATAAACCACCCTACGCTACCAGAGCCGGCGCCAGACGCGATATAAACAAGACAGAACCCAGACGCATATGACAAATAAACCAAAGAACCGCCTTAACCTTGGAACCGTTAACTCCGTCCAAAAATGTCATGACTTGACTGCCATGGCGGCGTTCCCATTGGTGAACACTAACTGCGCATGCTTCCCCCTGACGACTTCATCATGATGGGCACCCAGCACCACCTTGCCGCCAGTGCCGATACCAAGATCGCGGATCTTGCCGCTTGCGAGATCAAAGATGCACCCGTGCACCTGCATTCCACGCTCCTTAATCGCCTCCTGCACGACGGGGTTGCACATCAACACCTTGATGCCAGCCTCGACATTGAGCTCGGCAATACGGGCAGCCCGGGCCTTGAGGTCCTCGATGGCGTTCAGCTCCTCGAGGTGAGCAAGGCGCACCGTCTTGAGCGGCAGGAGCCATGTGTCCAGCACACCACCGACGCGCTTGTCGCTCAGGGCAGCCATTGCACCACCGCAGTTGGTGTGCCCGCAGAGCACGATGTGCTTCACCTTGAGATGGCCGACGGCATAGTCGATCACAGCTGAGGTGTTAATGTCGGTCGGCGAGACGATGTTGGCGATATTGCGATGCACGAACACATCGCCGGGCTGCAGTCCCAGGATTGTAGTCTCGGGGCAGCGCGAGTCCGAGCAGCCGAGCCAGACTGTTGAACCATCGTGTTAAAAACGCTGATGTTGATCCATGATGTTGAAATTGATCGATAAGGGATAAGAAAGGAACTAAGGAGGGGACAGTTACGGGCAACACGGCATGGAGTGGAGCCCGTTTCATTGGTGTAAGTCGGTTGCGATGGGGACTACTTACGGATCTCAGGGGCCTGCCCACTTGCGAGCTTATGGAAGAACTCTGGATTTTGGTGCGCCTTATAGCTTGCCCAAGCGTTGTTGGAGCTCAAGGCATACAGAAAGCTATCCTCTATTGATGGTGAAAGCCGGTCAGCAGGACAGGGTGAATGTTTCTGGGACAGGACGGACGAGGGGGAAGGGAGGGACTTGGCTAAAAAAGGCAAGTCCGTTGCCAAGTGACCACTCACCATGCGCCAGCATCTTGGCTCTCAACAAAAAAGAAGAAAAAGCGATGTTGGAAATTCGACAAAAACGGGATGTAAGAGACTGGGAATCAGGTTGCAGCGCTGTAAATGCGATTGCGATGGCTCGCTGATATTTAATCCCCCAGGCTCGCAGGGCAGATAAATCGCGACGCGCGATTTTCACGAGCAGACTCTCAAACAGGTTCAGGCTCGAGTTCGTACACACCTGCACACCCCTCCCCTATTTCTTGCTTTCCGGCCGTCCGTCAGTCCGTCTCGCTCGCGTGTACGGTAACGCTGCGGCGTCAGTGTCAGCAGCCCGTCCACAGGTTGCAGTAACCTAGTGTGTCGAAGGGAGTGGTGCAAGTGGTGCAATTCGCCCTGAACTGGCTAAACGGCGTTACGTTGGTGTGCCTTGTTCGGACGACCGCGCTGCGCTGGCTGTCGGAAGAAACGCCGAGAAGGATTCGATGCGCGTGTCTTGTCACCTTATGCGATCGATATTTGATCGATCTCCGTTCTAGTGCTGTTCTTTCCCCCTTCTTCCCTCTTTCCTTTTTCTGACCCCCTATCTTGCTGTTCGGCAAGCCAGGAAATGAGATCGGGGCAAGGGGCCTTATCAAAGCGGTCCAACGGCCTTGGGCGCTTCCCACGCGACCTCGCGACGAAGGAAGCTTCGGGAAAGCGCAGGTGGAAATATACAGATGAGAATGATGAGCAGACGGAAGGTGCGGAACGGAGCGTTGTGTCTGGCTGTGTTCCGTGTCTGGGATTGCGTGTTATCTCGGACAATCTGACAATCTACTCTGGGCAGCAGAATGCAGAGTGCAGAGCGCTGCGTCTGGCTGCGTTTGGCTCCGTACACAACTGTGTTGTCGAGGACGGGAAGGCTGGCAAGTCCAATCACAGCAGTAGCGTAACACCTGGGGATACGTGGAGAGACAGCACCTGTGAGGTGGTCAGATCTGGAGAGATGGGGATGATAAATAACAGCGAGGCTACCAGACTAAGATAATATACACCAACGCTCTATGCTGTGGGAGGAAGGGATGCCGCCGGGTCTAATAAGTACCAGCTCCCCCGGATCGTCTTCCCCAGCTCACCGGGTTCACTGATATGAAGCACATGCCCATTCAATACCAAACAAGTGATCACGCATGCTGCACACCTCCCATGCTCCTTATGCTCCCAACCGCAACAGTTCCGTCCATGGGCTTACTTTTTCCCCTTGTTGCCTTCCCCTTCTGTCTCATTTCACCCGTCTTCCAGTCCCATTCCCGGATGCCACCCTCCCCCAACGGACAGTCCGACGCAGCGGCGCAAACACGTCCTAGTGATTCCCCATGCCGCATGTCGGCGCCCATGCTTCTGGATATATCTCACACTAATGACGCCGGCATCTACCTGTGTACATCACTGCTACGATGTGACCTACGTTCCCCTCCTCCTCTATCTCCGCGATGCCGGCTCAAGCGGAGGAGGGTAGTATCCGTATCCCCCATCTGGCTCCAACTATTGTACGTTGCTCCATACAATAGTGTACTTGGCTGATGACTAGCAGCCAAGCGCTTGACCGGGGGGGTACAAACCCCTGTTCAGGCTGTCCAGTCGCGGCTGTCTGAGAGTCCGGGGGTTGAACTTTAGTGAAACGGCACGAGCTGCACCCCGCCTACGCTCCCGACGTGCCCGCATCACCCACCTGCAAAAGGTATCCAGATCAGCGCTTCCTGCTGTGTAGAGTGGTGTAGGGAGCTTCTGGCAACGGACTAAGGGCGACACGAACTCTGATCGGAGGCGTGTCACCGAAGACGTACATATGTAGTGCAGTCTAGGATGGTGGGCATGCGCAGTGTAATGTGTGCTGTGCAGTGTAGGTTGGTCAGACTCGTCAGATAGAGATCATTGGGACGCTGGCAAACCCCAGTCCCGGTCGCCTGTCTGAGCCTAAGTTTCTAGCAGGATCGGCAGTGCAGCTCACAACATCCCAATCCTCCTCCTCTTCGCCGCCCACATCGCGCTAGTGCTGTAGGCTAGAGGTCCAGTCAAGCTTTCCTGCCCGCGGGATGACGGGTGATGGAGGGGCTCGGAGGGAGGGGCAGATGCGGCCGGGCAGCTGGGCTGTCAAGTCAGCGGTGAGAAACGAAGCGGGGCCCGGAACCCTGCGAATGGAGGATAGAGATGGGGCGCGGGGGTCACGCCCGCAAATGCGCAAACGCAAAAAAGGGGACAGGCAGGCAAGAGCCGCCGTCAACCGATGAGAGCACGACCGCGCCAATGGCAAGATAGGAAAAGCGCACCTAGTCGGCAGTGTGATTCAGCGGGCGAAGAGGTGTTGAAGACATGAGCCGGCTTCCGAGTCTCCCGCTAGCTCGTTCGCTGGTCCTGAAGAGCATGCCCCACGGATCCTCTGTTATGGCATTCCGGGGGATTGGTCGATCACGCTTTCAGCAAGTCTCTCTGTGTGATGAAAAGCAGGCTTCCGCAGGCCGACTGGCCGCGATAAGCTTCAGAGAAATGTTGAAGTGCATTGGCCTGAACCAACAGTGGAGGTCAAACCACCATTCCATTTTTTGGACCATGAACATCTTGAAGGATGACGCTGCCAAATAATGCTTGACGTTGGTTGTTGGCATTTACAAACAAGAAGCTCCCCCAGATCCACCGATATAAATGCATCCCTCCACTGCCTCGGAACACCGGGATCGATATGAGCTACGTGGCCTGGATGTTACACTTTTACATTACACCTCCTACCTGTTTGATGTAGGAAGACAGGTGATAAGGGATGGATCGATTTACTTGGGTTCGCTTGCTAGTAGTTTGTCTCTCACGATCCAGTACGCGATATCTGTCTTTGAAGTCAAGGGCAACTCCATTCCAACCTATCGGTCAAGTGAAACATGTTTAGTGTCTGATGGTCATCGGTTCATTAAGGCGTTGTGGAAACGTCAGAGATAATCGATATCTCTTGATCGAGATTGTGAGATTGTAAATGCCTATCAGCCTGGTCGCTTGAAATCCCATATTTCACAGCTTGGGCTGTCGATCTTTCAGCACTGTTGCATGACGCCCGCCCCAAACTCATGAAGCTGGCCTCTGACGTCTCATCCCCGACGCCACCACATACGTAAACCGTCTTCCTGCCCCAGTCTGTCTTAAAAGTCCGTCACACTTTGGTCGGCCTGAACCGGGGCGATGCGCTGCCCGCAGTCAATGGAAGTGACATATCGGCGTTGAATCGAACGCAGGGTTTTATGCCAGCATGGTCACACCGCATGGCTTTTTGACATGTTTTTGGGGTATCATGGCATTCATCATTGCTTTGTCCCGACCCAAAACCCAAAAAAACAAACAAGTGTATCGACGACGCCCACACGTGGCGGGGGCAAGCTGTTTATTTTACCCTGAGCTGGTTTTGGTATTCCCGTACGCCATTCGCAAGAACAACCAACCCGTCCCAACCATTGCAAGCATCAGATTTAGACCTTGATGGCGGTCTCAAGAGACTTCTTACGCTTCTCCTCGCGCTTCTGGGCCTTGAAGCCCATGATACCACCACCCCAGCGCTTGCGGGTATCCTCGACCTTCTCGAGGTAGCCTTCCTTGACAGCCGAGATGAGCTTGGCAAGCTCGTTCTTGTCCTCAGAGCGGACCTCAGTGATGGCAACAACGGCAGCAGTCTAGCAATGTGTCAGACTTGACTATAACCTAGTCTATGCAACAATGGATGCTCACCTTTTTGTGGACCAGAGTGCCGAGGCGGGCCTTGCCCTTGATGATGGCGTAAGGAATGCCCATCTTGCGGCAGAGAGCCGGCAGGAAGACAACCAGCTCAATGGGGTCGACATCGTTGGCGATGAGGACGAGGGAGGCCTTCTTGTTCTCAATCAGGCCGACGACGTGGTTCAGACCGTACTTGACAGTGTACGGCTTCTTGCTGACGTCCTCCTTCTTCTTGCCCTCCTTGATGGCCGTGGCCTCGCGCAGGAGACGCTCCTTCTTCTCCTGCTTGGTCTCAGGGCGGTACTTATTGAGGAGCTTGAAAGCCTGAGCAGCCAGATTCTTGTCCAGAGTATACTGGAACTGGGCAATCGCAGGAGGAACCTTCAGACGCATGCGCAAAATTTTCTTCTGGCGCTGGAGGCGGATATACTCCGGCCACTTAACCATGCGCGACAGGTTGCGCTTGGGCTGGATATCTTGGCCAATGCCGAAGTTGCGGGGCCGCTTCTCAAGGAGCGGGTTCTGTAACATTGTCAGCACACAGGAAAACGAGCAGGAAGTGCTGGATAGAGGATGTGAGACTGACCTTGGGAGCCTTCTTGGCACCAGCCTTCCCCTGAGGGAAGGGGGCCGGGGCGACCTTCTTACCGGACTTCGGAGGCTGTCATTGAGAAGAAGACATCAGCAAATGTTTTCCATTGACTGGTAGTCTTCTGAACTCTAGTGAGCTGCCTGGATGGCGTTTCCGCACATCACAAACCAGCTCCAGCCAGCCATCACCTGTGCGGTTTTGCAACCAGCAGGCGGAATGACTTAATGCACCCAAGCAGACCACGAAGGGTCGCTAGGGCGCAGATAGCAAGAAAGCATCACAAGATGCTCTTGCATCCAAGAATGAATTGATAGAACATCGTAGTCGATCAGGTGCTTACCATCTTGTCGTTGGGCGGTTCTGCTCAGGGCCGGAGCTTGTTTGTCGAGAAGAATTCTAAAAGTTTGAAAATTGGTGTTGCGGCGCGAGTAAAAAGAGGGTTGTGGATTTGCAGGCGCTCGGACCAACTGTAGGGTATGGCGGAGATCTTTGAACTGATTGGCCATCCTTAAGGGTACGTACCGACCCTGTGCGCAGCAAGTGTGCCCCGCCGGCTTGGCGCTCTTGACGGCTGTCACGGAAGTGTCAAGCTGAGAGTCTACAAGCCAACCCAAATGGCTTCATTTCAATCGCTGTTTCCGCCAAACCTTCAAGAACTGCGCGGGCCACACGACGAATAACTGATCACGAAAACGGCCTTATTAAATTTGTGCGAGTTCAACAATATCAGGACGAGGCTCACCTCCTACGGAGCATACCCATCTAAACCCAATATGGCCCCTTCTCCTTGCAGCAAGTGTAAGACGGAGAGGGCAATTATCAAACGGCCAAAGAATCATGCAAAACTCTGCAAGGCATGCTTCATCCAGGTTTTTGAGGACGAAGTCCACCATACCATTGTATCGTCAAAGCTGTTCTATCCCGGAGAGAAAGTCGCAATAGGAGCCTCTGGGGGAAAGGATTCGACAGTGCTAGCCTCGGTTCTCAAGACCCTCAATGAGCGGCACAATTACGGCCTTAAGTTAGTCCTTTTGAGTATAGACGAGGGCATCAAAGGCTACCGCGATGACTCGCTCGAGACGGTGAAGCGCAATTCCGTGCAATACGACATGCCTCTTAAGATTGTCAGCTATGAGGAGTTGTATGGTTGGACGATGGACCAGGTGGTAGAGACAATCGGGAAGAAGAATAATTGCACCTATTGTGGTGTCTTTCGACGCCAAGCACTCGATCGTGGGGCGAAGATGCTGGGCATCAAGCACGTCGTAACGGGTCATAATGCTGATGACGTAGCAGAAACAGTCTTGATGAATCTGCTTCGGGGTGACTTGGCGCGGCTTGCACGAAGCACTAGCATCGTGACAGGAGACAGCCGCTCGGATGTCAAGAGAAGCAAACCCCTGAAATACTCGTATGAAAAAGAGATTGTCCTCTATGCTCATCACAAGAAGCTCGACTACTTCAGCACCGAGTGTATCTACAGTCCAGAGGCGTTTCGTGGCAGTGCTCGGGGCCTGATTAAACAGCTGGAGAAGGTTCGGCCAAGTGCCATTCTAGACATCGTACGCAGTGGCGAGGACATGGCAAGGCTTGTTCCGGGGGACTCTTCCTCCTGTGCCTGCGACGGACAAATAACCGCTTTTATGGGACCGACAGAAGATGACGTTGGCGGATGTGGTTCACAGAACGGTAGCACGCCGGGAAACGAAATGGCCGCGATGGACAAGCAATTAAGGGAGAATGAGGAACATGCTTCTCTCGAAGACGATGTCGCAAAATCCATAGCGAAGGAGAGCGGTCAACAGCGGGAACTTCCCCTAAGAACGAGGAATGGCATGGTCAAGGGTGGTACGCGGCAGGTACTTGGAAACTGCAAGCGTTGTGGCTACATGTCGAGTCAAGATATTTGTCAGGCATGCATGCTTCTCGAAGGTTTGAACAAGAACCGCGCGCAGATACAAATTGAGTAATTTGTACGTTTGAGGTATCATCTGGACTGAGTTACTGGAGTCTCATCGGGGATCGAGGAGCGGTACTCCGTACGTAGTCTTCAAAGACCATACACCCTTCCGCGTCATGACCGCCATGCTGAGGCATCTTTATGAAAATCTTTTTTCAACCTGGATTGTGTGAGTTCAAGCTTCTGATTTTGTAAACTAGAGCAGCCCATACCTTCCACGGGTTATTAAATTCAAATCCAGGCGGTGCTATCGGATTGTCTGTTTGTCCTCGTAGGTGTCCAGTGAGTCTCCTATCACGTTCCATCACTGTACGAGTAGTGTGAAAGGTCAGCTTGTCGAGTCTCTATCTGAAATCGCCATTGTCATCGGTCAGGTGGTCATACTTTGCTGCAAAAACGTTAGCAATAAACAGAAAGGAGTGGACATCATGAGCTACCCACTTTGTCCCACTGATCAACGGACCATCTGTGCCTTTTGTCGCCGTTGAACATATGCCGGACCTTGGCCATGCCAGCACCTGTGACGCCGAACATCTAAGACCCTCATCAGCAGGTGTAGGTCGTCTGGTAGGAAGCTACGGGAGCTTACGGCAATGATGATTCCATAAGGAATCAGAGTCTCGAAGGGAACCGGCATTGTGGCGGTCGGGTCGTCCTAGCTTTCCAAAGTCAGTTTGGAAGAATAAGTAGAAAAATGGGGACTGGAGCCGTACACGAACACTTGCTTGACCTGGGGCGAGAGAGTCTTGCGCGGGCCGCACCCCTCGATGTTGCGTAAATGGCCTCGTCTGGATTGACGAATGGGAAGCTTAATGATTTGCCTAAGGCATCACGCTCTGGCCTCAAGCCTGAAGTGGGACACTCACGCACAGACCAAGCAGTTGTCTGGATGCGGTCGCATATAAGGGGTGATGACTAAGCTTTGCATCACAACGCACGACAGGCGCAACCCGCGATGCTGAAGCCTAGAGGTTGCGACTCTCCAAAGAACTTCAACCGAAAGCAATTTTGTTGTTTTTGAACCACTCCACTGAAATTTTAACCGATCGCTACCGTTTTGACGCGTTTGCGACGACATAGCGTCTAAATAGAGCCATTATTCATTGATGCATCCCTTCTCGGTGCCTTCTTCCGCGCGTCGTTGATTCTGGAGAATCGCGCTCCTTCGCAGCCGCGTTTGTTCTGCGCCTGCATCCAGACGCACACCCGCCCGTTTGGCGGTATTGGCGCAGGATCGCAGTGGCATTAGTCAGCATACAACAGCTCTTCAGGGCATGGATCACGACTTGTTGCTGCTTGAACACCTACCTACCTAGTATGCGCCGTGTTTGCGTCTCCGAGCCTTGACAAGACGGCCCTGACATTGCGCAACGACAATCCACGCGATTGAGGGTCGTTTTGGCGACAGAAAACACAGCCATGGCTGACGCACAGCTTATGGAGGAACAGCTGCAGCGCAGCGTCATGCGCGACGCCGAGATGATCCAGCATATCTCCGATGGAGTTGTAGCTGTGGGCGACGACGGCTCGTATGCCTCCCACAGTCACATTGTTGTCCACGATGGAGAGTTTGATGCCGAGGGTGACATAGACATGGATACAGCAGAGGAACAGAGACAAGACTATGACGAGGATGAGCAGAGTGAGTCGGAAGAAGAGGACAGTGGCAATAGCAACTCCGAAGAGGAGGAAGATGAAGAAGAGGACGATGACGATGATGACGATTCATTTGAGGAAGACGCTGAAGGCGAAGAGGATGACGAGGTAATCCAGCGACGTCGTCTTCCGCAGCGCAGATTAGCCAGCAGAGTTACTAGCCGTCACAGTGCTGAGGATGACGACGATGAAGGTGTTGGCGCAGTCAAGTTTCGGCCGGGAGAGACAGAGGATGAAGATAGCCGCTCAGAATCCGCGAGTTCGGCAAGCGGAAGTGACGACGATTCTGACGGTGACGAGGAATGGCACGAGGCTGACCACGACGATGGTGATGATGACGAATCCGCAGATACCACCGGGCTGTGTATCTTCTGCAAGCAGGATGAGGATCACGATCCCAGTGAGGAGTTTGAGGTCTACCTGGCTTGCACGAGGTGTGGGGATAATGGTTGGTGCATTGTCCCGCTGGAATGTGTGTTGGTGAGATTATCTAACATAGCCAAACTACAGCCCACCAACAGTGCGCTCGTGAAAATGAAGCTATTACCAGCGAGCAAGGTATGACTCAACTATCTACAACTGGCCTATGGCCATCTGCTAATGTGATTAGGCCCTGGAAATTGGCGATGCCCCAAGTGTGCTGGCATGGACTCTGATTCGGATGCTGCTGTGGAGGAGAATGAGGCTACTACCGCAATGGACAGTGCGGCTGAACCAAATCCGTCATCCTCCAGACGGACAAGCGTGCCCAAGTTGGCGTGCGACCTGCTGCCATCTCAAAAGGGAATTATTAAGCCTGATTCTCATTCCGTATTCAACCAGCTTGTCCTTGATGAGGATCCAATGGACGGGTCTCGTGTGCTCAGAAAACGCAAGACATCTTCAACCGAGGCAGATGATGGAGTTATGACGCTCCGAAAACGGCGGAAAGCCACTACAGATGGGCAGAGCAATGATGAAGGTGCTACTAACCAGGATGATTCATCCCGACCTGTCTCAAGGTCTCTGCGTATAAAAATCGCGAACGCTCCTGCATCTATCATCAAAAACACCCGCGGAAGCCTGATCGTCAAGTTCCGAGTGAACTCTTCTGAGTTACGTCAGATTTTGTCAAGGAAGCCGAGGGGCTCGCGGAAACGTTCTACGGGCAGATCGTCTCGACGCAGGACTTCCAGAAACGATTCGAGGAGGATTGCAGCTCTTCCGGTAGCTCCTATCACAACCCCTTTCACTCCTACCGCTTATTCCCAACCATTCTACTCTTTCTTCGACAAGGAGACAGACGAAATGAAGGGCAAGCCGTATGGAGGAATCTTAAGCGAAGCTGAGGCTGATACCTCGAAAACGATGCCCACTAACGAAGACCGGCGGCGCTTTGACGAAGCCAAGCAAAAGGCAGAAGAGGAATGGCGAGAGAGGGTCCTCAAAATGCAGGCAGAAATGGAGCTCCCTCCCAAGAAATCCAAGAAAGCGTCTGGGCCAGCGAGCCAGATTGAGTGCATAGAGTTCGGTGGTTGGGAGATCGACACATGGTACGCTGCTCCATACCCAGAGGAGTACAGTAGGAATCGCGTCCTCTACATCTGCGAATTCTGCCTCAAGTACATGAACTCGGACTACGTCGCTTGGCGGCACAAGCTCAAGTGCCCGGCCAAACACCCTCCAGGAGATGAGATCTATCGGCATGGTTCCGTTTCCGTTTTCGAGGTCGACGGTCGCAAGAATCCGGTTTACTGTCAAAATCTTTGCTTGCTGGCTAAGCTCTTTTTGGGCTCCAAGACTCTCTACTACGATGTAGAGCCCTTCCTCTTCTACGTGCTTTGCGAATACGACGAGCTGGGCTACCACTTTGTCGGTTATTTCTCAAAGGAAAAGCGAGCCAGTAGCCAAAATAACGTCTCGTGCATTCTCACATTGCCCATCCACCAGCGAAAGGGCTATGGCAACCTTCTGATCGATTTCTCTTACCTCTTGACCAGGGTTGAGAAGAAGACAGGCTCGCCTGAAAAGCCTCTCTCGGACATGGGCCTGGTTTCTTATCGTAACTATTGGCGGCTTGTTATGTGCCGCTATCTCCTCGAGCATTTCTCGGAAGAGAAATCTGGGAAGATGGGGCTTAGCATCAAGCAGATATCTGAAGACACCGGCATGACGCCGGATGATGTGATCTCAGCGTTGGAAGGTCTGAGGGCTCTTGTCAAAGACCCCCAGACACAGCTCTATGCGCTTCGCGTCGACTTGCAGTATTGTCGAGAATATGTCGAAAAGTGGGAGGCCAAGGGATACGTGAAGCTCAACCCAAACGCCTTGACATGGACGCCCTACGTTATGGGCAGAAGCAACTCTTTGAACTTCGAATTAGCGCCTACTCTCAGCGCCATCGCCGCCCGAGACGATGACGAGGAGATCAAGCCAGATCCACCGGTAGAAGACCCGTTGATCAATGGATCAAATTCCCCCACTCGCCGCGAGGATCCCCCTCCAGACATCAAGATCAACTTTAACACCACTATTCTTCAGTCTGCTGAGAAGGACGCAATGCATAGTGCTGTCAAAGGTGATCCCAAGCCTTCTGAGAGTGATGGCGCTGATGACGCTCCAGATGATCAGAAATTCAATTCTGGTCCGGATTCTAAAGATTCAGAAGGCGACGACTGGATGCTCAAGTACAAAGACATCCCGCCAACTCGCTTCGAGCCCGTTCCACCTGTTCCAGGCCGTCGCTCCGCTGATCGATCTCGCTCCGTTGTTATCCCTCGCCCACCCACAGTTCGGTCCGCAGGCAGCAGCACGTCTCGCCCCCGGTCCAGACGTTTGACTGCGGGCTCGCGCCGCTCCACGACATCCAGGCCCCGTACGAGCGGTAGCAATAGTAGCAAGCGCAGACCAGGTGGGACTGGGCGCGGACCGGGTCGTTGGCCTAAGGGCACTAAGAAGAGCGATTATGGCAACGCAGACAGTGGACCTGGTTTCCCTCCAGCTTGGATAGCTGAGAGAAACAGACTCGCTGCACTAGCTGCGGCGAAAAAAGAAGCTGCTGAGAAGCAAAAGGAAGAAGAGGCCACTGCAGTCGGAGAGAGCGGTGAAGTACGGGATACGGTGCAGGTACAGAGTACTGCAGTCTCGGACCAACTGAACGGGTCTGTTGCCGCGGGTTCAAAGACTCCCAGAGGAAAGGGGAAAGGAAAGGCCAAGGAAGTACCAACGGATGTGGTGATGGGGGAAGCCGATGCCGAAGGTGAAGAAGACTAGGAACGCACCGCAAAGATCATAATAGGGTTTTATTTCATGCTGGGATGCTTTATGGGATGGGAATGGAACAGCATGGCGTTGGGGATTATGGCTCTGCATAGGGTTACTTAGGCGGCTCAGGGACGGACAAGGGTTTTTTCAAAGGGTTCGCCTTGTTATCATAGGGTTTTTATATATTGCACGACTTGCGACTTGTACCATTTGTCGCCGATCTTCGTCGGCTTGTTGCTGTATACATATACATAATTGGGGAGTTTGTTGCGCCGCTTGCGCGTTTTCAGTTTCGTCAACAGATGATCGCAAGCCCTTTCTTATACCCATTTTTGCTTGGAGCGCCTGGGTTCTGGTGCTGGCATTATGATGCAATGGATTTGATAGCACCAAGAAACCGGTAAATGTCGCCCGACAGTTTTTGGATGCCATCTTTATCATGGCGCCTTCTCAGATGCCCATCAATTGGGGTTCCTCGAGAGCCGCGCTTACGTCATGGCGGCTTTTGAGACAGCGCTTGTATCAGGGTCCTGATGATAGCAAAAGCCGTTCCAGAATCATGCCTTTCCCGGCTCTCCTTTGTCTCGAAAGTCAGATGCATTTTTTTCTTTTCATTCTGTTTACCCAACCCCTTGTACCGACTACCCAAACAGCTCGCAGTGATGACCCTCTAAGGCTGGCCCCCGTCGTGGCGAAGAGTCCAATTCCAAGTCTTAGTTGTGCCCGCCCAGTCCAGCTGAGTGATTCGAGAAGGCTTCGATGCGCCCAGGTGCACCCGAACGCCTTGTGCCGAAAGACCCTGCACGTATTACAGGCACTGTGCATGCAAGGTTGTATTTTAAACAGTGCATCGAGTAGTGCTAACCCAGCAGAGATAGAGGTTGTTTACAGCATAATACATATGGCTTAGCGCCTGTCGTGGACGAACAGGGCAACTTCGCACTGTTTTCTTGTCAGTAAGTTTCCGTAGGTGATACAGTCAACCTCATCGGATTCATACAGTGCCGATGTTTCGCGCAAATTACCAACCCACTGTCCTGTGCTGATCCAGGTTCTCCTGCTGACGACCGATCAAGCTCCTATCCCCTCTTCCATCGCAAGACCTACGTGGACGCCCCAGAGTGTAGCCATCTCCCTGCCTAGCCGCGAACGGCATTCCTGTGCACCTCGTCTCGAGTCAGCTTCATACATAATCAGCGCAACAGTTTGATGAGGTCGCTATTGACCACGAACGATTGAAAGCAATTCATTCACTCTCAGACAAGGCCGTCTTCTCCAGGAGCTGAGGCCCGAAGGCGGAGCACGACACTTATCGAGTCACACGCCAACAGACTCGCTCTTTTGGTGGCGCGCGCGGCCTTTTGACACCGAACTCTGAGCAAACAATTCCGGCGCACTGTTCCATTGTTGCGACCCGCCAAGCGTGACAACGAGAGAGGCACAAGCGGATTAGTTAACCTTCCTCCGACGCTGGCTACGTACTCACACACATCTCCATCAATTTACTCGATCATTATCTATTCTCTGACCTTATAGCCGCCGCTGCTTCCGGCAAAGTTCCCAAATCTTCCCAAATCGCCTTCCTACGCCAACTCTTCGACCGGCGCCAACATGTCAAAAGTCATTCGAAGTGTCAAAAATGTCACCAAGGGCTACTCGAGTGTCCAAATTAAAGTCCGCGAAGGTGAGTCAGCTTGGCTTCCTACTTCTGCCTGACGCGGCTTTCGATGTCTCAGGGAATGTGAGAGCGCCCTTTGCTAACGTCTTTACGATGCAGCGACAAGTAACGACCCATGGGGCCCGACAGGGACGCAGATGAGCGAGATCGCTCAGCTGACCTACGGGTCGTAAGTAGCTGAATTTGTGACCCTTGCGCTGCCGCGACAACCTGCGCTGACCTGAGTCTATCGTCTAGGTCGACGGACTTCTATGAAATCATGGACATGCTCGACAAGCGACTCAATGACAAGGGCAAGAACTGGAGGCATGTCTTGAAAGCGCTCAAGGTGATGGATTACTGCCTTCACGAGGGCTCCGAGCTGGTCGTGACATGGGCCAAGAAGAACATCTTCATCATCAAGACATTGCGCGAGTTCCAGTACATCGACGAAGAAGGCCGGGATGTGGGTCAAAATAGTAAGCGCCTTGTCTGAACGCTGCGAATTTTGAGTTTATGTGCTAACAATAATCGATGCAGTTCGTGTTGCTGCCAGGGAGCTGACTGCTCTGATTCAGGATGAAGAGCGCCTGCGCGCTGAGCGGAATGACCGTAAGATGTGGAAGAACCGTGTCAATGGCGTTGAGGAGTACGCTCCTCAGCACAATAGGGACCGCCACGACCCACCCAGACAGCGGCATCGGCAGTACAGCGAAGAGGAGGACCTCGAGTATAGATTAGCAATCGAGGCAAGCAAGGTCCAGGAGGAAGAGGACAGGAAAAAGCGCGAGAGCCGCAGGCAAGCTGAGGAGGACGACGATCTTGCAAAGGCTATCAAGCTCAGCAAGGAAGAGGAAGAGCGACGCAGACGTGAACTTGAGGAGACCAATGCCGCCGCTCTCTTCAGCGACACGCCGACTCAGACCCAGCAACCCCAGTTCACTGGATTCAATCAAGGTTACCAGCAAGGGAATGCTGTTGATTTCTTCGCCAACCCCATTGACGAGAGCCAATTGCAGATGCAGAACCAGATGCAGATGCAACCCACCGGCTATTTAAACACCGCTTACACGGGCTTCCAGCCGCAGATGACTGGATATCCGAATGGCTATGTTAACCCATTTGCTCAACAGGCTACGGTATTCGACCCATATGGTCAGCAGCAGCAGGTCTTCCAGCCCCAAGCCACAGGATACAATCCCTATTTCCAACAGCAACAAGCCCAGCTCCAAGTCCAGCAGCAACCACAGCTAATTCCCGACCTTCCTGAACCCACTCTGCAGCCGGGTAGCAACAATCCTTGGGCAAACAGCAGTAGCTTCCAGTCCCAACAGGCACTGAAGCCAACGCCCACGGGTTCTAACAACCCTTTCGCCCAGCGCCCATCCACAGGCTACAAGCCAACCACACTCAGCACCCTACCGGAGCAGAAGACCCTTACAAGCTTCAGTAGCATGTCGAACCTTCAAGCCTCCTCCTCTTCTTCCCCCTTCGGCAGCAACCCCTTCAGTCAGCAGTCACAAAATCAACAAAACCAGACGCAGTCACAGAAGCCACAAAGGCAAATGACGGAGCACGAAGCTAAGCTCAACGCGCTCCTTGCTCAGGGAGAAGGCCTCGACACATTTGGTAACACAGGCCAGCTGCGTATTCCAGCGCAGCACACCGCTCCCGGTGTGTTTGTCAACAGCGCCGGGTCTGGCTTGTCTAGACTGACAGCTGAGACCACGGGCAACAACCCATTCCTCAAGCCGCAAGCCACTGGGGTGCCTTCGGCCCCGGCTCAGCTGCAGATACCTGCTGCCACGGGCCCAGCTAGCATGGGGTTGAACAATAACCCGTTTGCAAGGGCACAGCAACAACAGTCGCCGGGCGAGGCCTTCACACAGAGAGGGAATTTGATCACGTTCTAGGCAGACGGTGATGAGGGTGATGTGGCTGGAACACGGGACGGTAGGAGGGTTGTTAGTGAATAGCTCGGTTTGAGTGGGTAGTGAGAGTCCCAAGTAAAGGAGAGAGATGATGGGTAACAGACTGCTGGTGGTAATGGACGAAGGGGGTAAGCCTTTTCCCGCACAGGATATATTAGACTGCTACACAGGAGGGAGGTGAGTGCGGAAGCAAGGCTGATGGTAACGGGACTTGAGGCTGCGGCAACGGAGAGCTGCAGCGACAGGCACGACTGACTTAGGTTGAGGGCCTTGAGACTCTGGCGACTATTCCCTCCTGTGCTCGCGAGAGCAAACACATTATATTTCCTTTCCTCCACATACCCTCTAAGAGGTGGCCTTCATTTGTTTTTTTTCTTTTTTTCCCTCTAACCGTTCTCTATTTTTCCTCTCTACGCTTAGTTGTTTTATTTTTATGTTGACTGGTACCGTTCACATTTACACGGCGTTGGGATTCCTTTGCTCGGTTTCTCATTCTCCTATGTGTTCAGGGAGTAGATCCCCTGGATAGTGCTTGAAAATGGGAGCTTCGGTCTGCCGAGCGAGTGAATGCTGTTTTGACATCACAGTGGTTCCGGCGCGGAGTAGATCAAAGCTCATAGAAAAGATAGAAATGCTGGCGGCCATCGATAGAACTTTTAACAATTCGGGACTTTGACCAGATCGACTACGTCCAAGAGATATATACAAGTAATAAACACAAAGAGCTGTGGTCATTGTACTTGGACCGTAGAACTGTCGAGATGACCCGTGAATCGAGATGTACGTTGTACATCCATGGCTGCGGGGGAGGGCAGAAGAAGCACAGCGTACGGACAAATGGACGCAACCTCAGGCAACCTCGCCAGTCGTAGCAAAGCTCTCAGATGACAGCTTCAGAGTAAACAAGCAGGGAACAAGCAAGAATGAGGAGTTACAAGGGAGGGAGAAGAGGAAGAGACTGGGGGATTTGCACCTGCCTGCATGCTCTTCAACGTCTACGGAGATCATGGGCTTGTCAGGACAGCGAGCCGCAAGACGCAACGGAGACAGATGGCTAACACTGAACATCTTCAGCAATACCCGAGAAGCATCCAATCAGCTGTCGCATATCGCTCCCTGTCCGATATCTTGAAGACACGCTCTGGGCTCTCTGTGTTATCAATGTTTTAGGCATCACCCATTGATTAGTTCAGATTGCATCAAGACTGGTCTAATTGCCCGTTGACCAAGGCAAACAGGCCTATTACTCAGCATGGCTCAATACACTAATCAACGGCGTGAGTTGAGACCAAAGGCACCGTGACACGAGGCCACGTGATCCAACTTGCTGCTTCAAAAGCGTCCTTTTTATGGGAACAGTCATCATTCGAGCCGTAGAAAGTCTTCATTGAGCTTGAAAAGCAGACAACAAGCAGCATCGACATGCGCTGTTGACTGATCCATCATCATCACATTGTCTCTTGTTCCCTTTGCCATGCCAATTCGAAAATCCCTAACGAGAGAAACGGAAGCCAAAAGTCAAAATCAGGTGGCTCGTGCTTCATAGCTCGATTCACCCCGGCCACACTTTTTTTGTGGGTCACGCACGACTCGGGCGTGTCGGAGCAGCCTGATTGGCCAGAAACCAGGGTCCGCATGTTGGGCTGCACTGGGTGCCCCATAGCAACTTGCAGGAGAAGGCTCTTACCTTTCGCGAGCTTGCCAGACTTCGCCTTCGCAATTCGCGACTTTCATCATCTGTTGGAGTCGGGAAACAACGCGGTGCGGCTCCAAGCACTGGCATCGGTGTCTCCAAAGCTTGCGCCGCCCTTCTGGAAATAGCTGTTTTATTCTCGGTTTTCTTTTGGATTTTTTTCACATCCGTCGCGACCGATTCCCGATACACCATAAATTTCCTGGCGCGTAGGGCGACGGTGCCTCGCGCTTTTTAACCTCTCGATCTTCCTTTCCATCTTGCCACATCGCGACACCCCCCATTCTCGACATCGCCCATCATGTCATTCGGTTTCGGCAGTGGCGGCTTCGGCCAGAACAACAATTCATCGACTTTTGGTGGCTTTGGCTCGACTCCGACCACGAACACAGGTACGTAACGCGGTCGCGCAACTCTCGTTTCCCCCCCTCCCCACTCGTCACATTTGAGCCTCTTCTATCAACACTATTACGACTTCTCCACGTTTTTTTTTTTCAAATCAATGCAGTGGCTAATGTCATGCAGGGTTTGGTTCGACCGGCACCACGGCATTTGGCTCGACCTCCAATACCACCGGCGGCGGTCTGTTTGGCGGTGGTGGCGGCGGCTTCGGCTCCGGCAACACCTTTGGCAGCGGCTTTGGCAGCAAACCGGCCTTTGGCACACCCGCCACGACCAGCTCCACCAGTCTTTTCGGCTCCACGACCACCACTGCTGGCGGTACCGGCTTCGGCAGCGGTGGCTTTGGCAGCACAAATACCAGCTCTCCATTCGGTGGTGGCGGTACGTCACTCTTTGGCAACAAGACTACCACCGGCTTCGGGTCTGGCACATCGACTTTTGGAAGCAACACTGGCGGCGGCCTCTTTGGCGGCGGCTCAACCACCACCGGTTTCGGTGCCACTAACAATCCAGGCATTGGGACCAATGTCGGCGATCCCCCTGGCACAGCCGTTGTTCCCTTCTCTCCTACTGTCGAGAAGGAGGTGAATAATCCCTCTCAGAGCAATTCGTACCAGAACATCCTTTTCATGGATGCCTACAAGAAATGGTCTGCCGAAGAATTGAGATTGGCGGATTACAACCAGGGTCGCAAGACTGCTGCCCCTGGCGGAACTGGTGCCTTTGGCAGTTCCGGTTTTGGCGGCTTTGGCACAACTTCCAACACTGGCGGTTTCGGTTCCAATACTGGCGGTGGCCTGTTCGGTAACACCCAGCAGAATACTGGAGGCTTTGGCACGACCAATACCACTGGTAGCGCCTTTGGGTCTGGCGGCGGCCTCTTCGGCAACAAGCCTGCCACTGGCGGCCTTTTCGGTACTTCATCCTCACAGCCCGCTCAGAGCGGTGGGTTGTTCGGTAGTGGCACCGCTAGCACTTTCGGTTCCAGCAACACTGGCACCACGAGCACCTTCGGCTCTAACAACAACACCGGCGGCGGCCTGTTTGGAAGCAACAACACTTCCTCGAAGCCAGCCTTTAGCTTTGGCACTTCTAACACCAGCACTCCGGGCTTCGGCACCGCAACGACCGGTTCTGGTTTTGGCACAGGCACTACCACAAACACCGGTGGCGGCCTCTTTGGTAACACGGCTCAGAACACTAACACTGGTGGTGGTCTCTTCGGCAACCAACAGCAATCTGGCTCTGCGTTTGGCAGCGGCACCGGCTTTGGCCAACAAAATCAGTCTACTGGCACATCGCTGTTCGGCAACACTCAGCAAAAGCCCGGTGGTTTGTTCGGCTCTACCACGACCAATACTAGTGGTGGCCTTTTCGGAAGCACCAACACGGGCACTTCTACCTTTGGCCAGACTCCCGCCACTCAGAACACGGGCGGCGGTCTGTTTGGTTCCAAGCCTGCCGGCACCGGTGGCTTGTTCGGTTCTACCGCCACTAACCAACCTGCTTCTACTGGCGGTCTCTTTGGAAACCTCAACACTAATGCTCAAACCCAACAGCCTGCGACGGGTGGGCTGTTTGGCAATCTGGGCCAGAACAACCAAGCCAAACCCTCTCTGTTTGGTACCTCGACAACCACTGGCGGCGGTCTCTTCGGTAACACGAACGCTCAGCAACAGACCGGAAGTCTATTCGGAACCTCTACTGCCCAACAGCAGCCGCAAACGGGCTTGGGCGCTTCGCTCTTTGGGTCTTCTCAACAGCAACAGCAGCAGCCGCAGACTTTCTCGACTAGTATCACCGACATATCTGCGTACGGTGCCACAACACTGTTTTCGGGCCTTCCCGATGACAAGATCCAGAATCCCGGTCCCCTCGCGACGCCTCTGTCTGGCAAGGCCAAGGTTAAGAGCCGGTCAATCTTGCCCATGTACAAGCTCAGCCCGGCCAACGCATCCCGCCTTGTCACTACCCCACAAAAGCGCGCTTATGGCTTCTCATTCAGTGCCTACGGATCGCCCACAAGCCCGTCCTCCAGCGCGTCGAGCACTCCCGGTGCCTTCGGCCAGAGCATCCTTTCTAGCAGTATCAATCGCGGCCTGAACAAGAGCATCTCGGCTAGCAACCTTCGTCGCTCCCTCAACGTCGAGGATAGCATCCTCCAGCCCGGTGCGTTCTCTGCTAACTCGAGCATGCGCCTGCTTGGCGGCCCTGGCAGCCACAAGAAGCTGGTCATCAACAAAGACATGCGTACCGATTTGTTCAGTCCTCCGAATAAGGACAAGCAGCCTCAAGAGGATGGCACTGCCGCTCGCAAGACCGTGACCAAGCGCGTCAGCTTCGACACAAGCAATGTTGAGACTCCCGAGAAGACAATTGAAAGCAGCATCCCTGCCACTGATGATTCCGGCTATCTGAAGCCTGATGCCCGTTCTACCGCCAACGGCACTAACGGCGCGAATGGCGCCAAGTCGTCTCCCGTTGCTGCTGCCTCCCCCCCCGAGATGGAGCAGGTTAAGGGCAAGGAACTCGCTGTCGTCCACGAAGAGGAGTCCCCTGCTCCTGCTCAGACCGACAAGCCGCGCGGTTCCCAGATTGAGCCTGGCGCCTACTGGATGTCGCCCACTGCTGACGATATCCGCGCCATGAACAGGATGCAGCGCCAGCGCGTTGTTGGCTTTACTGTTGGCCGTGAGAATGTGGGCAGTGTCCAGTTCAAGGTTCCCGTGGATCTGAGCAACATCAATCTTGATGATCTCTTTGGTACTATCGTCATTTTAGAGCCGCGCTCCGCCACTGTTTACCCGAACGCGGCCAAGAAACCTCCTATGGGCAAGGGTCTGAACGTGCCTGCTCTTATTTCCCTGGAGCACTCATGGCCCCGCGGCGGTCCTACAATCAAGGGCCGTCGCCTTGAGCGCCACATTGAGCGCCTGAAGTCCATTCCCGATACGACGTTTGAGAGCTACGACCCTGAGACTGGTGTCTGGGCTTTCTCGGTTGAGCATTTCACGACCTATGGTTTAGGTGACGACGATGACTACGATGATGATGACTACGAGACAGAGCCCGAGTCTGCCGTTAAGTCGACTCCGCGCCCGGTGACGAGCCCGTCGATCTCTAAGAGCTCGACCTCCCCTATCGACCCCGATGACACGTTCGAATTCAGGCGCAGCCGCCGCGCCCTTCCCGGCGCCTTCGATGATGCTGCTTTGTCTGACACTGACGAGGTTGCTAACCACGCTCAACGCCAGGGTACGCTGTCTCCGGAGCCGCAGGACGCTGATACCCCCTTGCCATCGCGGGAATGGCCCGAAGATGAAAGCATGGCTGACGGTCTCGATGAATACCAGCTCGAAGCCTATGAAGAGGCGTCTCAGCAGGGATCCGTCGACGAGCAGGAGGATTTTTTACCCTCGCGTTTCGCCGCCGACAATGACGCCCCCCAGGTCCCTGCTGGAATCATGAGGGCACGCATGCGCGCGGTTAAGAAATTAAATGCGCCCACGAAAATCGAAGTAGCCGGTGGTGATGATTGGACTCAGATTTTGCAAGCGAGCGTTAAGGCTCCCCGTACGATGGATCGGGCAACATTGCGGGCTCTGAACGAGTCTGGTGCAGTGTGGGAAATGAAGGATCGTGGCAGTCCTCCTCCTCAGGCGACTGCAACTGTCTCCGACGGAATGGGCTTTGCCACCAGCATCGATTTGATGAAGTCGCTGTTTGAGCAAGCGAAGGCCCCGACTCAGCCAGCGTTGACGACTTCCGGCAAAGGGTTTGTGAAGGTCGGTGTCCCGCTTGCCTCTTACTAGGTTTCCCTTCAGCAAAGCTTGTTTTGTTTTTGTTTTTTTTTGTTTTTTTGCTTACTTTTGCAATGGCAACTTGTCTACTGTACTTATGCATTATGAATACAGACTAAGACTGGCGTTCTCTCTCTAGTGGCCTTATGAGCAACGTTCTAAGACTGATACCGAGGAAAATTTGGCAGTTCCCCGAACCAACTGGGGCCCTAACGAACTTTTGATTTCAACCCAGCACAACGAACCGAATCTGTTGCCCGTTGATGCTGCCGACGACTCTGCCACATCTCCCAGCACTCTTGCTCGTCTTCAGCAGTACATCAACCTTGTTTCGAGCAAGAAGCAACTCCAGCGGGTAGCTGGCCCAGAGTTTCGTGAACTGGCACAAGGTGATTCCGTTTGGGAGCTCGCCGCACTACTCTTCGATGACAACGGTGAAGGTGTTTCTCAGTTCTGGCAGCAGCTTGTCTCTGAGGCTACTGACCGCGCCCTTTCTTTCACCGCCGGTCTCGAGGAGAAGGCCATCATTTGCTTGGCTGGCAACCGTGTGGACGAAGCTTGCCGCCACTTGCTTGCTGCCGGCAATTTCCGACTTGCTACTCTCGTGTCGACCATCGGCAAGGTTGATAATAAGGACATCCGCGCCCAGTTAAAGGATTGGCGGGAGTCAAACGTGCTGGCTGAGTTCTCCGAGCCCATTCGGGCTATCTATGAGCTCCTGGCTGGCAATGCGTCTGTTTGTGCTGGGGTCAAGAACGTTCCAATCGAGAATCGCGTCAATTCTTTCACCATTTCTCAGCGTTTCGGATTGGATTGGATGCGGTCATTCGGTCTGCGCCTGTGGTATACTAGCGGTGTGATTCCTGATGTTGCTGCAGCAGTCCGTTCCTTCCAGGAGGATATCGAGCAGGATCGCGAGCCAGAGCCTGACAGCGCGCTGTGGACACTTCTCAAGGCCTTCGCTAGCCGCGAGTACGACTGGTCGGATACACGCCTCGGATGGCTCCTCACTAAGGCCATCTATACGACGGGAAAGGTCTCGTTTGGTGAGGATGCTTTGCAGAAGCTCGATAAGGCATCAGTCACCTTTGCCTCGGCGCTGACGGCGGCATCCCACTGGGTCCCGGCCACCTTTGTTCTCCTCCAGCTTTCCGACCCCGCTTCGCGCGAGGCCGCAGTCCGTGACCACCTCGGCCGCCATGCCCACCGCATCGGCTCTCCTCGCAACCTCATGAGTCCCTTCTTTACTCTCCAGAAGTTTGGCGTGCCGGAGGCTTGGATATGGGAAGCCAAGGCCCTGGACTACCGCTCCCGTCAGGACTCCCAACAGGAGTTCCTTGCCCTCATCTGGGCACAGAACTACGCCGAAGCGAACCGGACATTTGTCACGCGCGTTGGTCCCGACCTGGTCATCGAGCGCAACCTCCCGCGCCTGTTTGCCTTCGCCCAGCTGCTCTTCAAGGTCAAGAAGCACCTGCCTAACTGGGAGCGTAGCGCTGCTGTATACCTCCTTTACCCGATGGCCGTGATGCAAAATCAGGGCTCTGGGAAGTTGGATCGCTTTGACAACCAGCTCATCGATGGTCTGGTGGCGCTTCACAGCCAAACCCACGGCGACATCCGCCAGGAGGCGGCCATCGCAGATATGGCGGAGGAATTGATCAAGTGCAAGGGCGCCGCTGCTGCTTCAGATCCACGGTTGCTTCAGCTGCTGCCGCAAGATGTTCGGGGCAAGTATCTGCGTGCTCAGGTGCTGGAGGCGTTTTGAGGGTATGATGCTGTGCAAAGTCCTGCTGTTAAAAAACGGCATTAGGAGGCCTGTATTCATGGTTGGTGAATAATCGTGGTTGCTGGTTGGGAGGACAGTAATACATAGGACGATGGGCACAAGAGGTCTAGGAAAGCATGGAGGACCCTCAGCTCGTGAGGGGAAAGGGTTAATTCTTGTAGTTGTACTATGGTTGCAGGATTACATTGTTGTGCGCAAAATGGCCAAATAGTAACTGGTTTTCGCTTACTGGTACGAGTCTATGATCGCTATGACTTGAAGATCAGCAACTCCTGGAGCCGCTGTGGAGGGCACCGCCACATCCAAACTGGCGATAAACACCCAAACCATCAGCACTGGATAACCTTACCACACTTTTGCAGTTAATATTCGAGATTGAGACTTGATTTTGTGTTAGCTTTTAGCTTTAGGTAATTAAATCGATTATTCTTGCTTATCAATACTTTAAGGCTCGGTCTCTGTGTGCTCAGCCGGTTCTACAGCAGAGACCACCAACTCTGATTTTGTGAACTGTGATCTGCATATTGCCGTCTCTAAATGAGGGTTAGGGTTGGTGCTGCCCAATCATTCGGATGTGGGGTCAACACTCTGGTTGCCTTGGCTCCCGGCATCATTTGTTTCTTTTCCTTCCCTCCTAAGTAAACAGACCAACGCAACAACTTAAAACTCCCGTGTCCCAGCTTGCGCCTCTTGTCTATCCTCACAAGCGCGAGCCCATAAGCCAAGCACAACAGTCTGTTTCAAAATCTCCCATGCGGTCAATGCACGAGACTTCTTGAAAACAGCCGGACAAGCGTAATCTTACGCGTATATTACATGTACAATACTGAATCGACAACCACAGGAAAGCATCAAAGCAAAAAACCTGGGGACAAACCCGGCTGTCCGGCCACAGAACAGCCTAAAGTCTACCGACAAACCAGACTTTTTCAGAAAATTCAGCACTTCCTAAAGGTCGCTGTACGAAGTCTGCAGAGAAACTCAGGCAGGGTTTCTACGACCTGATCCAGGCGCAGACGATTTCCTACGGATCCTCCCCCGTTTCAGCCGTCTCGACGAACACATCATCTTTGTCCACCCTAAACAAACCAGCCATGGCGCGCTCACGCTCTGACTCGTTCAGCGACGATGATCTCGAAATTCTGAGCTCCCAGGCGGCCAACATGAGCCTGGGCCCTCCCCCGATCCAAACTCCCGTGCGGAAGTCCAGGTCACCGTCGAAGAACATTCCCGTCATCGACCTAACAAACAGCCCCGCTGTCACCCCCTCTACCGCGACGAAAACCCCCGTTGCTGCAACGCCCGTCCCGAAGTTTGGGCATCCCACACAACTGACCGCTCGCTTTGGGACGCGTGCCAATGATCCCAACCACATGTTCATTCAGCGCAAGACGCGTCCCGAGTTCCATGCCGACTTGTACAGGAGCTCGGGCCCGCTGAAGCCCAAAACAGAGCCCAAGAAAGCGCCCGCGCTGCCCATGTTCAGCTCCGTTAGTGACGAAGCTCTGCCACCGGAGAAGACCATCCTGTCCTCGGGGGCCTCGTATGGAGATAAGGTCTTTTATACAGATCCTGCCAAGGCTGCTGCGGATCTGAAGGCTCTGCTCGAGGGTAGTATTGAGTCGGAGGACGAAGAAGTGAACAAAGACAAGAAGAAGGACGAGAATGATGTTGGCGATGATGGTACTCTCGAAGGGATCAAAGTGAAACTCCTCCCTCATCAGGTCGAGGGAGTGAGGTGGATGAAGGGTCGCGAACTTGGGCCGGTCAAGAAAGGGAAAGTTCCCAAGGGCGGTATTCTAGCAGATGATATGGGTCTGGGTAAGACGTTGCAGAGTATCTCTTTGATCGTCAGCAACTCAAAGCCGGCACTGGGTGAGAACGGATGGAAGGACCACTTCGCAAACATCTCCAAGGCAACTCTTGTGGTCGCTCCCTTGGCGCTCATTCGGCAGTGGGAAGCTGAGATCAAGGAAAAGGTCTCGGAATCGCGCCCTCTCAAAGTCTGCGTCCATCACGGTCAAAAGCGCAGCACAGATCCCAAGGTCCTTGCCCAGTATGATGTGGTCATCACTACCTACCAGACGCTGGTGTCGGAACACGGCGGTAGCAATCTAGATCCTAAGAAGAAACCGCAAATCGGGTGTTTCGGAGTCCACTGGTTCCGTGTCATCCTGGACGAGGCACACAGCATCAAGAACCGCAATGCTAAGGCTACGAAGGCTTGCTGCGCTCTCCGAGCAGAGTATCGCTGGTGTCTGACTGGCACACCAATGCAGAATAACCTTGACGAACTGCAGTCCCTCGTGCACTTTCTCAGGATCTCCCCTTACGATGACCTCACCGAGTGGCGGCAGCAGATCGATCTTCCCCTCAAAAATGGCAAAGGTCACATCGCCATCCGCAGGCTTCACAGCTTGCTGCAATGTTTTATGAAACGGCGGACCAAAGATATTCTCAAGGAAGAAGGCGCCCTTGTCGCCGGCGGCAAAAAAGCTCTCGAAGAGGCCGCGGCGAAAGCGAAGGCCGAAGGGCGTGAGGCCCCCGAGCCGCCCAAGTCGTCCTTTAAGGTTACGCAACGCAAGGTTGTCACCATTGAGACGCAGTTCTCGCCTGTGGAACGCAAGTTCTATGATCTCCTTGAGAAACGGACTGACCGGAGTCTCCAAAACATGATGAAGGCCGGTATCAACTATGCTAATGCACTCGTGTTGCTTCTGCGTTTGCGTCAGGCTTGCAACCACCCCCTCCTGACAGACTCAAAGATCGAAAAGGAACTAGAGGCACTGGCCGCTGAAGTAAAGCCTCCGTCCAAAGCCGAAGCTGGCGATGACGATATCGACGCCCTCGCCGACGCGCTTGGCGGCATGGGCATCCAAACGAAGAAATGCGACATGTGTCTCAACGAGCTGAGCAGGAGAGAGATACAAGCTGGACAAACCCGCTGTACCGAGTGCATTGAGAGCTTGCGCATGGTTCACGACGAAAGCCCTCGTCAGAAAAAACAGAGCAAAGAGGGTCGGCGGATTAGTGTTGTCGAGGAGGAGATAAAAATTGAGAAGATGCCAAAAAAGAAGCAGAAAGCACGTCGGATTGTCATAGACAGTGATGACGAGGATGAGGAGGTGGAGGGTAGCTGGCTAGTGCCAGAGGATGAACGCGGCCCACTGAGACTTGGGAAGTGTGGAGGAGAAGAGGACGAGAATGCAGAGGGAGGAGGGGAGGAGATCGGTTCTGTAGACTCCGATCATCCCTCCGAAGAAGAGGAGGATGACGGCTCCCAACTTAGCAGCTTCATCGTTGATGACGAGGACGTGCCGGAAGGCGAGCTACAGGAATCCGGATCTGACTCAGACTCAGAGGACGATACGTTTGTGTCCGTGTCTAAGCGCTCACAAGCCGTTCCTTCACAGCAAGCATCTGATTTGGAAGCATCGGATGAGGAGGAAGAGGAAACTTCTGGCTCTGATCTCGATAGTGACGATTCTGAGCTGCCTCGCCTCCCTAAACCTGCCAAGCGGCCCTTTTCCCAGCCCATGCTCACTTCCTCTAAGAAAACTACCTCCTCCGGCAGTGTCATGATGTCGGCCAAGATTCGCGAAATGCTATCCATCCTCCGGAAGGAGGCTCATGAGCACAAGTTCATCGTGTTTTCCCAGTTCACCACGATGCTCGATCTGATCGAACCTTTCTTGCGCAATCAGCCCGGCCTGAAAGCAGTTCGGTATGACGGCAAGATGGCTAACGACGCTCGCGAAGCGGCTCTGCACGCGCTGAGGAATGACCCGCATACGCGCATCCTTCTCTGCTCGCTCAAGTGCGGCTCCCTCGGCCTCAACCTGACGGCGGCCACGCGCGTCATCATCATCGAGCCGTTCTGGAACCCGTTCGTCGAAGAACAGGCCATTGACCGCGTGCACCGGCTGACGCAGACCGTCGATGTGGTCGTGTACAAGTTGACTGTGCAGGACACCGTCGAGGCGAGGATCCTGGAACTCCAGGAGAAGAAGCGCAAGCTGGCTGAGGCGGCTATCGAGATGGGCGGCAGCACCCGCGGCGGGAAGAAGAAGGATGCGCTTAAGCTTGGTCTGCAAGAGATCTTGGAGCTGTTCAAGCATGATTCTCGCGCGGCTCTTGCGTCGGATGAGGGGCTCGAGGAGCTCGAAAGGAATGCTGTTGTCAATTCGGATACCAAAAATATGATCCCCCGGCAGAAGGGTCGTCCGAAGAGACAGGAGCATGAGGTTTATGGCAGACGGTGGTGATGTGACTGATTTGTAGGGTCGGAAGGGTTGTGTAGGAGTTCTATTTGTTCTAAAGGGCAAAGCAAAGGGATTTAAAGATGGTTTAACGGCAGGACATGTCGGATGTACGGATGGATGAATGACTGTGTCATGTAAAGAGGTAATGTACTGGGCGATCATGGAAAGCAAATGTGGTATTAAATTGGCGTCAGGTTATATATATATGCGTCAGCATCAATATGTCCATTAATTTATCATATTATGGCCTCTATGCTCCTCGATTTCTCAGTGTTCTCGGTCTATCTCTTTCTACAACCTGACAAAAAAAACACGCAGTATCATGCATTAGTATTACTTTCACTTAATACCTTCCTTCTCCTCACCCACAGCCCCTTGTTCATCCCCGTCAAGGTACGGATCAAATCCCATTCTCTCCTTTGCCTCAGTCCTTGCCCTCCATTGTGCCTCTCCCTTCAGTCCCGTTGTCGACGTTTCCTCCAGGAAGAATGTCAGAATGTGGTCGGGGATTGCGAGATGTGACGTCTGCTGGAACTCTTGCAAACTGGTCAAACGAACGAGCATCTCAAGCAGCGAGAGAGAAGACGAGATTTGCGCCGATCCGAAAAAGGGGTTTCGCGTGACATTAGGTAGTTTCTCTGCTGTTGGCTCTTTTTGGATTTCGCTTTTTCCAATTACAGCCTTATGATGGACGGAAGAGGATCTGGTAACAAGTTCCTGAGACTGCTGAATGGGATCGGGGCGGATAGTGATACGGCGAATTTGATCGAGGAGTTTGGTATCAACAGTGCTTTTATTGCGTGGAGAGCGGATCGTCGTTGTTGAACCTCGTTTCGGAGTTGCTGAATGCTCACTCCTCGTGTCTTCTGCATCACCTTCATCTTCGTCTGCTGTTTCGGTTTGGTCGTCCTCCTCGTCATTGTATACTTCTAGTGCCAGCCACTCTGGGTCTAGATGTGCAGGCAGATAGGTTGGCTGGAGTTCTTCCCGATGTTCTGTGTCATACCAAAGCTGGCGGTCAACTTCTTCCTGCTCGTCAACATTTCGCGAGCCGTCTGCCCCTTCACTTTCCGAGTCGTCGAGCCACTCTCGCCTCAGTCTGATAGGAGACTTGGCCTTAATGTCCCGTTTCAACAGAAGAGCTGGGTTACTGGCTTTGTCATCAGAGCCGATGTTCAGCATCCTCCCAGTATCTGTATAAAATATCTTGGAGATCTGATAGATAGGAACTGATTCCCTGATACCAGCGAGCGGCATGTCATCATAGGGTTTGGGCCGAGGTCCGTCATCGTGAATTCTTCCATCATCTAGGTCTTCGATAATCTCAAGGTAGTATGCATATTCCCCCAAATGCCCTAGCTCTGTCAGACAGGCCAGTTTAGAGTCAAACTTCTTGAGCTGTGTACTTGGCACAGTAGGCGGACGATAGCCCAAAGAAGGATCAAACACCCAGTCTATTGGAGTGCGGCAAATCCGAACCCTGGCTTTATGCATGACTTCCTGCCATATAGGCTTCCTCTCTCCATCGCTAATGCCGTAAACGTATTCTCCTTTGGAGCCGTCCTTGGGCTGAGCATGACCGACGAATAGCATGTATAACGAGAGAGTGAAGCAAGCACCAACTTGGACCGGACGATTCGGATCAACCGCAAACTGGGCATCTGCAAAAGATAGGAGGGTACTAGCCTGCATCAATCTTGAAGGTGAGATACCCGGAGTCATAGTTGATGCCATTTTTTCTCCAGAAGCAGTGATGGCAAGCTGGATGAGGGGGATGTCACGATCTATGCGGTCGAGGAGTTCTTTCATCTCCTTGATGATGAGAAGGAGTTCAGCATGATGCTCCTCGGATATACGGACTCTTGGCCTCTGAGAAGCCTTTTCTTCAGCAGCGGCTGCATTCTCGAGTCTCTTGCCCAGCCGGATGATCTCTCGATGAAGAGACTTTGCAAGGGGTACAGCCGATTCCAGGAATATGTTTCCACGAGCAGATCTACAGAATGGTCAGTTCCTCTGCCAGCGTAGGAGGCACGATAACCAACAGTCAACATACTTGAACTCGATTAAGTCTAGGGCAGGTGAGATGATCTATTGTATGTGGACATCAGCGAAGCTGCTCCGTATCGACTTCGAGGCAGAGCCACGAACCTTGATCTTGCTCTCCAATAACCGCTCCAACGATCTGAGTTCAGCGTAGATGGACTTGTCATTGATTGTTTTCAATAGCCTAGAACACTGCTGGATTGCATATTTGCCCGTAAAAACCAGGCCTGATTTAAGGGCGATATTGACAGTCTGGTATCCCAGGGTTCTCAAGAGCGCATCCATCGTGCCTCTGCATCACTACTGTGATGTTTCGAAATAGAGATCTTATTATACCATACAGTCAGTAGGCAGGTGTAGATACAGGACATGCAGTAAGTCACAATCACAAAAACAACACCAGAGCCCAGTGACTCAGATTTGGCAGTTCGGTTGCCTTCTAAACACCAAAGGCAGTGTCATGCATAGAGTCCAGCAACAATGAGTTTGCTTTTATGGAGGGGTCCAATAAGGCACACTTAAGTGGGGTGAGATATCGCACTGTGCTGCAAGTAGGAAAATACTAAGAATGTCAGCCTTAGCACCACGATGATCCAAGTATTACACACAGTGTATTTTACTGTATATCGAACGGTGCGCCCAAAACAATTCTTCCCCGCCACTGAGTGGTGGGGCACGCAGCACAATCTTCCAGACTGTCATCCTGGTTTCGTCGTGCCGCCGCTGAAAAATAAGGCCCTTTGAGCCATCGAGTCATCGTCTGTTACCGCTGGTAAGGCTTTAATCTACTGTCACTCGAGCCGTATCGTCTCAACTTGAAATTTTACTAATCGACTTGTTGCTACAGGTGACCACCTTACTGGCTACCCCTCAAACCCTTCTCTTGACACTTCGCCGTCACCCAATTTGAGGGCACCCGAGCTCCTTCAGCAGGCCTTTTTTTGTCTTTTTTTACACGAGACACTCAATACTTCGACAAATTTATCACCAGAGCGCCTCTCGCAACACGTACAAAAAATGTCCAACAACGTGCAAGATTCATGGGAGGACGCGGCCAACCAGGACGAGAACCTGGCGCGTCAGGCTCAGCAGCAGCTGAACATCGGCGCTCAGCAGGGAGGATTTCGCCCCAATGCTGCCGCTTTCCAGCCGAACGCCCCGGCTTTCCAGCCGGGGCAGGCTTATGGTAGCTACATGGGCTACCAGCAGCCATACTACGGCCAGGGCTATTATCCCCAGTACGGCCAGCAGGGCTATGCTCCGTATGGCCAGCAAGGTTATGGTGCCGTTTACGGCCAGGGCTATAACCAGGGCTACGGTAGGAGGGTACAGTTAAGTCTAAAATCCCGAACAGAAGCTCATTGTTGACGTCAGGCTATTGGCAGGGTTACCAGCAGCAGCAACAATATCACCAACCAGTCCAGCAGCAGCAGCAGCAGCAGCAGCAGCAGCAAGCCCCGAAGCCCGCGCCGACTATCGCCAAGAGAGACGCGAATCCCCCGGCAGCGGATGCCCCTAAGCCCGGAGCTAAGGTCCTGAGCATCGGCGGCGACGCGAAGCCCAAGGCAGCAAAGGTCCTGTCCATTGGCGCGACTGGGACAGTCAAGGAGGAGAAGAAAGACGAGACCAAGAAAGAGGAGGTCAAGAAAGAGGAACCCAAGAAGGATGAGCCTAAGAAAGAGGATACTAAGAAAGAAGAGGCTAAGAAGGAGGGCACCGCTGAGGCTGCTGCCAAAGTTACGGCAGCAAAGGCCATCGAGAAGTCTGACACCAAGGCTAGCAGTGGCAGGGCTTCTCCTGTCCCTTCTTCCGGCCGTTCTAGCCCGTCGCGTGGCGGCGCTCCGGCCAATCGTGTAACCCGCGAAGCCGATATTGTCGAGAAGGAGCAGGCTGCCGATGTCGACGACGAAACTCTTAAGGAGCTTTATGGCAAAGAGCATATCAACATTATCTTCATCGGCCACGTCGACGCTGGCAAGAGCACTCTCGGTGGCGCCATCCTCTACTCTACTGGTATGGTTGATGACCGTACGCTTGAGAAGTATAAGAGGGAAGCCAAGGAGTTGGGTCGTGAGACCTGGTACCTCTCCTGGGCTCTCGATCTGACCAAGGAGGAGCGCGCCAAGGGCAAGACAGTCGAGGTCGGCCGTGGCTACTTTGAGACTGAGAAGCGCAGATACAGTATCCTCGATGCCCCTGGTCACAAGACCTATGTCCCCAACATGATTGGTGGCGCTTCTCAGGCCGATGTCGGTATTCTCGTCATCAGTGCCCGTAAGGGTGAGTACGAGACTGGCTTTGAGAAGGGTGGTCAGACTCGTGAGCACGCTATGTTGGCCAAGACCCAGGGTGTCAACAAACTGGTCGTTGTCATCAACAAGATGGACGATCCTACTGTCAATTGGTCCAAGGACCGTTACATTGAGTGCACGACCAAGCTCCAGCAGTTCCTCAAGGCCACCGGCTATAACCTTAAGACCGATGTCTTCTTCATGCCCATCGCTGCTCAGCAGGTCATGGGTATCAAGGACCGCATCCCCAAGGATGTCTGCCCGTGGTACGATGGCCCGTCTCTTCTCGAGTATCTTGACAGCATGCAGGCCCTAGAGCGCAAGGTCAATGCGCCGTTCATGATGGCTGTGGCCGGCAAGTATCGTGATATGGGTACCATGGTGGAGGGCAAGATTGAGGCTGGTGTGGTCAAGAAGGGCATGTCCCTTGTGATGATGCCCAACAAGCAGAGTGTTGAAGTCGCTGCTGTGTATGGTGAAACTGAAGATGAGATCAACATCGCGCAGTGCGGTGACCAGGTCCGTCTCCGCCTGCGTGGCATCGAAGAGGAAGAAATCCTTCCTGGTTTCGTTCTCTGCTCGCCCAAGCGTCTGGTCCACTGTGTCTCTAGGTTTGAGGCGCAGATCCGTATTCTCGACCTCAAGAGCATCCTCACTGCCGGTTTCAACTGCGTGCTGCACGTCCATGCGGCCATCGAAGAGGTCACGTTCGCGGCTCTTCTGCACAAACTTCAGAAGGGCACGAACCGTAAGAGCAAGCTGCCGCCCACGCATGCCAAGAAGGGTGATAGCATCATTGCTATTCTGGAGGTTACTAGCGGCGCTGGCGCGGTGTGCGTTGAGAGGTTCGAGGATTATCCTCAGCTGGGTCGTTTCACCCTACGTGATCAGGTATTTCCTCTTTTCCCCTACTGACGGCTACTCTCGAGGCATCAACTAATGTGTATGTTTCCAGGGTCAAACAATTGCCATTGGCAAGATCACCAAGCTCATCCAGGAGTAAGCTATGGGTTAATAAGGATTGGTGGGGTGTGTGCTAGATCTAGTAGTTCCGGGTAGTTGGTCAATTTTCATAGATATGCAACTTGGGTTTTTTTTTGGCTCAAACGTGTTCATGGTTGCCCGAAATGTGAACGCTATCCTTACCGTCGTTTTCGATTTCTGTCAGTATCAGTAAGATTCGTTCGAGCGTTTATCCACGTGAAGGCAGACAGCCCGTTTCCTTCGAGCGTGGTTACCGATGCTACGGAAAAAATGTGGTAAAAGGCAACTCTTGGTATCGGCAACGTGTATCGCTTTGACACTTATCCGAAATTCAGCTAGCCTGCATTCATGCTCAGATGCTGGCCACCATTGCGGAAAATGAGTGGTTTGCTCCGCGGTGGGTACACAAGAAGGTTTAAGGGTTTGGTTAGCATGTATCCGTGATATTCGGTGATCTAGAAGACGAATTCATGAGTTGTAGTGGTGGCAGTGGCGATGCCTTGGGTGATGATAATGGGATGGCATCTTTAGCTTGTTGAGAAGGGGGAGGGGTTGGACACATTTACGGAACGGTACAGAAACATGTCCAAGCTCAGTTTATGAATCACAATGGCGAACTCGGAAGCGTTCTCACTATTAGGTAGGGCCTATCACTATCAGAAAGTCTGCCTTTTAATGAAAACAAAACTGACCAGACTGTCGAACAAGGATAGAAAAGTCAAGATAGCGGAAGAGCTACAAGATACTGTCGTAGACAGACCTAATATCACCATTACACTGCCGTCCGGTGCAGCCATGGAACCACTAGACCCCGGCATGATGTGGGTAAGAGGATCTACGCTCAATTCCCTAGTAAAACTACGGAAGGTATGCCTCTAGCATGTATTTCAAACCCTCATCATCATCAGTATCGGGTCTTCGGAACAAAAGGAAGCTAACAAGCCAGTGGAGACGAGACGAAGAAGATTGTATCGGATCACAAGCCCCTGAAAATTGGCATGCATGTAGCGGGTCGAAATGGCTACGTTACTTCCAATTTTTGACAACGCGCTGGGCCCATCACCACACTCAACAAAACTTGTATCTTTTGGGGGTTGAAGCGAAGGGCCCAGAATCACGGCTTCTGATCCTTGGCAGGCCTCAGCGGAAGGCCGGAAGCAGACGATGCTGGTGGGGCAGGGCCTTCGTGAGAATGACGTCACTTTCACAGGCCTTAATTGTTTTCGACCCCAAAGCACAAGGTGTTATGGTAAATTTCTATAGCTTTGCAACAAAGTTGATCATTAAGAATCTACTTCCAACTTTATATCTATAGTGTTGTCATGTCGATTGAAGCCCAAGTTGATGCAATTCCAACAAACGCAGCCTTAATCGGTACTCGGTGCTTACCTATCTTATCATTGGGTCAACCCCGCAAACGGCGCGTTTAGTGAGCGCCAGTTGCCCGACCCTGTGCCGAACCTGCGGGCTCGAAGCCGGACCCACCCATGTGGCCAGCCGTGTGTAAGTCAAGGAAAACGCTGCAACGAGCGTACATGCACGTTGAGGGAAAACTCTACATTCGAAGCTTCCAACTGGAGCCTCCAGTAGATCATCACATGGGATTAAAACCTTGAAAGCTGGTGGATCATGCACTCGTCATCTCCTTGACATCGTACACGGGCTTTCCAGGAAGGGACAGAGTCAGGGCCCCATTGTTATGTTGTGGAACATCCTCAACCACGACGGCAGCACCGGGACCCAGATTTAACCAACGCTCCACGGCGTTTGTTTTGGGCTCTTGAAGAGCTACCCCGCGCCCGTGGCCCGCGGCCTTGTATTACAAGCAACGCTTGACTGCCACAAGTTACTCGGCACGAAGGTATCACTTGTGGAAGAAGAGGGGTAGGCCGCGGTCCAACTGTAAAGGAGGGTCGGGAAGAGTAGGAGCGGGTTCAATACCACTGTCCTACCCTCCTGACTTCTGCCGTTGGTTTGACTGCTTGCGCGATTTGCAATTGAATCTCGTGCTTAGCTTTGAGATCGAAGTGAAACAGTCGTATAACGTTGGGATGTTGAGCATGTTAGGAATCTGGAATAGAAGGCGAGACTACGTTAAGTTGAGGCATGAGACTTCTGTCTAATACTGGGTGATAAGTAATTGTTTTTAGAAGTATCGACATCAACATGAAAGGGAAAGCATCGTCGAATCGATAGTGCATATCGACCCCACGCGAGGGACAGACACATGTGCAGCTTGTCAGCTGCACTGAGTCGGCTCTAGCTCCGTGGCTAAAGGCGGCAGGTACAGTATCTGGCAGCTGAATCAACAGATATAAGTCGACGAAAGCTGCACACACCTAGTGTTATATGAGTAGAGCAACTTAAATAAATTCTCGGATCTCGGAACGTTCTATCGTTCGTCTTGCTAGATGAAATCTCTGGGCTGGTTGACGCAATCCTTCAGAGCATGAGAGCATGAGATTGGATAGGGGAAATGAAGGAGAAACCCCTCAGTGCTTCTCTGTGCCTCCTTAAGGTTGTGCTGACAGAAATGTGGCCACCCAACCGGGCACGCGACATGCACAACTCTTCCGCACAGTATGGGACGAACGGGAGGGCAGCCCGTCCGTATGTATGGTTGAGGGACGAGTCGGCACTTGCCATATATATGACACGGCAAGCACCCGGTAGTAGAGATAGCAGAAAACTCCTGACATTCTTAGATATGCTACATCATTAACCACCAACTGGATGGAGGAAGTGCCTACTCGACTTCTCGTTCCTCAACCGGATACACAAAGCGATAGAGCTCATAATAACCGGGGCCCCTGCTCATCCTTGTCCTGGTCTGACTGAGCCTTTTTGGACAATCCCTTTTGAGATCGTCCATTGTTCTTGTTCGCTCGTCATATCCATTACACTTTCGCATTTCGAGAGCAGAAGTGAAGGAGGGGCGCAGACTGGCCTGATAACAGCTCATCGTCCCATCCTGAGTTTTCTCCGTTTCACCGTTAAGGCTGGTGGTCGGCAGACACCGCGGTTATCTCCATCTACCCGCACGGCCGACACGCGAGATCTGAGCAGCTCATCCATCCCCAACTCCATCATCCGTCGCGCTTAAATCCGGCGTAAGCTGCCCGCGACCCCACGTTTCGACCTGCTTGTCTACATGACTTACCTGTGTTTAATTCGATCGGACAGTGCTTCTTCATTGGCACCATCTAGTGCTAGCGTATCACAATCCGAACCCTTTTTGACATCCACATCCGTGCTATTCGTTGCCGGGTAAGTTTTCCATTCCCCAAATTCATTTGCAGCCTAGAATGAGAAATTTTGCCGGCCGTCTTTCCGCCCAACAACGCCTGCTTGCCCAAGATTGCGGTCTTAAGATCGGGCTGTGGGGAAGTATCACAGCAGGCTGCCGAACCGTGTCTCCCCCAAGACATCCCGCCGCAGGGAACCGGAGCTCCTGCGATTTCCGAGGGGCATTCCCCAACATGGAAGCTGACCCCAGGCGGAGCCGGGCAAGCTTCCAGGTTGCCGATCAAATGCCGGAGGCGCAGGGTCTTGGCGCCTAGCTGCCAGTCATTGGATCGAACCCCCGGTCGCCCATCGTCATGGATCGTGGGGACCCTGACGGCAACGCTGTCGGATGCATCACCGGTTTGTGATAGATGTCGTTCGGAAAGGACTGGCCGCAGGATGGCACCCACCTCAAAGGCCGACGTTAACAGCGAGGGCCGGGCAGTTGGCTAATTCAATCGCGCAGGTGACAGGGTCCTGAACACCCGGCACGGTGTCGCGGAGTGTGCTACCTGTAAAGTACAAAAGAGCTGCTGACGGTCTGTTTCAGCTCTTGTTGTGACTATCATCGACCCCCAAAGATCGTGATTCATTCAGGAGATACCACAAGCTCCACAACCTTTCTTGCTCGACGATTCGATACCAGCACACCGCGACAAAACACACGGAAGCCACGATGATGGGAACAGCGAAAAGCGATAGTGCCGTTGTGGCCAACGACTTCCTTCACACGCCGTTCATGCGGGCTGCGCTGCCATTCATCAATGGCGGCATCAGCGGTATGGTGGCTACGACAGTGGTCCAGCCCGTCGACATGATCAAGGTCCGCATCCAACTCGCAGGCGAGGGCAAGGCCGGCGGACCAAAGCCAACACCCCTTTCAGTGACTCGTGAGATCCTGGCCAGCGGAAAGGCGCTCGATTTGTACACGGGCCTTTCGGCCGGTCTGCTCCGGCAAGCCGTATACACCACGGCCCGGCTCGGTTTCTTCGACACCTTCATGAGCGCACTGTCATCCCGCGCCAAGGCCAACGGCAATCAAGTGGGGTTCACTGAGCGAGCGACGGCGGGTCTCGCTGCGGGCGGGTTGGCCGCTATGATCGGAAATCCGGCGGATCTCGCTCTAATCCGGATGCAGAGCGACGGACTGAAGCCAGTAGCGGAACGGAAGAACTACAAGTCAGTGATTGATGCGCTCACCTCCATAGCACGGAGCGAGGGTGTCGGGGCGCTTTGGGCAGGAGCTGCGCCGACGGTGGTGAGGGCCATGGCGCTCAACTTTGGGCAGCTGGCCTTCTTCAGCGAGGCCAAAGCCCAGCTTAAGAAACACACGGACTGGTCGGCCAATACGCAGACGCTCAGCGCCAGTGCCATTGCTGGCTTCTTTGCCTCCTTCTTCTCGCTGCCGTTCGATTTTGTCAAGACGCGCCTGCAGAAGCAACAGAGGGGTCCTGACGGGAAACTGCCTTACAACGGCATGGCGGACTGCTTCGCGAAGGTGGCCCGTCAGGAAGGCTTGTTCCGCTTTTACCGCGGATTTGGTACATACTATGTTCGCATTGCGCCGCATGCGTAAGTGATCCCCCGCGAGAGGAGGTATTTGGATAATTGATTCTCGGGCTGCGCTAACGAGATACATAGAATGGTGACGCTGATTGTTGCCGATTATCTCGCGTGGTTGACCAAGTAGGAGTTTTTTTTTTTGTCGTGTCTCCATTTGTTAAGTTTCTATTTCTTTAGTCGGGTAGGCAGGAGTCATCGGTTTCGGTAGACATGACCATGATTAAAAAAATCCAGCTGCATTAAGAGGGCTGCTTCTCGTCGTCATGCTGTCTTTTTGGGTCTCTTGGGTACGTAGGGTTCATGGAGGTATGGGTTATTTCTGGGAGATGGGATGTTAGTAGTATATCATCAATACCTTACGCTGCCTTTTAGAATGAGGACAAGATATAGCGCACAATGACAAGGTTACTGATATGTAAGCATGTTAGTTTTGTGCTGTTTGTTATGGGGTGTCATGTTGGAAAGTTGGCGAAGTCGGGACGAAGCTCAGGCCCCTCATGGCACACAGTTTCTGGAGAGCTAACAGAGCGGAACCCCGAAACCCGAATCTGGAATGAGGGGTCTGACTTCATACGGAGTACCTAATTTCAATGGCGCCCAGGTGTTGCACCATTAATAGGGAAGTCTTCTGGGAATCACGTAATTGTGTAGACATAACTTTTGCTTAAAATTTTCCATTATCTTACTATATGGGTTGCTATATTGTTGCTTGAATTTCTTTGTCTCCGGTCACGTGCAAGGGACCGTTCGGGTTGCACCGTGTAACAATACTGTGTGACCGACTCCGCATTCCCCAATCGCGCTTCAGACTAATATGTGGATCTCAAACCAGCCAGCAGCCAGCGCTCAACCCTGGACCATCGCCATTGCAGCTCTCCAAACGACGTTTTTGGACTGTTTCCTTTTCCTTGCACCTCTTATTTTTGAAAATGCATTTGGGAGCCGGCCATGGATGCGGACTGGGACGAGGTACGTTTGTTTTCCTTTATTTGCATGCATCTTACGCGACATCTTGGACTGGGCGCAAATCGCGTCGTTCTGCCTTGTGCGCGGTGTTGGTGCTGCTCGGCGCTACCCCGCGATATGATGTTGGCGGACGGTGTTGTACGCAGTACATCCATTACATCCGGACAGCAAGGGGCTTGACTCGGCCGGATGCCTAATAATTCTCCTAGACCTTTTTTCTCTTGTTCAAACAATAGCTTTGTTCTCTCGACGGTACACAGCTCGGCTAACGGTGCAACCCTTCTGTCCTCCAGGTCACCCGCATCGCCTATCCGGCGCCCGGTACCAATGACTTTCCACGACCGGCCACCGCTGTGGCTTTCGATCCGATCGCAGAGCTCCTCTGGGCTGGCTTCGACCGGGTATGTCATGAGCGCGGCAATAGTGGAGACCCAAGACGTTGATATCACACTCTTCGACCCTTCCGAGACTCCTCGTTGCCTGTCTTGTCGACCGCGTTCGCTGACTCTGCGAACACTAGGGTCGCGTTTGTTCCTTCTACGGCCGTGACCTGACCCGATACACTGCATTCAAGATCCAGCCCGCGTCCGAAGGTCCTGTTCGCCAATTTCTCTTCCATGACAAGGGAGTCATCGTGCTGGGCACTCGGAGCGTGCACATGGCCATGCGCCGGGGTCCGGCGTTGTGGAATATCCGGTATGGTCTTCCTGAGAAACAGAAGAATGGGATGTGGCATGCGTTCGAGGAGTCTGTGACGATGCTGACCGATACGTTGTAGCCATGAGAACATGAAGGATCTTCGATGCATGAGCTTCACCTCGAAAGGAACCCAGGAGATCATCGTCGCCGGGTGGCAAGATACCATGCTTGTGATCGATGTCCTCAAGGGGGATATCATCAAACAGGTGAGCTCTCCTGACTGGCGAGTCCGGCCGGATAGCGACGTTGAGACTGACCTCTAACTTCTTCGCTCCAGATACCAGCTCAGCATCACTACAGTATCATGAAGAAGAGCCGGTACATTTGCGCCGCCACCAAGACTGGTTCTGTTGATCTCATCGATCCGCTTAGCTTCAAGATCGTTCGGAGCTGGCAAGCTCATGCATCATATATCAACGATATGGACGCCCAAAACGACTTCATCGTGACTTGCGGGGGCTCTCTCAAGCAGCAGGCAGCCCAAACCTACATGCTCGACCCCTATGTCAACGTCTTTGATCTCAAGAACATGGCCTCGATGAAGCCCATGCCATTTCCCCCATTAGCAGCGCACGTCAGGCTCCACCCGAGAATGCTCACAACAGCCATCGTCACCTCCCAGCACGGGCAGATGCATGTGGTTGATATCATGAATCCAAACTCGAGCACAGTCCGATACGCCAACATTTCCTCTTATGTCAAGTTGTTCGAGATTGCTCCCTCGGGTGAGGCGCTTGTCATTGGGGATGCAGATTGCAATATCCATCTCTGGGGCTCACCTACCAAGATTCACTTCACGGACATGGCTATCCCAATCGAGTTGCCAGAACCTGAAGAGCCCGCACCAGTGCTCGATTGGTCGATCGAAACGTAGGGCAAGCTCCGGGTTCAAATGCCACTTGAGTTCCCTTGCTAACCTTACTTCCAGACCTCTAAGCTCGATTGGGCTACCCTACTACCGCGAGCCTCTGTTCTCGGCTTGGCCTGCTGATATCATTTCCGACGTCGGTGCACCCCCTTTGCAGCTTGAGCCTTCGTTTGTCGCTACCCTCAAGCAGGCAGAATGGGGGCTTTATGGGAAAAACACTAGAAATGTGCGCCGAAACCAAGTCGAGGATACTCGAAACACAAACAAGCAGTCCAATGCCTTACAGGCACCAAAGTTCCTCAGTGAAAGGGCGAGGGAGTCTGCTCTGTCCTCAGGCGGTGACTCCTCGTCTGATCCTCAAGTCGATCAAGAGCCCGAAGACCCGAACGAAATTGAAAGCTTGAAACCCGAAGCACCCCCTCTATACCGAAATCTTGAGATCAAATACAGCAAGTTTGGCGTGGACGATTTTGACTTTGGGTAAGATTCATTAACATGGGACGAAGGAGATATGAATTCGAGCTAACGTTTCTATGAAGCTACTACAACAAGACCCGCTACGCTGGTCTTGAAAACCACATCCCAAATTCCTATGCGAACTCCCTTCTGCAGCTTATGCATTATACGCCGTTGCTGCGGAATATGGCTCTTCAGCATGCTGCAACAGCTTGTGTGAGCGACCTGTGTCTCTTGTGCGAGCTAGGCTTCGTCTTTGATATGCTGCAAAAGGCAGAGGGTGCAACATGCCAGGCTACGAACATGTTCAAAGCTTTAAGTGGCACCCCTCAAGGTAAGTCTCGCTGCTTTCCTGCTTGAAATAGTCCTGAGGTTAATTTTCATTTTGAAGCGGCGCCTCTTGGACTCCTCGAGGAGGAAACCCATGTGCCATCTTTAGCCACAATGGCTCAAAACTTGAGTCGATTTCTTCTTGAAAAAATCCATAACGAGTACAGAACAATACCCCCGATCTCAACTGCTCTGGAACAATCCCTCTTTAACTTTCCCCACCCTCCAACCCCTGACGAGCTAGTAGCCAAGGTTCTTGCGACTTCGGCTGTTGCGACGATTAAATGTATGAACTGCCGGAGTGAGACTACCCGGCCTGGAACCACCCATGTCATCGACCTCTTGTACCCCCCACCAAAGACAGCGGGTCGGGGAGGGCGGGCGTCTAAAGTTACCTTCTCACAAGTGCTCAAGATGGGAGTCGAGAGGGAGACAACATCCAAGGGATGGTGCAGCCGATGCCAACGGTATCAAAACCTCCAGATGCGCAAAACTATTCACAGCGTTCCGGCTGTGTTGGTGGTTAACGCCGGTGTATCGAACCAAGAACATCGGAAACTGTGGTCTACTCCTGGCTGGCTTCCTGAGGAGATTGGCATCATTGTGGACCAGGGCCAATTCTTCTGCTTTGAAGGCGAGGATCTGAAGTTGCATCTTCAACGCGGCATTCATAACATCACAGTCTATTCGTTGATCGGCATGGTAATCAACATCGAGAGCCATTCACCACAAAAGTCTCATCTAGTTGGCATTATCAATGGTATGCCCTCCCTCGCAGCGAGTGCTAAATGTTGTTGGACAAGGACGCTAACAACTTACAGTTGCTCACGCCGAAGCCACACCCCCGGGAGAAAACAAGTGGCACCTCTTTAACGATTTCTCGGTACGCCCTGTGTCAGCCGCCGAGGCATTGACATTTAACGCGGCGTGGAAGATGCCTGCTGTTCTTCTCTTCCAAATCAAGTCAGCAAACAACAAGAGCAACCTGGATTGGAAGACTAACTTGGACACGTCCATCCTCTACAAGGATACCAACCCTAACACAGAGAAAAAGACATATCGCACCCTGGACCAGGAACGCGAGAGACCTGGACCCGACACGATTGTGGCTCTTGATACGGAGTTCGTCTCGCTCAAGCAGCCCGAAATCCAAATGAACTCGGATGGAGAAAGGGAGACCATCCGACCCATGTCACATGCGCTGGCGCGCGTGTCTGTTGTGCGCGGCCAGGGCGAGAATGAAGGAAGTGCCTTCATCGATGATTACATCGCGATCCGCGAGCCCGTTGTTGACTACCTAACCCTCTACTCTGGCATCACCGCCAGCGACCTTGATCCGCGAACGTCCAAACACAACCTCGTTTCTCTCAAAACTGCATACAAGAAACTGTGGGTGTTGCTTAATCTGGGCTGCAAGTTCCTAGGCCATGGCCTCAAACAGGACTTCCGGGTCATCAACATCCAAGTACCCCGCGCCCAGGTCATCGACACGATCGAAGTCTTTTACCTTAAGTCACGCCTACGAAAGCTATCGCTTGCCTTCCTGGCATGGTACCTGCTCAAAGAGGATATCCAGCTTGAAACACATGACTCAATTGAAGACGCGCGTACAGCTCTCAAGCTGTACCGCAAGTACCTCGAGTTTGACGATGCCGGTATCCTGGAGGCAATGTTGGAGGACATCTACAAAGCAGGAAGGGCGACGAACTTCAAGCCGCCGCGCCGTGAGGATAGAGAGAAGGAACTCCAGCGCCAAAGCACCCCGCCAAATTCGACGGCACCAAACGATTGCGGGGCTAAGCCTGATGGAAATGGCAATGAGAATGGTGGCGAACCTGCAACACCAGCCCGTAAGACTGGCGGTATAACGGCCCCGACGTTTGGGGCGGTGAATGTGTTTGGGACTCCGTCGAAGGCGTCATCGCCTCTGCCGAAGTGATGATGGGAGGTCTGGCAAAGGAAGAAGGGCTTTGTTTGCGATGGACAGAAAATGAGAGGTTTTGTATGGATGACTCTGATATGATTGTCTTGAATCGTACGTAGCGTGATGACGTTGATAGGCAGTAAGTAGCTTCGCATGAATTTGAAGAAAATCAATCTTCACAAACCCGACAGTCAGAAAGGGGTTTGTCGTTGGGGGTAAATGGAGATGTCGACCGGCGTACCTACCTACCTACCTGCCTGCCTGCCTGCCTGGGACGTTTATTGCCCTCTCCTGCCGACCAATATCCGCATTGATAGACAGTACAAAAGACCGAGCTGGCTGATCTACATCTCTCTAATAAGGTAGGAATATTTGGATGACGTGAGACTCTTCTTTCTCAACCCTTGTGCCGGGAAGAGGGAAACAGCAGCCCTGAAAGCAATAGGTTACTTGGTGAAAAGTTGAGAAAGCCAAGTTTGGTTAATCAGTAAGAGGTAGTCATCAGACATTAACGCGATAGTGTCTGATCAGCTCTAAAAAACCGTAGTACTCGGGGGGGTTTTGAGAACTACCTTACAGTCTTAATGAGCCCAGCAGCGGCGGAATCCATGCTAGCATACCTAGCCACAACCACGCTGTGGGAATCCTACATCTATCCAATTGGCCCCAGGGAAGCCTACAATTACCTGTCATATCATCATAAAGTCGGACTTGATACTTTATGATATGTTGATTGAAAACTGAACTTACGCCTGGTCCAGCAATATCAGAGTAGGAAGTGAGTTCCCGGTTTCGTGAAAACAAGGCACAGTTAAAGGTGCACTGAGATTTTATAGTGAAGATACTAGTCACTATATGCTCGAGATCTATCTAAAAATTAGCGAGGGCCTTAATTCTCCCTGAGCAGAGAGTCGAAGGTTCAGTTCATACCTATGAGCAAGCAGAGACTAAAGAAACCACTTATTGGGTCGAGTAAAGTTCAATAGAAAAAGTGGTACTAACAGCTGGTGCTCATTGGGTTAAATAGGATGCTTCGACAACATACGAGACTAAGTCATAAGTCATACAGGTTCCAGCCACATGCTTAGCCTCCGTCATCTGGCGAATCCTGTCGAAATTAAAGCTCCCATTACCTGGCTGCAGGACTTTCTTATCAAACAAAGTAAAGCTTCGGAAACCTGTCTTATAAGTCCAGTAAAGTACCTTTTTTTTTATCACTACGTACTGAAGAGCACTGAGGTTCCTTTTGAAGAGAAGCTTAGACTATAGCTAGGCTGGTAAAACATGTCTGCACCACTATCCGATAGAAGAAATATGGACTTTTAGTACTTCATCTTGCTCTCATCAATAGATTTCCAGAACAGTAGCCGTTTTCATAGATGTCTTGTTTCTGAATGCAAAAGGTTATTTTGGCCGACACGTCGGAGACCCTTTCTCTGGGTGAGGGCCACCAAGGTCATGTAACTTGGTAGGTAACTTGGTATTCAGGTACAAAAGAACCCAGGGTCTTACCATGCCTTGGAATCGTTGCCCATAATCAGCCAAAAGAACTCCAGTGACCACTTGGTTAGCATCAAGAAAGCAAATTATGAATGCTATAGATGAAAGTGTTGGATTTGTAATGCTCTGAAAGTATACACGAGCAACTTGGGTCCCAGTTCATTTTTCGACTTCCTGAGCAGTCGATCAACTGATATCCTCTTGATTACTTGAACACAGAATGGTATCATAGTTCCATAATTAAAGATTCCTTAGCGACATAGAACAAAAAAGTTCCCATTAGAAGTTTCCCGAATCCTTCATATCTTGTGCTCTTGTCTGCCCCTTGATATACCCACTCAGCATCATCTCATTGCTCTCACCAGGCGCCCCATGCCCAGACATGCGTCGGTCACTGGGCTGGTAAGGAGGTAAGTTTGGATCAATCGTCCCTGCTCCCATTCCCCCATCCGAAATCAACGCTTGTTGAGCTTGGGCCTCAGCATCGGCCTCAGGCGGAAGGTATTGTTGCCGTGAGTCCATACTGTTACTTGGCCCGTAATCCTCTTCAGGGAGCATCGGCATCTGAGAAAACGGAGCGGTATGTGAAAACGAGCGTTGGTGGTGTTGACTCCTGTAGTTGGGGACTGCGGTTGGTTGTCGGTTATGACTCTGCATCTGCATGCCATCAGTTACGAGGGCCGCAGAGGCTTGAGAGTCTTCATCCTCATCATGAAGGGGGACCGGCTCAAAGCCGTTTCTACTGTTGAGTCCAGTGCCTGGAATTGAGGGATTGGAGGGGACCGGCCGTCTTGGGAGATGGGGGATGGGTTGTTGGGAGGACAAACGACGGGGAATCGAGGCGGTTAACCGGTGAGGGTGAGGTACAGTTTGAGACGAGGTAGAGGCTGTGGCAGCTGTGAATGTGCTGCGAATTGAGGTCGTACGTGTGAGGATTCCTTCACTTGGGGGCTGATGAGGAGGGTTGATGGGTGTGGATGGAAGTTGGGGCGATGGGGAGTCGAGCAGCTTGAGATTAAGGTTGTCTGTACGGTTGTCGGGTTCGTTGTGATTATTATGTTTGAGATAACGTTGCTCATAGATACGAAGGGCTGTAAAGACGATGGTGAAGATGAAAACGAAGCTGCCTTGGTCAGCATAAATACGAGAGAAAGGCGGTTAAGAGACACACATCAGGACAACAGCAATAGCAAAGTATGAACGTTCTAAACCACAAAACTTGCGGAGCTCCCCTGGTGATGGTGAGCTAGAACTCGGCCATCTACGCCAGAGTTGGTTGTTATCAGAATGAACCAAAGTCTCGTTTTTCGAATCCTTCCATGGATCTAAGCCTGAGTTAGCACCAGACACAAGCTTCGGGATATATGAAGACGTACTATCATCCTTGGTCAGCCTTTCGCAGTGCTCGGGCAAACCGGACCGCGCAAGCAGTGTGATGATGAGCAGCAACACAGCACACACAAGTACATCGCCAATGAGGAAACATATCAGAACAAGGGGTTTCTTGGATCGGCCGCCAGTGTGCTGGATGCTCAGAGCAAGCGTCGTGTAGCCGAAAACGGCGCAGATCTATACTCCCGTGACGTCAACTCAGTGGTCCAACTCTTATCTCGTGCTACATAGACAACGATAAGGGAAGCAGAGCAGCATACCAGAATAGCAAGAAAGGACATGTGGTGTGTGAGGCCAAATTTTTCCGTATGAACTTTGATGGTTAAGAAGCCATGCATGACCGCAGCGGCCAGCCCTCCCACCAACTGGAAGGAGCGGGCGAGAGCGAGCCATGAAGACAATCCTGAGCCCATTGTCGGAGGAGCATGAAAGATTGACTCGTAAGTTGTAAGCAGTCCGACTTCCACTCGGACGGCCGGGCAAGAAAGCGGATGGTGGTTCAACTGAACGATGTCGAGATTCGAGCCATGGTCAAACAAAAGACAAGGAAGAGGACAAGCTGGTGTAGGGACAGGCCCAAGCAATTACTACATCGAGTCCTACCTCTCTCAGCTGTTTCCCGCAGCCCGAGCAGTACCAAGAGGAGTACGAGGACACAACCGACGAGTGGATGTGCAGCACGGCGGGGGCTGTGCCGGGCCGTCTCTCTCTTTCGGGGGCTGCTTGGGTGAGACGATAGCCGAGTTCTACTTCCATCGGTGACGCTACCACATCGGCGGTTACTGTATCCGTACACATGTCCATGTCTACTTTGATGAGATCAAAAATGACAACGTCAAACAACGGGTTCATGAAACACAGCGGCGGAGGTGGGGCAGATCATCGAGAGAGGGGAGGGGGGGTATGGGACATGTCCTTCCGGGATTGGAGAGTTGTTCGTCGTGGATTATGAGGCTGGGCAAATATCAGTTTGTCAAGAAGCTCATGATAATCCCCGTCTCGTTGCCGGTGTTGCAGAAGAGAATGTATCCAGTTGCATGCGCGCCGTCGGCGTAGAGTGAAGAGCTCCCGTGCCGAATGACAGGACGCTTGAAGGAGCTGTGGTCAACAATCCTACCAAACAAACCACCAAGCAACTTCCACAGTTGCATGTAGCTTTCTACCCGTCGCGCAGACCGCGCTGTTGACAGAGCAGCGACTCCAATGAGAAAGCAAATGAGAGGACGTCTGCCCCTCTCCAAAGCCACCACAAGAGGACGCGTCATCGGAAGCTGTCGGGCCAATTGAGACCGCACACCACGGGCACAGCCTCACTCAGGGCTTGCCAAGATTAGTGGGTGGCACTTTCGGCGCTGTATGTTTGGCTGCTGTTCGTCCAAACCAGGAACGGAGCGGCCTGGCAAGCGAGGCTCCAGGGCGGGAGCCTATTGGGTCTTGGCAGTCATCATATCAGCGGCGGGCACGCCTAACTATGACCAGGCATCAGGCTGAGGGGTTCCTGTAGCCCAAAACCCGTACCTTACACTTGTTCAGCTGCCACAGGCTGTCTCTGACAATTGGTCTCCATCAAGTAACTCGACCAGTGGCCATTCTCAAACACCTCCATTGGCGCTGCGTCCGTCACACAGTCTTTTTGTGCAAACATATCGACGTCCACGATGCCCACATGTCCGCTCTTTTTTCGGGCGCCGTTTACTGCCCGTGCTCATGACCGTGATCACAATGGTTGCAACGGGACCGACGAGTTTAACGAGAAGCATACAAGAAAACTGCGCAGCTGTTCATCTTTTCTTCTCTCTGCCTTGAGGGTCCTTCAGCTCCTGTACTTCGTGTTTGCCTACTCCGCCCTCTTTGGCTTCCAGAAGTCAGGCTACTTCCGCCACAACGGTCCTTGGCAGAACTCTCCAGACCAAAGGCATCGCTCTCTGCACTCCATATGCTGGGCACGCATCCAGGTAGGGATATCATTTCATGAACCCTGGGGAGCTAGCCATGAACAAAATAGCTTACACAGCTCATAGGTGTTCATTGTTCTTACCTACCATGCTGCCATCCTGATAGTGCCCTGGCTATTTCGGGTTCTGAAGTCATCACGCCGCCCTCTTACCGGACTGGCAACCGTCTTTGGCGATGGATGTGCCATGGTTGCTATGCTAAATGTCATCGTCCTCTTGGATGGGTCACATGAAGGTTATTGTCATGGCATAACCAATTCTATCAGTACGTCGTATGACTCGGACATTTAAAAGTTCCAGTCTGCTGACATTTACTCCAGATTTGCAAGGAGATGATAAGATCGTTGTTGGTTGGGGGAGGCACCATGTTCATATGGACAAGCGCCGTGTTGTGTGTGCTTCCCTGGACTTAGTTTTTGGTTTCGGCGCTCTCGTCATGTATGTGAGCCCATGCAGTGTGCCTTGAGAGTAACATAATGCTAACTCATTAGCAAATCAGCTTCACCTATATCCCATCTGTCCTCATAACAACTTGGCGCTCAAGGCACAATCAGCCGCGCGGCTTCTCCAAGTTTCAAGAGCAGGACGAGGATGTCGAGCAAGGCCTCTCGATACCTCATCTCGGGACCACAGGTCCCGCTCAAGTTGTCGCAGCTGAGCCCAGGCGGCCGGCAACGCCACAGTCGCCGCCGCCATCCTACCACTCCGCCGTCCTCGAGTTGGATGAAGAGTATCCGGATCTGAACAGCCACGCCCCTGGAACAACGGCCCCGGCGCGTCGGTCCTCGATGGAAACAGTCTCATCCCTAGGTGTTGAGCGCTACCTTGTGTCAGATGGATGGCGAGCGCCCGAAAATCCACCGGAGTACTCCAGTAGGCCACCAAGCCTTCATTATGCGGTACCATGAATCATGTTGTAACCTCTTTGTGCATCTTCTCATTTCGATCTCATTTCGATGACGGATGTAGGATTTTCAGCAAAGTATGCAATGATACCCAGTTATGTAATTCTTAATATGATTTAAGCCCTTCAGCCATGCAGACATGTATTCAGTTCGGAACGTTCAGCTGTGGTTTGTTTGGCTCTTGAGAGCCACGATCTCTTGATCAAACTAGGAGCTGAGCTGAGCATATGTTCCTAGGACAATTATCTGTCCTGTTCTATGACTAGTCTAATTCTCGATATCTGAACGTGCGGCCTCGTCCTAACTCTTGATAGAGGACGTGGTCCCTCGTGTTGTGATCGCTCGAACTCTGAACATAACTCCCTTTAGCCGCCGCTCAACTGCCCGCTGCATTGGCCTTCACCTCTCCGTTTCCAAGACACTCTGTCTCTGGCCATCTTAGCTCCCATCCGGTAACTGTCTTCAGGATCTCGACATCACCTGGGTCGTTTTCAAACAAAGGCCGGTCCATTTTCTTCTCCATAACTTTCTCAACTTCGAACCCTTGCTCGCGGGCAAGGTCAAAGAATGCCAAGTCCTTCTTCTGCAACCATGGCCTGTAGCTGCAGAAGACAACAAGGGCCTTGGCATCGCGCGTCCGCTTGAGCGCATGCCGGACGGTTTTGAGCATGTTTCGATGCTCAGTATGGCGGAAGAGGAGGTCGGCCAGAATAAGAAGGTCAAAGCCTTGAGGCTCTTGTGAAGAAGTATCCGACTCCAGATACTTCAAGAGCTTTGTCGTGTCTGCCCCCCAAATGTAACCATCAACGACGATATTCGTCGGCTCATCCCCCTCCTCCGCCCCCTGACTCCCTTTCTTAGCCTCCCTCGGAATCAACGCACACTCATCCACATTCCGCCACATATTCCTCACCAGATCCACGTCCGGATAATCCGTCATCACCACCATCTTGGCGCCCAGCGCCGAGGCGACCAGGCTGGGTAGCCCCGCGCCGGCGCCCAGCTCCAGCACTGTGCGCCCGCGCACCTCGTCCGGGTTGCGTTCGAAGTGCTCGGCGACCACGCGCGACGCGTTCCACAGGTGGTGCGCTTCCAGGGGCGAGTGGCCGACTAGATGCAGCGTGATGGTGTCGCCGGTGAGGGTTGTGTAGAAGGTCGTGGTTGGGGGAGGGGTCGGCGGGTAGTACCCCTCGGGCTCGACGAAGAGATCGTTGAGTGGGGGATCAGCTTCGATGTCGGACATGTTGAGTAAATTTTATTTGAAATGATTCAGAATTTTGTAATTCGTGACTCAAGGTGTGCAATTGCTTGCTGTTCGGACTCACTTACAAGTTGGTTGAGGTGAGTCGAGGGTCTGCAGAAAAGGAGTGAGCGAAAAGTCAGAATTGGATGAGGGGCAGATGTTGGGGGGTTAGGGTTCGGGTTGTCAGGGGCTCGACCTTGTTCAACTCCAGGTGCTGCTCTTTACTCTACGTAATCTCAGACTTCGGAGACTCCATCGAGACAAATGCTAGGGATGTGTCTCGCAATGAAGTAATTACATTATTAGACCCCCTCCCCTTGTCAAGGGGCTTGCCCCCCATCGCCAAACCTCTCCCTCGCGATCTCTCTCAGCTGATTCAACACCCTCCTCTCCTTCTCCCTCCATTCCCTCAACTTCTCCTCTTTCTCCAACCTTTTTGCCCTGGCAACTTCTTCTCTCCGCCTTTCCTTCTCAGCCCTTCGCTCCTCCCGTCTACGAACCATCTCCCTCCACTCCTCTTGTGCATCCATCTCCCTTCCCCCCATCAACACGCTCTCATCCACCTCCCCAACGCCAGGAGACCGCTCACGGAACTCCCTCAGCTTCTCGTTTAGCTCACGGCGCTTTTCTAGTTTGCGCTCGCGTGAGCCGGGCTCGGCGCGGTTGGGGAGGAGGATGTCGTTGTCCAGAGTCCTGGTGACAGCTTCCTTAGTCTGCAAACGCCACATCTGGCGTGAGGCGGAGAGGGCAGCTGACCTCTCTGCGGCTTCGTCGGCGTCGCGAATAAGGAGGTCAGCTGTTGTGGGGATGGAGGGGCCGGGTTGCTTGGAGGATAGTTTGAACGATGGCGGTTTGGTTTGCTGTTCAGAGAGTTGTCGGTTCAGGCCTGGGGGAGGTGGTGGGCCGTATGATGAGGAGGTATCTGAGGCTTCACTAGGTGCCGGCGAACCAGCCCTCATCCAGTTTGTTGGACTTATATGGGACCTAGCATTATCGTCATTGCGCCGTTGATCTTCCTTTACCCTGCTATTTTTTTCCTCATAACTTTTCACAGCGTGCTCAAACACAGCTGGGTCGTACCAACTCTCAGAGAGTTCTCCACGGTTCCAGTGTCCAATAAAGCTCTTCCATCGGCCGAGCAGTTCTTTCTCATCAAGTGAGTCGATATCCAGATGCTTATGCCGGTCCAGATAATGAGCAAATAGCGACCGGTGAGTCTCCAAATCCTTTCGTGTGAGCCGAGGGGCACCAAATGGGAGATTCATCCTTTCATCAGACTTTCTGTGGTGATGGTCTTTGGACTGATGGCGGTGATGGTGCGAGCGGCCATCATCGGCTTTATGATCATGATGATGGTGATGGCGGTGGGTATGATGACGACCATGAAACGGGCTGCGTGACCTTGAGTGCTCACTCCTTCGAGGTGAACGGGATCTTAGCCGATCATGATCATCTCCATGGCCAGTTCTATGTCTTTTTTGTTCTCGCTCCTCTGCCTCTCGGTCCCGGCTCCGTCGCCGGTGCCGACTCTCATTCCTAGTCGAAAGTGAGGACTCTCTCAAACCTCTTCCATCCATGCGTGGCGACCGGGACCAAGACCGGGATACTAAAGACTCAACCGACTCCTACGCCGGAAGCCGCTGGGATTCGTGGAAGTACGTAGATCCGGATCTGGATGGCGACAATGGCGTCCGTCGATTTTTACCCTCACTCTCACTCCGAGGCTTTGGCACTTGAATGTGAAACTTGGAGTTATGCCAAAACTGTTAATCAGCTTTAGGAAGGGTAACTATGTTGCTTTCACTGAGATTTAACTTTACACACAGTTTTTCGTTCCTGCGCCAGTATTATCGCGTTTGACTCCTTCAGCGCGGTCGGTGCTGGTGACCAGGTTATAGTTAGCACCAGAAAGAGTATGGACACGACCGTTGGTGCAGGCCGGCCACTGCCACGTACGTTCTCCGTCTGCTGATCGTGCAAAACGGTCACGGACCCCACTCGGCAGCCAATGACGCTGCCGTAAACGGTTGTCCTAAAGTCTCCGTATCGTACCGAATTGGGAGAGGTAATCCGTAAGCTGTCCGTTATCCGGAACCTCAAACCTCCATTACCCCAACCAGCACACGGCCGTTCATGAAGATACGGAGTTTGTTTCGACCATCAACCGTAAGCCGTACAAAGAGCTTCACACCCCTCAAAACGGATTACAACTTTCATAACATCGTATCTCGACAGCCGTAGACAGACAACCAAAGCAAACAAGGTTCAACCAACCTCATCCAAGGTCTCAGCTCAGCTGTGATTCACCATAACAGAAATCTACATCACAGATATCGTCACCATCAAGAATAAGATTCATTTCCCACCCGACTAAAACGAACCCTTTTTATTTCGGACAATGGGTATCTTGGTATACCATGCCAGTAAGCAGAGACGCTGCCACCCGCCATCTCCCGCCACCTTGAAACAATGCAAGTACTTGAGAAATACAAACACAGAAAAAAAAAACAAAGAATGGAGACAAAAAAATATATAGCCCGATGGCGAACTTTCTCCTCGCTGCGGCTGAGAGCACGCAAACTTTAAGGCGTGCTAACGAGAGCAGGCTCATCAACTCAGGGGTATATGGTAGCTTCTATCGAAATGCATCCATCCACCTCTCCAATCATCCATCATCAAAACGTAACATAACTCCAAGTCAGCGATATATTTCCTTGGCATCTATCACCTAGCGGGCAGTAATATTCTCCAGGGGCAACTCTCTCCCCTCAGTAGCGGAACTGTATGTCCGCTGCTTCAGCGTAGCCCGGTGTTGACATTACCGTGCACCAAGCATCCTGCACATTCACAGCTATCCCCGCACGGACACGACTCGACGCTGCCACCGCACATCAGGCCAGAGATGGGAATATTGACAAAGAAGTAGTCCATCGTCGACAGGGACTGCTCCTCGCGCGGCGAAGCACCCGCTCCCTCTGATGAGGCAGGCGTAAGCGCTGCCTCGGGAAGCAGCGGTGAATGTTGCTGCTGGTGTTGTGGTGGTTGCTGTGGCTGCTGATAGTCCTGTCCAGTTGTTGTGACAGCGATTTGGCTCTGCGATGCCGATGTAGTGGTCGGATAATCTGGCCCTCCCGTCCTCGGACTGCTGCCGTTGCTACCAGCATATGCGTTATTAACGTATTGGTACATCTGCGAGTTGAATGGGTGTGCCAGACACCCCACACATTGGCAGCCGTCTCCGCAGCTGCACTGATGCATCATGCCGTCCACCTGGACGGTTGTTCCAGTTGTTGTCTGAAAAGAATTCGAAGTTGTGACATGAGATTCTTGCTGAGGCTGAGGAATGGAGCTGCTCAGTGGTTGTGATGGCATGCTATTTGCGGTCTGTGCCACAATCTGCTGCCATGAAAACGGGTCAAGAGGATGCTGCCATGAGCCATAGTCGCTCGGATATGTAAAAACTGTCGGGAAGGGTACAGCTGGTTGGATTTGAGGGGTGTTGTACAACGATCCATATTCCTGTTGTGGCGTCGCAAGACTGTCTGGCTCATTTTTTAACTTGGTTCTTCCGCAACAGCTCCCACCCGCCGGGGAAGGACTAGGTATTGAAGGCTGCAGCTGTGGTGTGCTATAGACCGATGTATACCCGGGTGCTGCCGTCACAACAGTTTTAGGTTCGGCTTTGAACCTATTACCCCCGCAACAGCCGCCGGGAGCAGGAGTGGTGGAACCAGACTGGACCTTGGGCAACGAATGGTTGACCACAGGTGGGTGTGTTTGTCCATCGAGACCAGACGGCGTATGATTTCCGTTCACAAACTGTGATGGGGGGTGAGGATGGGACATTGCTGGGTCGAACCCGCCATTGACACTGGTGATGAACCCTCCATCTTGAGTGATGTTGTGTTGAAGAGGATTTGTCTGCGAGTAATGGAACCCCATGCCATACGACACTGATGGCCCATAAGCAGCAGTCGAAGGATGCGAGTATATGTTGCCAGAACTGGCTGATACCAGTCCCATTCCTTGGTTGAGTCCAGGGAGTTCGGACTGAGAAACCGGGATCGCTGAATCAGGGGCAGAAATGCCACTAGGAACACCGTTACCATTCGTCGAGGGCGCCATCAAATTGATGGAGTTTGGGTCCATCCGTTCAAGATTCGCCAGATCAAACGACTGTTTCCTGCTGACTTTGGTGCTGGAGCTTGCCTTAGAGACGCGATATGAGGGACGTGTTGGTGACGTCGGGGTCCCGGCGGGAGAACCTTCCTCACTGGCGCTGGTTCCGTTAGAGCTTTTTGATGGACAGGCACATTTTTGTTTCTTAGGGATTGCGACTCGCACTCCTCCGCAGGCACAGGGCCGACCTGGAGGGCAGGGACACGTGCTGAGCGGTCGACCTGGCTTCCGCACGGGAATCATGACTCGCTCGTAGAAGTGACTGCATTTTGTGGAACGGTGACCACGAATGCATGGCGCACTGGGAGAATGTTCCGTCAGTAAGGTGGACCGAAGGAGCCAAATGAGCCGGTAGGTACTTCAAGGTCCAGAAATAGACGACACACAGAAGCTATGTTATACAACAGTCTAACAGGAGTTGGAGGAAACACTGTGACCAAGTGGATGATGTGGCGAGTTAAGACGGTACGTACCAGGCCATCTTTTGACCGTTTATGATTGGCATCTTGACTGTATGGTGCGCGACAGTGCGCTTAGCAAGTGCGGGAGAGCTTCAGCGATCGAGATCTGCTGGAGGAGGTTGTTGTGGGCAGCGGGCGTTCGGACGGTGACCCGACGCGGCAAACCCGGGATCAGCGGTTGAGCAAGTTTCTGCTTCCAGGTGCATACGGCCCACGCGCAGCCTCCAGTGGTGCTCTCTAATTCTCTGTCGAGAGTTGCAACGTTGAAAAGCTTCTCGAACTCTCTCGGGCGGAAGGTTTGGTCGATAGAAAATTAAGCCTGTATGCGTGCGACCGAGAAGTTGATCTTGCAGCAACTGGTATTCTGTTAAAGGAAACAAAGTATAAGGATGAACGAGAGCCTTCGGTTATCGAGAAATGGCTGTTAATAGGACGGTCCCACAAGAAAAAAAAGTCTTATCTAGATGTTGAGGAGCTAGCTGATGAGCCTCCAGAAACTTTGAGCAATACAAGACCTCACAGGTTTGACTGCTGTGCGTAAGTTGAGCCGGTCAGTGAGCCGCAGGAGAGCCCCGAAAGAATGTCTGAACGGTCACTTGGGTCTAGCACCGTGGTGTCAAGGTCTCACAGCGCTGAGATGAAGCCCTAGATAGAAGACAGGCAAAAGCACGTCGTTTCGGTGTGCTACAACCGAGAAGAAAGCCCGAGGGTGGTCAAGCAAGGCGGCTAACCCACAACAGATGAAGGGTGATCAGGGAGTCAGGCCATGCCCAGGCCGGCGCCGGCCAAGTACTCCGTAGCACTTTGGAGCGGAAGCGGCGTGGGCGGGGGAATCGGCGTTAGAGACGACTAAAGTTCACCAGTGACTGCGGGGCCAAGTAAAGGCGAAAAAGTAAACGAAGCGGGCCGTCGCCGTCGTAGCGTAGTGTCACAGCCGAGATAGGATCCCTTTGCTGTCTGCAAAATTCGCGTGGATATCGTCGGCGCCGCAGCTGCACTGTAGGCTTGAAGACAGCTTGGCTGGCTGTTGGTATGTGCTGTGACAGTTTTGTTGCTTTGTTTCCTGTCTGCGTCATGTACCGCGGTAGATTTCCGCCTTTCTTTTTCAGGATGAGATGAGGCGTTGCTCGAGGGAAACGATGAGCAACAAACGAGTCGTGTTGGACCTCAACTGATATGCCGACAGCAAGGCTGAGGTACCTAGCTCTGCAGATCGTCAAAACTGTAGCCCAGAAAACAAGGATTCCACTCTGCCGACGCGGAATAGAGCTCGTTTCGTCTTGCCCAGTTGGGCTTTCGTCCAAATGTCAGTTGTTGTCGCGAAGTATGCGTGAGTGAAGAAGAGATCAAACTCAAGAGGTACCTTCGTGGTCCAGGGGCCGCTTCCCAGGTTCAGTCTCCAAGCAGAGGGAGCGAGGGGCAGGTGGGGTCCAGACTCCAGACGGTTGGGCGAAGACTGAGCAAGTTTCCATTGGCTGAAGAGAGAAAGATCCACCCACATCCACACACAAACCAGGGCGGCGGCGTGCACGCAGCTGCTTTTCAGAGAGCTTGTGCCCCGGTTCGCTCGAGTCTGGCCCAAAGATGATTTAAAGCGGATCAATCGACGAGAAGCTGGAAGTTGTAGATCTCGCCGACGGGTTTAAGGAGGATGCCGGATTGGCAATTAATCTCAGGGTCCCCGTCCGTGTATACTGTAACACATAGGCTGAGAGTCAACTACTGACACAGGTCCTGGGGTATGCCTGGATCAAATACACATCCGTCCTAAGCTACCAATTTCCTCGAGTCCCTTGTGCCTTTGCAGATGAGGGGGGTTCCTTATGTGCACTGCCTATCACTGTCACACGGGATGAATCGCCAACACGATCATGGAAACAGAAATCGTCGACTATTGGCAGCCGTGCTTTTCAACTGCCCTCAAAAACCCATTTCATTTAGCTACACGTCTATTTAATAGCGTCATAACAACATACTACCGAACCGCTAGCTTGGGGCATGTGCGGGATGGATGGCTCGCGCGTGGCACCATCGGGACGCACTCTCTCCAATATCTGGGGCTTGGTGAGGGGCATGCAATGCACATGACAACCGGATGCCCTATCCCGGGTCTAAGATGCATCTCGGGGGTTTGTAATAAAGACCCAAGACTACGGGGCGGAGGGGGGACGAGGAGTGGTTCAGTGCTCCGTACAGAGCGTGAGGCCAAGACCACGACCCTCCTAGCTATGCAACTCTCGAGCAGCCGCAAAATGCCCAGACAGCCCTAGCTTCAGGCGTTTGCACTAGGTGCCTCCATCCGAGTCCGAATCAGCAAACATATCCATGGCCCGCATTCGCTTCCGGGGAGGCCCAAATTTGCTGGAGGACAGCATCTGAAATCCGGTGATTGACTTTGCCTCCGGCTTGCTCGGCGCTTCGTCCGACTCTTTCGGCTCTGGTTCAGGGCCGCCAGCCGGGGTTATGTGGAGATTTTCAACATCCTCTGGCTCGCCGTCGAGATCCAGGTCGTCGAAAGCGTCGTCAAGCTCTGCCAAGTACTGTAACCGAACCGGGTCAATCTCTTCGCCATCTTCAGGAGCCAATCCTGGTATTTCTTCCTCTTCTGTCCCTGTTTCGTCAACGTCCGGTTTGGTTGAAACAGGGAGGAAACTCAGTCCAGTACTCGGAGCAGCTTCGACTATCTTCCACCTCCCGCCTGGCCTCTTCTCTGCGCCAGTGCCCGCATCCGCGGGGCCTTCCTTCTTGGACGGCAGTGGGGGATTTTCAAAACTGCTGACGAAGTGCTCGTGCGTCTCGACAGGAAACACACACCAGCCTTCCCACAGATTTAACACGAGACTGACGCTGCGCTTCCACTTCTCAGCACGAAGTCTACCCCAGTTCAGCTTCTCTGGCATGCTTCCTAGCAATTCAAAAGTTTTGCGCTTCCGCAGCGCCGTCTCGAACAGCTGCCGGTAGCGCCATGCATGCCGGATCCCACTGGTTGCTGAGGATGATAAAATGTCGCTTATCACGTAGAGGCCCAGGAGTCTTGGTGCGCTCAAGTCTGGTCCATCTGACGAAGAGGATGTTTTCTCCTTATCTTTATTATCGGGGCTCGGTGAAGCGTCGCGGGAAGACTCATCCTTCGCTTCTTTATCTTTCCCCCCAGGCTTGTAGTTTGGGTTTGCCGAAGTGTAGGCAAACGGGTGTTCGATGTTGGAGATTATCATGTCCACGATCTCATCAGCGCCTCTGCTAGCGTGGGTAATGGCGAATGCTGTCACACGAGCAATATCTCCTTTCCGTATTTTAGAGAGCGTGGTTGGCAGCCGTGCAAGCATGTGAGTAAGCTTGAACTTCTCGATCGGATTTAAGAAGGTGTCTTCCTTCTCATTGTTATCTTGCCGAGCCGGATCGTCTTCAAAGTCATCATCTTCCGAAGAGTCGTAGTCTGAGTCGGAGACAAACTCAGAAACATCAGTTGTATACTCAAAAGCCAAACGCCGATCAGGCGCCTTCCAAGCATGGCTTCCTTCAAAGAGTGGCACGAATTCAGGTCTCCCCTTCTTGTGTTGACCGCTTGTCACAATCTCCCATAACCTCCAACGATACCAAACCCCACCTTCACTGCGGGCATCCCAAATCCATGCCCATTTCTCGTCCCGCTGCACGTCTGGACGAGACATCAAAAGCGCCTCAAACTCTGGACCATGTTCTAGCACGGCTTCAATGACTTTGTGAATCATGCGAAGTTGCTTAATGTCTCGAGGAGGCCGGACCGGAACATGGAGAATACCAGAGCGGTTAAGGGGTCCCCCTAAGGGAGATCCATAGGAAGGAGGGGGAGCAAAGCGTCCATGTGCCCCCGTCCTCCTTGGACCATCTTCAGTCTTTTTAGCACCGAAGGGGTGCGAAACTGCCCCAGAAGACGAGAGAGCAGGCAGGCCCGACGAGAGAGCAGCAGACGAGAGATGGCGATGAAGGCTCAGGAAATAACCGAAACCAAGGTAACGGTTTTGCAACGCGCTGACTGCATTATCGATATCACTTGCAGGTGTCTCTTTCGACAGTGTGACGATCGCAGTGAGTGACTTTCGGTCGGTCCCTCCAGGGCCAGGGGGCGGATTAATCTTGATATTCTCAACTGTGAGATTTGACGGTATCAGGGCTTTGATAACAGCAGGTGATGTCCCTGGAGGTAAATTTGCTAAGCGTAATGTCGGCTTAGATGTCGCCTTCTCCTCCGCTCTGTCAGTGACCGTTGGAGTCTCGCCCTCATCATCGCTTGCGTCGAATGCTTTAGAAACAGGCAGTGAACCCGAGTCCTTATCATCGAACCCAAGTCGCCCAGCCTTTCCCTCCTCCTGATCGCGTTGGAAACCATCGTAAGACCTCTTCTTCGAGAACGAGGGAGGAATTGGACCAAGAGTCCCCGGTCCGCTTTTCAAAGCTCCTCCAGAGGGTACACTAAAGTGCCTTTTGCCAGTGGCCCCTCCAAAGGGAGCCTGGCTGCTGAAAGGCAATGGTCGTTCTGAGGGGCCAGAGTTGAACCTCGATGATGTTGGCTTGGACTGTAGAAAGTCATCATCATCGTCGCGCGCAAAGCTTTTCACAAAATCTTCGTAAACCGCAGCTGTTTCTGCTTCTTCCCGGCGGCGCTTTGCCTCGGCCTCAGCCTTCTGTCTCTCGAATGCGCTTGGCTTGATTGGCTTTTGTAGCTTCGCTTCCACGTCAGGGAACTCTGCAATCTTCTTTGACGATGACATGTTTGGCTGCACTGGCGTGTCGGCCGCACATGATGATGTACGGAATACGGAATGGGTTTGGATGATCGCGCCGTCGCAAACACGTCGCTGGTCGTCTTCGTACTCGAGGCTGCTGGCAAACAAAGCTAGCGATTGGTCCTGGGCCCAAGTTAACGTTGGATGGAGAAATCATCCGTGCACACGGCCAAAATGCTGTCAGCTGTTGTCAGCTGGATAGGTCGGCGTTCCAGCTCCCAAGCACAGGGCAGCTTGTGTGTGACTGTGTCAGACAACCCGAGCGGGACTGAATCATCTGACGCTCATCCGAGCCACCCTTTGCTTCCAAAAGGATGCCGGGCCCTTGATCCATCTCGGAGCACACAAAATCCCTTCCATTCTCTGTTGGAGAACCCTCGCCTTGCTGCAAAGAAATTGACATAGGTGTTGCAGTATGACCTTCTGTACAGCGCCCTTCTGTATCTGCTCTTCTGCTCTATCTTAACATCTTTACGGGCCATTGGCCCGCCTTATCATATCCCCCGCCCCGACATCCGATGCCCGAACATGACACGACAGACTGCGCCCTTGAATTGCTATCGTGGAATATTTTAGCTCTGTTCCACTCCCACTCGTCTCAGTGTCGTCTCTGTTTGAAGCAATGGCATCTCCACAAGTTTTCCGGGATGTTCTTTTCCTTCTAATTTATGACTTCCCAGCAATGTTTTTCACCGGCTTCCACCTGGTCAAGTGTCCAGGCTGCCTATAAACCAGAAGCAAAAGCACGCATAAAGATAACCAAGGGTGATCGTCTGGCTCTTTTTCTCTTCAGGATCTCACAGACACTACAGTTCCGAGACCTGTCTGAATCAAGACTTGGGTCATCCTGTCATTTCCTTTCCTCAGTTTTGTCAAAATGCCTTCCTTTTCTAAGCCCTTCACTCCTCCCTCCTCTGTTCTCATCATCGGCTCTGGCGTTTTCGGCCTGGCCACCGCCCTCTCACTTTGTCGCCGCGATGCCTTCAAAGATTGCTCCATAACTGTCATCGACCGATCAGATCCTTCTCAGCCGGGCGCTTATCCTGCCCCAGATGCCGCCAGCGTCGACACCAACCGCATCATTAGAGCAGACTATGCCGATCCGGACTATGCTGCCCTGTGTGATGAGGCTCAGGCCGAATGGCGGAAGCAGGAGAAGCCCACTGACCTTGGTGCCCAAGGGAGGTACAACGAGGTCGGTCTGCTGCTGGTCGCTGACGCTTTATCGTCAACGCCTACAGGCGCGCAGGAGTGCCAGGACGGTCATAAGCCCAAGCTGACGGGAATGGACTATGTCCGTGAGAGTTGGGCCAATGTCACCCGTCTGGCCTCCAAAGATCCCACCCTTGCAGCCCGAATCAAGGAACTGCCCAATCCCACTGCCATTCGCGATGCTTTGGGAACGGGCGGCAGCTCGGGAGACTGGGGCTACCTCAACCTGAATAGCGGTTGGGGCAATGCTGGAGCTTCCATGCAGTGGCACTACGAGAAGGCCCAACAAACTGGGCGTATCAAGTTTGTCGCTGGCACGGTTGTGTCTTTGGAGCACAACGACACGACCGTCACCGGCGCCCGCCTTTCCGATGGTACCGTCCTTTCTGCTGACCTTGTGGTTGTCGCGGCTGGTGCCTGGACAGGAGGCCTTGTCGACCTTTCAGGCCAAGCCGCCGCCACCGGCCAAGCCGTGGCCTACATCGACCTCACCGAAGAGGAGCAACAAAAGCTCTCAAAGATGCCTGTCATTCTCAACCTCACCACCGGCCTTTTCATCTTTCCTCCCGTCAACTGCGTTCTTAAGGTCGCTCGCCATGCCTACGGCTATCTGAACCCGACGATTCCTGTTCATCCACCTCTCCCTCTTCGCCCCTCTTCAATTCCTTCATCAGCCCCTGTGTCTCTCCCGTTCACCAGCGCCAACGATCCGAACCTCGAGATTCCTGCTGAGGGCGCTGCTGACCTTCGCCGTGCCCTGCGCGAGATGATTCCGTGGCCCGACTTACGCGATCGCCCTTTCACGAAGACTCGTATCTGTTGGTATTCAGACACCCCGACTGGCGACTTCATCGTCGACTATCACCCGTACTGGAAGGGTTTGTTTGTGGCAACAGGCGACAGCGGCCATGCATTCAAATTCCTTCCCGTCATTGGGGAAAAGGTGGCCGATTGCATCATGGGCCAGTGCCCGCCCCAGTTCAAAGAGAAGTGGGCATGGAAGATCAAGGACGAAAGTCAGATTATGCCCGCTCTGAGTGTGGTTACGGAGGACGGCAGCAGAGGAGGCGTGGCTGGTCTTATCCTGGTTGAGGAGCTGGCCAAGTCGACTACTGCCTAACGATCCGGACAACATTACGGGGGCCTTCTGGGGCAAGAGATGTGAAAGACCGTGTTACGAAAGACTCTGGGGGATGGGAGACGAAATGCCTGGCCAGGTAAGCACACCTCGATATCACATGGATTCATGTCACGACGCAACGCTAAGACGGACAAGGCAGTTCAACAAATAGATGATGCTATTATGCAGGCGGCAGCAGCTAAAACCATGACTTCCTTGCTGAAGCACACGCCCGAGTCCCTTTCCTTGTTTTTTCTCCCGTTCCCTTTCCGAAACTCAACGCAGCGGGTTTCATTGCAATCGTCACCAACCAACCAGCCCAATCCATGCACCAGTCTGTAAAACTATCAATCCAGACTGGGTCGCCCAGCCTCAATGTAGCTGGTTGAAGCTCACAGAACTGGGGAGGGTAAGCATTGATTGCTGCAGGGAAAGCAAGCTAACAGGATGAAGAGCAGCAACCGCGAAAATCAGGAAAAAAAATAGTAGGAAGGAAGCTCGAAGGCGGTAGGTAGGCTGCAATTTACGCCACCCATCATTGTCATCATCAACCTAACTGGCTAAGCGGTAGTGGCGGTGCAAAGGCACTTTCTTCCCTGTGCCTGTGGTCTGTTGCTACCCGCGCACCCCGTGGCAATGGTGCAAGTGTTCAGTAAATGATCCCACAATAATCCCACCGAGGTTATCCCTCGTTCTCTCTCGCTCTTTATCTCCACTGTGAGGATGTGCCATGTGTCGATGGTGATGGTGGGGGTTTGGAAATGCCTCGCGAAATCGATATGGCGATGCAGATGGTTCAAACCCTGAACCAAGACCTGACGACTTCAGCGCTCACAGTGTGTACTTCCTCATAAACAAAGCATTCCACGAGCTGTGAACTGTGACAGCCTAACTGTTTCGCGGTCTTCCGCTCTCCTAAACCAAGCCAGTCAAGCCCGCTCTGACAAGACGTGTGTCTTTGCCCGCCAGAGTCCAAGGCGACCGACCGAAAGATTATTAGGGTGGGCGAGCAGAGAGCTGCAAATCCTGCGCTGTGTCGGCTTTCAGCACAGCAAGCAGTTCGCTTCTGCATTCCGCCCTTGGGCTGAAGAAAATGACTAAACGCCCCATGCGCAATCTCCCTCTATGGTGATATACCGCAGCGCAGCGACGTAATAAAGGCCTCAATCCCAAATTCCGGTCTTTCTTTCCCTTTGGTGAACGAAGCATAAAGACCCTGCTGTAATGTCGTTCCCTTCCTTTCCGAACCGTAACGCCGATGCAATGCTGTGAGAAAAAACACAACTAAGAAAAATGATACAAGTGACCGATGGCGCTGGCGACAAGTGTTATGGAATAACGGTCATGGTGATGTCGCGCTAGCACCGAATCGGCCGTGCTTTTTAGACTGGGTATGTGGGTAGTGGTCGTAATTATCGTGCCCGGAAGTAATTGTACAATGTTGCCAACAAGTACTGAGTAATTTACGAGAGGTCGAGGGTGGGGAAGACGCCCAGTGACAGCAAGCATGGCAAGTTTAAACCTTGCGGAAATCTGGACGGAGTGTTAACTCCATAGTCGACTGAAACTGAAACCAAAAGAGGTAGAGACTGACCTTGCAGCACAGGATAGATCATCTCGAAGGCTTGATAGATCTCTTCGCGCACTTTGGCGCCAGTAAGAACTATCTTGCCGCTTACGAAGATGAGGAGTACGATCTTGGGCTTGATCATGCGGTAAATCAAGCCAGGGAACAGCTCGGGCTCATACGAGCTGAAGTTATGGTGCTTTGATGCCAATCCCTCCAGACGGATGGGGAATTTGATGTCGCAAGAACCGACAATGTTCTGGATCTTGAAGTCGGTGAACTTAGCGTTGAAGCCCAGCTTCTGGATGATGCGTGCGTATTTGCGCGACGCAAGCTTCGAATCGTCCTCGGACTTGGCACCAGTCACGACCATCTTGCCGCTGGCGAAGATCAAGGCAGTAGTCTTTGGCTCGCGGATACGCATGATCACCGCTGCGAAGCGCTTGGGGTTATACTGTTTCTTGTCAGGTCCGCCCGGCAAACAAGCGGTTGAAGACGCAGAAAAACTGGGGAAGACCGACCCACTCGGGACAGCCGCCACCAAGTTTCTGGTTCAACACGTACCTCCGCGTTGCGAGCATGAAGCGCAATCGTTTTGAGGTCCAGACGGCAATCCAGATTGACCGTTGCGACGATGTTCCTGAACAGGTCAGCCCACAGCCTCATAAATGAAGGCTCAAGGAGAGTCCTACTGGAGCGTGGGAGTAATGCCACTCGGCCCCGCAGGGCCTGCTCCCGGAGTCGCAGCGGGGGTTGCGGGAGTCACCCCAGCACCACTAGTGGCTTGCACACCCTGCTGCTGACCACCGTTGCTCGCTCCATTGGTTGGCGCTGTCGAGTTCGCGATCTCGCTCGCACCGCCGGGGAAGGAGAGTGAGCCAGGCGCAGTAAATGCCTTGGCCTGCGCGGCATTTGCGGGATGGGTTTGGATGGCTTCCATCGTTGCTAGATGTAGACCAACTGACGCGATAGTTCAAAAAACTAGCTGGTTCTTGCGCAGAACAGACCTGAATATCAGGAATTAGTAAACCCGTTTTTCTGAGCAAGCTGCGCGATGTCGCAAAAGATAAACAGCAAACGCGGAGAGCTGGCGACAACTCGCGGAGTTGCTGTTTCGCAGGGCTGTTTGGTGGAAAGAGGCAAAAAATGCAAGGCAACGCGGGGTATTTATAGGCGTGGCAAGGTGGTCTGTGCTCCAATGCGATGTGAATCGCTAACACAACCAAGTGTGCGAAGCACAGCAGTGAATGCACTGGCCTGACGGTGGGGCAAAAAACGCAGAGAAGGCCATTGGGATGGGATAAAGCCAAACGGACATCGCAATGGGATGGGTTAGGGGAAGATGTGGCATACCAGAACTGGGAGATGAACAAGTTAATGTGTCCCCCTCGGTGGCTGTTCACCTGCAAACACCCTTCAAGAGCCGGCCGTGATCTTTCGATCGGCGACTCAAATGCAAGAGTCCTCCCCTGAAGACCTCGTGTGTGTATGTGTGTCTGTCGACAAGACAGGCACGCAGCGCTTCAAGGCAGAGAGCTCGTGGCCAAGAATGATCTCGGTTAAAACAGGAAGACGCCAAACCGAGACAGGCTGTGGCACAGGGAGCGGGATGGCGATTGCCCAGTCAATAACTCACGGCAAGATGATTCTGATCCGGGAGAACTAGCAATGGTAATGTGACTTGGTGCAAACGGATCTTCTATTGCCCTCGACGATTAATGGTCGACCGAGACAGACGTCGGGTTCCTTAATAGAGGTCAAGAGGGCGCCACGAAGGACGATGTTCTGAAGACGGGAAGCCCTTGTCCTGAAATGAGGGAACGATCGCCTGTCTGTGTCGACAGATTAATCCTCGAACTCTAAATGAGGGATGCGCCCACACAACGCAGGTTTGTATTTCCGGGGAGGAGAAATGTAAGAAAACGTTGTTTAACGCTTCAATGCACGACCAGCAACCGCACGAGGCTGAAGTCGTGGTTGTGGTTGATGGTGGAGATCGGAAGAGGAGAGAGATGAGGGGGGTGTGGGGAATTTTGGCCGAAGGCAGAACAGGGTGCAACGGCCGGTCGGGACTTCCGCGCGCGGGATCTTAAAACAAACCGGCAGGAGGGAGGCCCGACCTTTTATAGTTTTCCAAGAAACCCGTGTTTCAGCCTGAGGCAGCAACGCTAATCCGGTGGCGGTGGGCCGCACATCCTTTGATGTTTTGCAATTGCGCGCTAAGGGACGCCATCAGCCAATCAAACCGCGCGTGGGAGAATTCTATCACTTTCTTGGCCAATCTAAACCTCCTATCTGTGCCCGCCCCCTTAGGACAAGTACCGGTACCTTGGAGAAGCAAACCTGTCTTCATCTCGACGCTCGCATCAAACACCTCGCGGCAGCTCTCCAACACAGACCTCCTGCACACCACTAACCACACTCCTGAAACATTACACCCGTCCCATCTGTCAACAGCGCTTCGTCTTCTGCAAATCTACTGCTGTGTTCTCATCTGAAGCTGATTCTGTGAGAACAGCAGCCTGGGTGTTTTCTAGTAATTTTGCAGGATTACTCGCTCGCTTTCCCAGCGCTACAGTCTGTCGATGACACAAGCGCCAGCTCTTGTCAGCCGCTCCATTTCTGCAACATGATCGTCTCTCAGAATCAAGATATAACCTGCTCAAACGCGATATGTCTAACAACAAAAGCCAGCAACATGCGTGTCAAATCTGCACACAGCAATCAACACCCCATCCAATCTTCCAGATTGCTAATACCATGCTCTACTTACCAGGCTGCTGGACAACTGCACACGGTTTTCTGACAACATATGAAGGGCAATTCTAGCAACAGTCATGGATGCACGATACCAATACCTGCTGATTGCGCTCCAGCAGAACCAGCTCACCAAGATGCGGTTCTACCTGGACTAGAATAACACGTCACCAAGCTTCTGCTGCCACCTGTGTCGAACTGATGGTTCTCTGATATCAACACCAACACGGATATCCGGAAGAAGGCCATGGCAAGCATCCCTAGGATCCCATGGCTTTGCTGTTGGGTGGCCCCCTTGTCATGGATACTGACAACCGTCTAAAAGCTGTGCAACAATCATCCAGAAGGTGGTGGGGCCATTAGTTTGCTCGTTGACAAGACTCGACCGCATTCAAAGATCAATGCAACCTCGCATTGGTAATGAGCTGCGATCCTTCTCGTGTGCGCAACCTAGTTCCCCTGCGCCGTTTTCGAACTAGAACCTGGGCACTCTTTGGACAAAAAAGACGAAAAAGAGACATGAAAAAGCTGTGCATTGTCTTGATCAACGCACAGCCAGGCCTCCAGGATCAGGATGTCCAGCTCTTTAACTGGGTGCATCAACATACATCGCTGCACCTGGTTTGGTAGGCATGGGAGAGGGGTTCAGCCAGGTCTGCCCAAAGTATTGGTACATGTTCGGGGACGGGATGGGCTGTGGCCCCATACAGCATTGTGGCTCGCGTGGCGTCTGTGTTTCGCCAAACCTGCGCTCCCTTCTCCCACCCTCAGCCCTGTGATCTGTGAGTCATAACGTTATCTCTCCCTCCCAAATTTGGTCTGCCTGCAAAAAGGGGGTATGCCCTAGCGCCAGCAACAACACCATTCAAAATGTCGTCAAGCTGGGGAGGAGCAGCGCGGCCACTTCCTCGAGCCATTTTGCCATCTCCATCAGCTGGAGAGCCAGCACGATGAAAGGGAATGGTGAGTGGACGAAGAAAATTTTGGCTTGCCACCGCTTCCGGTGTCCAATGCAGCGGGTTGGCTGGTTGCCTGGGGTCGGTGCCCGTGGGTCGCTGAGCGCGTCCCTGAGCTTCTGCCCACCCAGTCGTGCAAAAATTTTGTGTCGCGGTAACCATCCATCTCCATCCGCCCCTTCCCAAATCAATAAGCTTCCAGTAGTTGCATTTTTAGCCATTTGGCGGTTATTGAATATCCACCATGTTGGGGGACTCAGGAAACCTAGAGGTGAATAGGACCGTATGGCGGATCCTAGTGAAGGCGCATGCAAATAAGCATACCCCATGCTCCTAACTAACAATGCAGTAAGCAGGCCAAGAACATCAGAGAAGGGGACAGAAAGGGGAAGAAAGGCATGGTGCAAAAGGACAACAACATAGCCTGAAGGGTCCTTTGCACTTTATCCTTATCGCTCCTCTGATATGGCATGATTACATACATATCCCATGACCATATCTGACTTTTTACTGAGCACAACGCATGATCTACGAGCACGCGTCAGCTCAGGAACTGGCGAGCCGTTCTCGCGTTTTGCTTACCTAATACGCGTCAGGAGCGCGTCTGCTGACATGTCTTCACCAGATATCGCTTCGTCATAACTAATGGCCATGTTTGATGTTAGTACAAGCACCTACCGAGGATTGATGAGGAAACTTGTCAGACTTATTACCATACAAAAGAGGCATCTATGGAACTATGACCAGGTCAAGAGTGAGAACGAAAAACAGGAGCATGCTTCATCACAACACAGCTGAGAACTTGATAACGAGATCAGTGAGTGCAACTGGAGACTCTACCACATAAACAGTGGTTGATTAGTATGGAACCTAGTATGTCGATTTATTCCTTTGATCACTCCATTGCACAATGCTTATACAGCCCCCTAGTATACTGGAGATAAGGTCGAAGAACCCCAGAGGGACAATTTCAAATCCTGTTGAGCACAAGCCCCAAGGATCAAGCCTAGCAAAACATCAAACCCAACATCTGACTGCCAACTGCAACCAATAAGACATGTCTGCCAGCGGTTGACATTCAAGTCCAGTCTAAAAGTTTTGCAATGGTAAGCCTGGGATGTGTACCAGAAGAAGTAGTGTTGTACAACACCGCCGTTAGCTGCATTTTAACAGGAAAGAAATGACTAAACGACCCTTGAAACCAAATATATATATATACATATGCGCTTTTTACCGCTGCCTCTTACATGATAAATACATTCTAATTTGCTTGCTCGTCACTCTAAGATGCACTTAAACCACTGTTTCTCAAAACTTAAGTCATGTAGTACTTGGGACCCTCGCCACCTTGAGGCACCTGCCAGTTAATGTCCTGGTTAGGAGCTTTAATGTCACAGGTCTTGCAGTGGATACAGCTGTTAGAAACGGTTAGCATATCTGAGCTTTGATCGCCAATATCGGGAAACACAGTGACATACTTTTGGGAATTGATCTGGAACCTAACACCCTCCTTCTTACTTGGATCCTCAATATATTCATACACACCCGCAGGGCAGAACCTGTTCTCGACCCCCTTGAACTTAGGGTAGGTCTCTTCAGTGTGCTTGTCCCAGTCCTTGACCTGAAGGTGGACAGGCTGGTCCTCCTCGTGGTTGGTGCCAGTACGCGACACGCTGGTCAACAGGTCGAAAGTAATCTTGCCATCCGGCTTGGGATACTCAATCTTCTTGCACTGGTCGGCAGGCTTGGTGGCGGCGTGATCGGGCACCTTGTGACGCAGAGTCCATGGCACGCGGCCCTTGAAAATGTAAGCCTCCAGGCCGGAGTAGAGAATACCACCGTAAACTCCAAGCGGAGTGTGGAAGGACGGGCGCATATTGCGCACTTCCTTGAGCTCCTTCCAGACGGATGACTTGCGCAAGGCTTCCTCATACTCATAGAGGATGACGGAACCTCCATCGCCATTATTCCTGAGAGCATTCCACGCTGCCTCGGCAGCCAAAATGCCGGTCTTCATCGCGTTGTGAGTGCCCTTGACTTTGGGCACGTTGACGAAGCCAGCCGAGTCGCCAATTAGGGCACCGCCAGGGAAAATAACCTTGGGGATGGACTGGAAGCCGCCCTCGATCAGGGCACGAGCACCGTACGAGATGCACTTGCCGCCTTCAAGCACGCTGCGGTAAAGCGGGTGCTGTTTGAGCTTCTGGAACTCCCAATAGGGAGACAGCCAAGGGTTGGAATAGTCGAGAGCAACGACCTGGCCGATACTGACAAGGTTATCACCGAAGTGGTACATCCAGGCACCTCCGTACGTGTCATAGGGAAGCGGGTAGCCCATCGAGTGGGTGATCTCGCCCTTACGGAAGTTCTCAGGCTTAACCTCCCAGACTTCCTTGATACCCAAACCGTACGTCTGATGCTGGCTGTCACGACGCAAGTCGAACTTCTTGATGACCTGCTTGCTCAGACTGCCGTGGCAGCCCTCGCCGAAAAGGGTGACGCGGGCGTGGAATTCCATGCCACGCTCAAACGTGTCTTTTGGCTTGCCATCCCGTCCAATGCCCACGTCATTTGTTGCAACGCCCTTCACACTTCCGTCGGCCCTGTAGAGCACTTCACTAGCAGCAAACCCCGGATACACCTCAACGCCAAGCTCCTCCGCACGTTCGCCTAGCCACTTCGTGAACTCGTTCAGACTGACAATGTAGTTCCCATGGTTGTTCATCTGCGGGGGAGCAGGGAGAGGGATGGCCGAGTTCTTAGTCAAAAAGCGCATACGGTCCTTGCCAGCGGGGGTCGCTCCTGTGAAATGGTTCGGGTTCGACTCATCGAGCCAGTCAGGGATCAGCTCATTGATAGCTGTCGGCTGAATGACGGCACCCGACAGAATGTGTGCGCCGATCTCGCTGGCCTTTTCGAGCAGAAGCACCCGGAAGTCCTCGTTGCCGGCCTCGTTGGCCAACTGCTTCAACCTGATGGCCGCAGAAAGACCGGCAGGACCGCCGCCAACAATACATACATCAACCTCATCGCTCTCGCGTTCGATCGACGCCGGGTCAAACGAAGCGTTGACATCGGCGTAGCGACGGGCTGGGGTCGTAGACACTTTCCTGTGAATCACGAAGACTGGGGAGCTAGAGCTTCCGGAAGCAGCACGAAATTCTGGCCGGCGGCGAAACCGGGCCGGAGTAGCCGACGACAGACACCTGGAGCTGGAACTTGGTTGGAACCGCGCTGTCCTGGCGGAGAACTGAGTTGTGGTGGTGACCCTCCGGCAAAGGCCGGTCGACAGGCGCGTAGATGCCGACATTGCTTACAAGACTGGGTAAAGACGAGAGTTGGACAGGGAGAAAAGACTGAAGGGAACTGATATGAGGCTGCCCCGCGCCACAGGGCAACTAGGTGTTGTGACGGAACTTTTGGCTTGCCACAGCCCTGGCAACCTGCGATCCGGGGAAGATTTAGTGGTTGATTCTTTGATCTCAGGGTCTCCTCACAAAGCGCTGCTCGCTGGCGGTGCGATATAGAATCCTGGGACCTCCTGTACCTCCCCGTCTCTCTCCACACTTTCAATTGCTCTCGGCGACGGGTTCGCAGTTGATAACTGCTGCCCGCGTCTTTAAAAAATGACGTTTTGCCCGGCAACCCTCCAATGGACTTTTTTCGATTTGACTGCTGGCCTGTGCGCGCTTGTCAGGGACCCTTGTGATCATTAAAGCGGGTCCAGACATGGTAAACACACCCGAGGAAAGCCGAATCTCGGCGCTCACTGGTCAGCCTTTTGATCCTTCTGCGCCCTATGGTGGCTTCTCGAGGCTCCAAGATGCTGGCAAACTCCACTGCTCTTACACCTTCTGGGTCCCAACATATCGGAGACGGGCAGTATCCGGATGTAGGGAAGGATACGGTCCACGGTTGTATTGTTGAGAAGATCATGATGGGGTTGAGATGGAGCCACGTACTGGAGGTATGTAAAAGTCGCGCGAGGCAGGTTGCAACAGTTGCTCTGGATACACCCTGTTGGAGAGGGGTGAAAGGGGAACATAACAGAAGGCAGAAGTAAGCACTCATAGCACTAATGTCTGCAAAAAGAGCATGTAGAAAGTTATCTACCTTACTTCTATGATACAGCACATACTACAGCCCTATAGGTGTACCAGCCTGTTGTTCACTTGATGAGCACAGACTATATTATTACATCCCCATGCGTATCGAGCATGATGATACTGACTATGGTCCGAGACAGTCATATGTCGTTGAGCCATCATCCCTTGGTGCCAATACACACCCATGCTCCCGACCTTATACCCTCCTTATCCCATCATTCTCCTCGAGGCCGATGGTGACGGTTGACTTCCGGAATTTGGTGCTGCATGTTGCGCTGCTGTCGTCTGAGCATGGCCCAAAAGTCGTAAGCTTGGTCGCTGTCCCCTGACATCCTCATCTCGTGCAACTTCCTCCTCTTTTCCTCCCTGCGCTTGCGCCTGGCCTCCTTTCTTGACTCTGGCTCCAACTTCTCCTGGTAGAAACGCTTGGTCTTCTTCCACGCCATCTTCGTGCGCTTAAACGCCACCTTGACAGTCTTCTGCACACGCCAGTTGAACGCGGCCACCAACGATAAGATGATCAGAGCAACCGAAGCTGGAAGAGATATGGCACCGATCTTCTTGAGGCTTGGGATATTCTCGTCCTGCCATTCGATCGTGTTCATGCCAAACAAGCCAGTGAAGAATGTAAGCGGCAGGAAAATGACAGTATATGTCGTGAATATCATTACCGAGAGGTTTTGGCTCGACGCAAGCTCGGCCTGGAGACGCGACCAGCGCACCTCGTCAACCTGAGCTTGGCGCTGGACCAGTTCTAGCATTTTCTCATACTGCAGCACCAAGTCAGCAAGCCCACCCTTTGTGCGACGATGGCGGTTAGTTCAAGACACCTGTTTCCTCACTTACATCTGTTCGAGTCGCCTGAACACGCTTTTTCATCTCATCGGTAGTCTCTAGATATTCTTGGAGATACTCAAGAGCTTCGTTGAGATACTCTTGCCCATACTTGGTCACCTCGTTGTATTTCTCGACATATTTGTTCCTCATCTCCTCGATAGCCTTCTTCTGGGTGATAAACAGGCTCTCGAGGGTATTGAGCTCGTCTTCAAGGTCCCGTAACTCAAGCAAGGCCGACGTATTCTCTCTGTTTTCACGTTCAGACCTTTCGAGCTCACGCCGGTGCCGTTTCTTAATAGCTGATGGACTTTCGCCTTCGCTGTCTGAGTCGTCGAAGTCATCTTCCTCGTTCACATCGCCGTCATCGACTTCAAGAGCGTGCATCCGGAATCGCTTCATGTAGACGGTCATCCTCTCTGACAACATGCCGATAGCCTCATCAAACAGGCGGAAGATTTCCAAATCAGGATGCGACGATCGATCGAGGAGGACCGTGACGGCGTGGAACACGATCAGAGCAGCCAGATCTAGAGCATTCTCGGTGCGCCCCGTAAGATCACCGTTAAGCTCATTGTAAACGCTGTTTCGGAGGTCGGCTTGCTGGAAGAGCGTCCCCTCAGTAGGAGATGACTCCCGGCGCGGGAAGAAAGTCATGAGGGTTTCCGGAGTGCCAGTAGTGTCGATGGACCACAACCACAGCTGGTCCACCATGAGGACAAGGCCATCCTTCAGATCATCCTCCGGTTCAATATCGAACTCCATCCTTGACATGAGTTTACTGCGACTGCCCATGTACTGAGAATGAAGGCCCGATTCGACGGACTTCTTATTCCTGAGCGTATCGGTGGACGGGTTGCTTGCAGACTTGGTATTTTCTAGGTCTATAGGCTCCGGATCCTTCCTGGTAAGCTTATACAACATCTGATCGTCATCGCGAGCTTCCGTATCGCGGAGCGAGGAATGGCCAAACTGGTCAAGCGTCCGGCGGCAATTGACCGGCGGATCGTAGCCAATGTACTCCCAGATCATCTTCAGCTCAAGGGAGCCGTGCTCGGCAAGCTCCTGTGGAACAGGCTTTGCCCTTCCGCGACGGTAGCGCTCACGGATTAGCTTCCGACGCCTAACCATGCTGCGATATGTGTCGAAGTGAAGGTAAGGGAGGTAGACAAAAAAATAGGTTGGAGTGTTTCCTTGAATCATGGGACCGGTTTGAGTACCAGAAACCCGGGGGGAAGCCGCGCGGTCTGTTGGCGAGAGGACCTTGCATGTAGCTTTCAGGAAAGCTGGTTGTGATTCCGAATGACGATTCTGAACCAGACGGGCTTCCCAATTCTCATAATCGAAGATCCTCGAGGAATCATGTCCCATGTGCTTCTCCAGAGTACTGAACATCTCCTGTTGAGGAGAAGACGTTATTAGCCTTGATCGTTTTGTATGGTAATGGATGAGGTTGTCTTACCTTCACCCAGGCAGGATTATTGAACGGAAGATGGATCCACATAAACTTTCTCCGTGACTATTTCGTTTTGTTAGTTGCAGCCAGATAATATCGAGGTAACCAGTAGTCCAAATCTACTGGCTGAGATTGCACATACAGGATCTGGCCGAGAGAAGCCGGCAATGCCCATATCATGTTCTTTGACCAGTATTTCAGCACGTTGCTTATCTGTGAGAAATGCACTGAAGCCACTCGAGCCCACATCAGGGAAATCAGTCGCAAGCCGCATTCCTGTGTTAGATACAGTGCTGCTAACACTTGCTATGCTATCTGGGCTTGGGGGACGCATATGTGCGTCAGAGGGCCTCCTCCCGAAAGGCAAGCCTTCATCAGAGCCAGGAACGTGCAGAGTGGCAGCACCATGCGAGAGACCAACCAGAGCAGCTGAGATTCCTAGGCCGCTACCTTCCTTGATAAGCTTTTTCGAGGGCTGATCCTGTTCTGACCTGTCGGCCAGACGCTCTCGACTCCGGCTGCGTTTAACAGTCTTGTGGAGGCGATCTTGTAAGCATCGCTCTGGTCCCAGTTTCAAAAAGTTTCTATATGGCGATTTGGTTGTGTAAAGACGAAGAAAGGAGACAGACTCTGAACCAGGGTGTGGCGAGGAATACCGTGGAAGCGTCGTGGGGGCATCCGGGTCTTCATAAAAACCGGTGATCTCAACGTTGACGAGGTCTCTCAAGTGCAGGGGATGATGAGGATGGGCATAGCTAAGCTCTGCTGCCTTATTCACTGCATCGGCAAAATCTTCTAGGTAGGATTCTAGGATTCCGCGATTCGCAGGCCCAAAGGTAGCCAGTCGAGCGTGGTCGCTCTCAACAGCATAGACGTCCTCCTGCCAGATCTGGAGCATTGCTGATTTGACTGACACAAGAGGTGCGCCGAATTGGACTTCATCAAAGCCGGCTCCGGAGCCCGAAAGCTGAGACTCCTGAGTTTCGTAGAAGGACCATAGCCGAAGCTCACTAGCTAGGTCAACGAATCGGTCATGCAAATCAATCAGGCCGGCATTATTGACCCGGATTTGCTGCGCGAGAGACGCGGGTAGGGCTGACTCCAAGTTGAGAAGATCCTGAATGCTCTCCTTCAGGTTTGGCATAGACATATAGCTTGACCCCCGATGGGGCGTGCCTTTGTGGTGGTATTAGCCTGGACATTCTGAAGCTTTGGTGCAGATGACAACACCGCAGGGAGAAACTTACCAAAGAAGGCAACTCCATGGCAAAATTCCATTATTTCGAGGTACCTCTTAGACTGACTGGCGCGGACGAGGGCATTCTTGACAACCAATCCACCAATGCTGTGGGCTATGAAGAAGATAGGACGAGACGACTGCAATGTAGGATTAGCATGGCATAAGTAGGGGAACTGAATCAGGGCAAGAACGGCTCCATACGCTTTCAGCACGCAGGCTGGTGACCTGGCGTAACAAGTCTTCGGCCAAGCTTTCCAGTGTCATGCCCTCCTTGAGTTTACCATGAGTGTAGACACACACTCGCGCAGTGTTGACGTGGCTCCGCAAGTCTTTGGTAACCCAGGGGGTGGGAATCCGGAAGGAGGCCTTAGATCCATGATCACCAGGTATACTGCTGGTGTCGCTTTCCAGCGCAGGATCATAGGTCCAGGTTTGCAACGGATCAGCACCTGGGCAAGGGACAACAATGACATCGACTCGTGTCTCGTTCGTACCGGGACCGCCAACATCGCCACTTATTTCGACAAACCCCGGACCTCCTTCGGGCCTTGACAGTGTAACTCTCGGTGCTTTCTCTGTTAAAGGGTGATTAGCCACAGTCGTTGCTTCGTCCACGTCTTGCAAGCTCTGTTCACCAGGAAAGTCCCAGGTTTCGAGCGGAGCAGACGAGAGAGTGTCGAGTTGATAGGGTGCCTTCTCACGTTCAACCTGGGCCTCAGCGGCCATGCCCCTGTTTGGGCTGGTGTTCCGATTGTTTTGGCTCTCCATAGCTGGCCGTTGTCCAGGTCTAGGAGGTCTTACAACACAACAGATCCTCAAGTCTCAACACGACCACACAAACAAGGTCTGCTTAGACTCTTTGGGCTGCTGGGGGAGATGGTAAAGAAAAAGGAGCAACGCAAGGGAAGGTTCCCAGGCGCACATCTGACCGAGATGCGACGTTGCTAGTAGGCTTCTCTTAATTTCCCGCCAAGACAACCCAAGCGGCTGTGGGCGCGGGACACGGCGGGCATGCACACGCGACCAGGCCGCGGCAGGCCGACTGCGCCCCTTGTTCCTCCAAGGCTGCAGACGAACAAATTCGACGGTTGGATGCGGGATCATGGGGTCAGCGAGGAGGTTGGTGATCGATCATCATTGGCTCCGCTGTGAGAGCCCTGCGCCCACAACGGGGTGCGCTAGTCAGACGGACCGTTGCCAGGGAGCCAGTAGCGTCGGTAGCATTGTCGGGCAATGCTACCACATGCATCACAATTTTGAAGTCGGATCCTTCTGGACACCTCCTAACTTAGAAAGTCGGAGAACATGTAGGCGAGGTATATAGGGCTGGACCGGGCAGCATTGACAAGAAATATGTGGACATACATACGGGCAGGAAATGGAGAACGGAAGAACAGTTGTTGCAGGTTTTTGACTTGTGAGAAGAGACCACCTCATGTGTTGATAAACTGCCTATGCGATATGTCTGTACTGGGTATATTGTCCTGCCACATTGTCAATGTCCGCTCAAGCAGAGGGGCAAAACAGCAAAAGCCAAAACGGCCAGTCTCAGTGAATGCAAGGTTAATAAGATCCGCATACATATGCATGCAGCCCGAGTTGAAGCCAACAACATTAACGCGGGGAAACAGAAGGCCTTCTGGCTTATATTCAGTAAGGATTAAAGAGAGCTCTGTGTCTGGCAGGTATGTTGTGTTGCACATGGCCAAGTTGTAGAGACAATGGTTATGAGGCTTCAAGAATAAAGTTGCCTCTTCGGTGAGAAGGTTGGTTGACGAGGCAGGGCCATTTGGAATTGGGAGATAGAGCCTCTTCAGTTCAGAAATCCTAAATATCACATGCCCTAAAAGCCCATGAGCATTTGAAGATCCTGGCGAAGAGATGTCAGGCGTGACAAGGCAAAAGAATCTTGTATTTCTGTAGTCGTGCCTGTGATGGAGAGTGTGGTTAGTGGTGCGTGACTGCTTGGGGATTTGAAGCCTTAAAGTCATGATGGCAAGCTTTGTTGGAGATTGAGACAAGCGCAGCACATAAGTCGGGCACGCAGGTTAAGGCCTACCACGTTCACTTGTGGTATGTGCACTGTCAAGGGGGACCGCTTGGGGTCTGGGTCTTTGGCTGGTGGTCTGTGCTTACATAATCGGTGTTAAGCCTCAGGCATTCTTCTCCCTACACATCAGCCACTTGTCAGCGTGGCCACAAAGCGCCCCGCAGCAGCACGGGCCGCTGGCCACGAGCCAGAAGGCAGCGGGAGCTCCAGTGACCCATTTCTTTCCGTCAACCTCACACGGCCGAAAAAAGCACATCGATCCCCCATCCTTTACTGCCTTCTCCACGAAACGAACCATCAGTTTTCGCGATCGCTCACAAAGCCGTCTGTCCCGTCTACCTCTGCTTCCGTCTACCACTTCGCCGCGCCCAGCCCAGCCCCGGACGCGCGATACCGGCAACCCGCCATCCACCTCAAACCTACAGCCCCTCCCCTCCATCCACCCAGCGTCAAGAGTCGAGAGGAAGTGGCTCTGTCCGGCAGGGGATAGCATAACCCTTCCCATCCCTTCTCACCCACCTGGTAATCCATGGTCCCTCCGCCCAGACCAGGAACATTCTCGCCAAACCCGACTGCACAGCCCATCTACACCGGCATCAATCACTCTCCTCATCCCTCACACGCTGGTGCGCTGAGTGCGGCTGCCAGCCCCAGTACCAGCAGCCCCACTGGGTCCAACTCCCTGACCAAGATTGCAGTCGCCCAGGTTTACCTTCTGTTGAGCACTATTAAGGAGGATAAGGACGATCCTCGGAAGTGGGAGTCGCAGATTGAGTCGCTACGGAAGGTAACGTGGTGTCCTTGCTGCATCCCATCCCTCCCTTTCTCGTCCATCGCCCTATCTGGTAGTCTCTTCATCCTATTTACTCCAGTTCGCTGCTCCCCGACCTTTCCCTTTGTTACACGTGCAGCCTTATACGCGAGCACTGGCGTCTCCAACACACCTTTTCCAGCCGCATTTTGATCCCCGCAATTGTGCAATTTCCCCCCCCCCTCCCTCCTGGTTCCATTTGCTGACATAGGCGTCCGTGATGCTCCCAGCTTATCGATGACCACGGAATGGATGTGTACACGAGATACTTCGCGCGACTGGTGGCTTCCAATGCCGGCCAGATATTCCCCGGCCTTAACAGGCCGGTGACGAACCCAGGAAATTACCACCTCCTGGTGGCTGAGATGCAGAAGTTGTCCCACGACTTCTCGCAGGCTCGTAAAATTGCCGAATCCATTGAAACTGGCACCGAGGACATTTTCCGAGACTTTGATCTCTCCACCTTTATGGAGCACTTCCAGCTGGATGCCCTCGAGAAGACGCTTCTTGCCCTTGCGTTTAAACTAGGCAACCGACCCGATCTGCGGGCCAGAGGTGAGCTTCGACTGTGACAGCCTGCATATGAAGTTGAGAGCTCCCGTGTCTGCTAACGCTACCTGCCTGCTTGCTAGCCGATGCCATTCTGTCGACAAACTATCCTACCTTTGTCAACATCCTGAGCAGGGCCAACGGAAAGCATGCCGACCTCCACCCGGATTTCGTTGCCGAGCTTCTCGACCGCTTCATCCAGGTCCATCCTCCCAACTTTAATGCGGCTGCTAAGCGCGAGTTGGAACACAAGGTGCAACTCAGATACGCGCAGTCACCCGAGGCCAAGCCGCCCCCTTCGCAAGTCCTTGCTGCCCTTGACCTCATTCGCCTGCTCGCCGAAAAGCCTCCTAATGCGCTGGTTCTATACATTCACCGCACCGGACCGAACTTCACTGCTGACGAGGAATCCTGCTATGGTTTCCTCCAGAACCGACCCCCGAACGTTCACCTCAGTGAAGAGCAGGTCTCGATGGCGCTGATGTACACAACTATTAGCCAGACGCCGCACCACAACCCTTCCGTTCTCGTCGCTGCCCTTCGACGTATCCTTCCCAAAGACTTCAGCTGGCAAAATGTCGTCTCGTACTTCGACCACAGTGGCACTAGGGTAACTTCGGCACAATTCTTGCGCCTGTATAATGCCCTCCTACCAATTGCTCTCGAGGACGGCGACAATTTCAACATCACGCGGCTTTGGGGCGGAGAGTGGGAAAATCCCGAGACCCAGCTTTCTTTCATATGTGCCTTCGCATCCCTCAAGCCCGAGCAGTTGGATGCCAGTACCATTCCCGGTCTCAAACAGACCTTTACGATTGAGGAGTACGCCGAGGCTCCTCAGTCGGTCAAGGATACGGCGGCGTATGCTGTTAGACATCCGCTTGTTTCAGAGGCCGCTCTCTCTGCTGTTTTCAATGTCGCCCTCCACTCGACTCACGCCTCCCAGAGCACAGAGGCCAGGCGTTTGTTCCAGGATGTTGTTGTTCCGAACCTCGCTATCTTTGTTGTGTCGGCCTTCGGAGTGCCAAAACCTTGGCCTATCATGGCGGGAGAGACTTTGGTGTCCCTGTTCGACGGCTTCCTGAGCAGGTCTGCTGAGTCGGACTTTGTGATGTACAGCCTTTGGAAACGGGATAAAGAATGGGTCAAGCAGCGGCTCATCGATGCCCATGTCCTCAAGCCCATCTGTCTGCCCTTAATATTCGATCACGCAGTCAGGCAGGGCTGGCTCGATGAGCTTGTCTACCTCCCTAATGGCTTCGGTCTTGACCTCACAGCCCTTGCGCATGCCGAAGGCTATCTGGACTTACAAGAATGGGCACGGAGAAATGCCGACCGCAGCAACGAAATGGCACGAACCCTTCTCCAGTTTTTAATGATCAAAGCGAACTTCGAACTAAACTACCAGCGTCCTCCTGAGGGCCAGCCTCCTGTCAAAGCCAGCACGCCCCTTCAAGTTAAGACGGTCCACGCCTTGCTCCAGATCCTGGAAGAGTGGCTACCGAAGACGCCGGTCCCTGAATTGATCATAGTCCAAAGGACCTGTATCACTATGTATCCTCGCCTCATCAACTACGGAGAAGGCTTTGACGACATCATCGATGCCAACGGGCGAGACGGCAATGCACTTCCCCCGGCTGCTAACGCCAAGATGGAAGAGCACTATAAAAAGATGTATAGCGATGAGATCCAAGTCCGCGACGTCGTCCAGATTCTGGAGCGGTATAAGCGTTCGCGCGATCCTCTTGACCAGGATATCTTCGCTTGCATGATTCATGGTTTATTCGACGAATATGCACACTACGTCGACTATCCGCTCGAGGCTCTGGCTACCACGGCCGTTCTCTTCGGTGGCATCATCTCGCACCGACTAATTTCCGACCTGCCGCTCCAGATCGGGTTAGGGATGATCCTCGAGGCCGTTCGTGATCATCATCCCGATGAGCCCATGTTCAAGTTTGGCTTGCAAGCGCTCATGCAGCTCTTTGGTCGTTTGCGGGAGTGGCCCGGCTTCTGCCAGCAGCTTCTCCAGGTTCCTGGCCTTCAGGGGACAGAAGCCTGGAAAAAGGCGGAGGAAGTTGTTCGCGAACACGAAGAGGAGCTGGCACGTCAGCGCAACGGTGCTGGTATTGCTCATTCTGGCGGAGCTGGGAATGATAATAAGCTAGCTAATGGTAACGCGGATGATGGAACTGGATCGGAACAGCATTATCCTCCATTCGCCTCGGTCAACGTCGACCCTCCCCCGCCTGGTGTTGTCTATGAGGATCCCAGCGAAGAGGTGCAGGGCAAGGTCCAATTCGTTCTCAACAACCTTACCGACAAGACCATGAAGTCCTCTTCTAAGGAGCTCAAGGGAATGCTGGAATCAAAGCACTATCAATGGTTCTCCATGCACTTGGTCGAGGAACGCGCCAAAATGCAACCGAACTATCACAACGTTTATATTGAGCTCGTGAAGCAGTTCGAGGACAAGAAGCTATGGGCTGAAGTTTTGAGACAAACGTTTGTCAGCGTCCAGCGCATGTTGAACTCAGAATCAACTATGCAGAACTCGACTGAGAGAAATCATCTCAAGAACCTGGCTGGCTGGCTCGGACTCTTGACCCTTGCCCGTGACAAACCTATCAAGCACAAGAACATTGCCTTCAAACAACTGCTCATCGAGGCGCACGATACGAAGCGTCTGGTTGTCGTCATCCCATTCGTTTGCAAGGTTCTCATCGCCGGCGCAAACTCGAACGTTTTTAAGCCTCCCAATCCTTGGTTGATGGACATCATCCACCTCTTAATTGAACTTTATCACAACGCAAGCCTCAAGCTTAATCTAAAGTTCGAGATTGAGGTCCTTTGCAAGGGTCTGAATCTAGACCACAATACCATTGAGCCATCGGGTGAGATTCTCAACAGGCCTCCTGCCGAAGAAGTTAGCGGCGACATGCTGCATCCTGAGGGCCTCGAGAACTTCGAGAACCTGTCGTTGAATGGCATGCCGGGTGTTAATACAACCCTTGCATCTCATCCTGCAATCACCATTCCCGACTTGGGCCCTAGCCTGACAATCCCTCAAACTGAGGTCGTCAATACTGCCAAGCTGCACGAGATCGTCCGCCAGGCTCTGACGCGCGCCCTCCAAGACATCATCCAGCCAGTCGTCGACCGTTCTGTCACGATTGCGGCAATCTCGACACACCAAATGATTCGAAAGGACTTCGCTACGGAACCGGATGAGAACCGAGTGCGCACAGCCGCTATCAACATGGTGAAGTCGACTGCAGGGAGCTTGGCATTGGTTACGTCCAAAGAGCCACTGCGGGCCAACTTTGCCAACTATTTGCGGAATCTCTCGGCCGAGCTTCCTCAGGGGCTGCCTGAGGGCATTATTATGCTCTGCGTCAATTCTAACCTTGACTTGGCTTCAAGCGTGATTGAAAAGTCTGCCGAAGAGCGCGCCGTCCCAGAGATCGAGGAGATGCTCGAGCCTGAGCTAGAAGCTAGACGTCGCCACCGTCTCACCCGCCCGAACGAGCCGTACATTGATCACGGCCTAAGCCGCTGGGCGATGACAATCCCCCATCCCTACAAGCTTCAGCCTAGCCTGCACGGTCTGAATGCCGAGCAAATGGCGATATACGATGACTTCGCGCGTGGGACAAGGATGAACACTGCCGGTACTGTTCCTGCCCATGTCTCGACCGCATCGGATACCCGGTCGATCGCGAATGAAGCCTTGAGCGATCAGTACAGTGGAGTCAGCACTATGCCGACTCCCGCCGAGACACCGGCCATGCCTCATCTTGGTGCACAGATGCAACACTATCCTCAAGCGCATATGGGCCTGTCTAACGGGCGACCGACAGGCCTCAACCAAATCGATTCCAGGGCTGTTGCCGAGCGGATCAACAAGTACCTGGAGCAGTTGACTGCTGCCGCCACCAGCGCTACGGAGGAGCATTTCAACGAGCTTCCTAGGCCTCACGCTGTCCTGGATATCATCGATGCGCTGATCCAACTAATTATTAAGGCTCAGCAAACCTCCGAGGAGTTTGCTATTTATGCCCTGCAGCAGATTTCACAGCTCCTCTTCCGCCAGCCCGAGGGCACGCTCCTGCTGGAGAGCTTGGTCCATGTCCTTGAGACGATCCGCAAGATTGCAGGTCCCCAGGTCAGCGAGCAAGTCCGCCAGTTGTTCCATCAGCAACCCGGTCACCTGTTCTTGAGCCTTTCTCTCATCGCTGCACTGCTTGGCACCGATCTTCTTGATTGGAAGAACATCGATATGGCCATGGCAAAGGCACTAGAACAGCGCAAGGAGGGTTCTATCGATTTTCTCGAGCAGCTGATGGATCTCGTGCTTCTGAACGATACTCCGCTGGCGCTCTTCACGGACTTTGTTCGGAGCTTGGAGGCAGCATGGGCATGGATTGTGGAGGATCCTGACCTACCTGCCGCACAGCGGTTCAAGGCCAAGGTGCGGGCTCAACTCCCCGAGCCTCCCGCAGCGAATTTGTCGAAGGAAGAGCATGCAGCCCACCTGCTTGAACAGATGGAATATGTGTTCGATGAGTGGATTCATCTCTGCAACAACCCTCATGCCACCGAACGGGCTGCCATGATCTTTGTGCACCAACTGCATTCGGTTCAGCTGGTCACCAATCGTGACGAGTTCTTGCTCTTCCTCCGTCATGCCTTGGACAAGTCGGTGGAGCGGTTCGAACAAGGCATTCATTCCGGTGCTAGCATTGCGGAAAGCTTCCAAGCTGTTGAGGCCCTGGTCAAGCTCATCATCATTTTCGTCAAGTCCCACCAAGACAGCGAGGATAAGGACCCGTCTGCTGCCGTGGCCTTCATGGATTCGATTCTTGCCTTGGGCGTTTTGGTCGCCAACAGCCACCACGTCAAGCGCGGCGAAAACTTCAATCAGCGCGTTTTCTACCGCTTTTTCGCCCTCCTACTCCATGAGGTGGGACTACTGGCTGGGCATTTCTCCAAGTCCCACTACGAGCAGATCATCCTCAACTTCGCCGCTCGGCTCTTCGACATGCGGCCAAACCTCCTTCCCGGGTTCGCCTGCGCCTGGGCTGGTCTTGTGAGTCACCGTGCTTTCCTCCCGGTCATCCTTGGTCTGCCGGATGAGAAAGGCTGGGCTCCATTCACCAAGCTGCTCGAACAATTCCTTGGCTGCGTTGGCGAGCTGGTTAAGACTTTCACCGTCTCCTCCTTGGGCAAGGAAATGTATCACGCCGCGCTGAAGATTCTGATTGTTCTCCAACATGACTTCCCGATTTACCTGGACAAGTTCCGCGTGCAGTTGTGCCAGAGCCTGCCACTCCACGCTACCCAGCTTGTCAACTTGATCCTAGCGGCCATTCCTCCGAACTGCAACAGCCTGGCTGATCCTTTCCAGGCAGGCCTCAAGGTAGACAAGATTCCTGACATGAAGGAGCGCCCTCCCACCGCGTTCGACTCTGCGGGCCTGCTGCGCGAAGCTGGTCTTCTCGACATATTGGAAAGGATGCTTCAGAATGGCCCCTCAGAAGATGGTGTTGCCCAGATCAACCATGCAATCAACAAGTCCGACGGCGAGTCAACAAGTTTCGGCTATGTTCCCCTGGGCGTGAACCGCCGCCTGATTGATGCAGTAGTGGCGCGTTTTGCTGAGTTCGCTATCAATCGGGCTTCATCCCGCAGCGATTCAGCCATCTTCGTTGCCGGTGCCAACGACATTAAGACCCTGCAGATGCTAGTTACCGAGGTTTCTCCCGAAGCTCGGTACTACCTGGTTTCAAGCATGGTAAATGAGTTGCGGTACCCAAATGCGTACACCAACTACTTCAGCCAGGCCCTCCTGGACATCTTTGGTCACGATATGTCCGACCCAGAGGAGAATCTGGTTCGTGAGCAGATCGTTCGCGTGCTGTTGGAGCGTGTTCTTGGGTACTGGCCGCAGCCATGGGGTCTCATCATCACTATCCTTGAGCTGCTCAAGAACGACAAGTACCTGTTCTTTGAGCTGCCCTTCATCAAGGCCACCCCGGAGGTAAGTCGTTTCCTTGTTTCACCTAGCTCTTGTCCATTGCCAGAAGCTAACCGTTCTTGCTCCCCCTAGGTTGCTGAGAGGTTCACTGCTTTGGCTCGCTCAGCTGCTTAGAAGTTATGTTGATATGTTTCACATAGATCATCCCGGACTTACCACGTACAATACCTGCGATTCATGACAAAGCGTGCAAGATGGAGGGGGACATCTTGCATGCTTATTTTCGGGGGCTGAGGCGGGCGAGCGACGCACAAGCGAAACAACCGAAGGACAGGGGCATTTGCGATCTGAAAGCTTAAACGGTTGTTGAGAAGGATCTTATGTGATTGCTATGTGTATCTTACAATGGCAGGTTTCATTTCTTTGCCTTCCTTTGCTGTGCTTTACTGAGATGATGACGGGAGTTAATTCATGGCGTTGGAGAAGGCAACTTGGTAGAGCAACAGACAAACCCGAACCTCTCTCAATCATTTCCTGGTCCTATTGAGGGGCGGTTCAACTGTTGCGCCTGGCTGGGTGTAAGGGTACATAATGAGTACATAAAAGTGCCCTCAACTGTAGTGACATAACATGATATGACCATCGTTTTCACAGCACGCGAGATCTATGCTGTTAAGGATAGGTAGAAAGACTACCTTTAGAGCTCCAGCTACCCTTGCTCCACTTCTTCATCGGCGGCACGGCTCCAACACATAGGAGTATGCCGGTTGTTGTGTTGGTGTTCCTAACATACGCTCGCCTATCCCTATTCTCAGTGCTTCATCATGTCTTTTCCTCGGGAGCTTTCCTCGTCGCACCAAATAGATGATACAACTCTGAACTCTGCATCCAGAACGCCGACTCTTGATTTTTGCGGAAGTGAAAAGTCATAACATCCTCCTACATCTCAGATATGTTTCACTGCATTGCATATTGGGCCTCAAGGGAGGTCTGTCCCTGCATGTCATGCCGTATCCCGTCTCTTCTGAGCAGACTGGGGCCAAAAAGTATGGATCATGTTTAGGTTGCGCAGGTACCTCATGGGCTTACCGCATGTCTGACTGTTATGACTTTCTGCCGGGCGAATCCGTTCATCACGTGATTTCCTGCTCCTGGATGCTCTCGATATTTTCCATCCCAGCAAATGTTGAACCGTCAAACATCGATCTATCGCTGATTCTCCTACTGGAAGTGGTTGGGTGGTGAAGAGGGCTGTCGAGGCCCGGACCGTTGACGAAGAACCACTAAACGGGCCTTTTGGAATACAAGCGTTAAGTCTGAAATATCGTTGACGGTTAAATCAAATTCCCACCTTTTGGCCCAATCTGTGTTGAATAAAGACGGGATCGATCGAGATCATGGACCTTGCTGCAGCTATCCTTGGTCAATAACATCTCAGACATAAGCACCTAGCCCGCTGTACATCAACTGTACAGTACAATCTTAGGGTCTGGGTCAAGCGTGACCCAACAACTGTTGAATCTAAACGTTTGCAGGTTATTAAAATCGACAGCTGCATCGTGCACATTTCAGGAAGTCCTATGAGGAGATGACCCGATGAGAGCAGTAGCTTGTTCATCTCTACGTATCAATGTCCCTAACCTAACCTAACACACTACGACAGGCAGGAAGTCCGACTGGCTGCTGCGAACCTGCGGCCAACTGTCGTCGTCCAATTCGGCGGCGGCTCATCAAAAAGGTGGGGTAACGTTACGGTTACGTATGGCAACATGTCCTCTCACCTGGGCTTGAGGTACCAAACAAAAAAAAAACAAGCGTCGATCCGGCCGAAAAAAAGCATGTCCAAACGCAATTGGCGAGCGGTGACTGGCCAGCTCTTAGTTTTCGGCACGAAACAAAGCCTAACGGGATTGGTGTTAGCGCGGCGGGGAGAGGGAAGGCTTGTTCTGAACAGATCCAGGCTGTGAACCGGCCCTGGCAACGGTCAGAGGGAGGGGAGTGAGCGGAGTGATCAAAGATAAAGAGGGGACAACACAAACAGCCGACGACGAGTGCCCGCGCTGGCCGCGGCGCGGCTGCCAGGCCATCTGCTGCATGGCTGGTAATTTTTACCGGTCCAAGAAGATTACATGTATTGCTGAGACGTATGCGTTCAGCAGTCCACCAGGAATTCTCTGTAAGAGACAAGCAAGAGGGTATCATGTGCCCGAGAGGGGCTCGATTATATATTTGCCAGTTGACGCGATTGCCGTTTTGCAAGCGGTGACCCCGGAAACAGATCGCACAAAAAAAACACTGGTGGACGTTGGAAGGACAAGGTCTTAGGTCTGTGAGGGCGGGGGCTCAGGCGGTGAGGAGAGTTATGTGTGGATTGTGGAATGCAATGCATGCAACAGCGACAGCGACTAGTGACTTGAAAAAGTGTGGTGTCCCCTGTGGAGCTCGACAGCCTCGGGAAAGGCAGGCGAAAAAAAAATCAAGGTGGACGGGGATATGAAAGCACGAGTTCCGAAACCCGCTCACACACTTGACCATCTCCGATTCAGCCTTGATTTGGATGAATGCGTGTGAGCAGAAACGGTCCAGTTTTGAAACAGAGAAAAAGGGCCAATGCATTTGCTGGGCGCTGCTATTGTGTAAGTTCGCAGCCTGAAGGCTACCTAGTAGGGGAAGAGTTCCCCTCACGGTCAGATGGAGGGGAAGTGTGATGTCACTGCTTCATCCAAACCAACCGCCGCCTGCGAAGGCGATCCGTCATGGCGGGACTGCGCATTGCCATACACGGCTGATCGCCATGAACATCACCATCACCTTTGAGAACATGACTTGGCGACGTGTTTTGTGTTTTTGATGGCTACAAGTCGTCGTTGTCATCAGGCTGCTTCCTGGAATTTCCATGCTGGTGAGGCACAATCGGGCTTGATCTTTTTAGAAAAATAATTGTGGAACCATGCAACCATGCAGGTGGGCGGGTGGGCTTCTCACAGCTGAGCGAGCGCCTGAGAAAACAGAGCGACCGCGACGTTCAACTTTTTTTCTGTTGCAAGTTTTCGCAGCTCGCTTCCGGATGCATGGGGTGTCTGGGCGTTGCAGCCACACAAATCGGGCTTGCGTGACTCCACAAGTGGGGTCCGTCCGCATGTGGTGGCATTGGCTGACGCGGGCATGCGTGTAGCATCCTTGTTTGGCGGCGTGATCTGGTTGGCCGCCGTTGAATCTGTCGCAGCGTCTTGGCAGCCTGACCCCTCCCATCGAAGCCGCGGGGCCCCCTTCCATCCATCCCAAACATTCCCGCGCCTGCTCAAAATCCAGCGAGTCCACAGAGATTTGTCCACAGCGCAGTCCGCACACACCCCGGTTTGCACCGCACACGCCCCTCACTGCTCAGACAGAGAAGGCCTCAAGGCCCCAATGGCAAAAAAGTTAGGGCAGTTGCCTCGATAGTCTTCCACAGAGTGCTGGGCGCCTCCCCCCCCGGTTTCCCGAAGGCCCCGTCTGCATTGTTTTTTTTCCCAATAGTCCCCCCGTTCTGATCTCTCCTCTCATCGTCTCCCTTGCTTGCTGCCATTGTCGGGCTCCCGTCACTCCCGCCGATCCTGAGTTTGAGGAGTTTCTACCGGGTCCTGGGAGACTTGAGGACGCTTAGAGCAACGAGCAACGCAGAACGCAAGAGGGCAGCGCATTTGTTATTTGGCACTCTGTCCCTGCTTTCCCGCTTGTCCCAGTGTGCTGCTGCAGTGCGTGTCGCCTGTGCTGCTTACTGCTTGCTGCTTACACGCTGTCGCCGGTGTCGTGGTCGTGGACGATTTCCTCCATCCAACTCGCTTCCATCGTCCAGTCTTCTCTCCTGCTCCAACCCGACGCCTAACCCTTTTTCCCATCCATCTGCAGAGCCACGGCCGCGGAAGACAAAATCGCAGCCAGAACCTTGAGGTGGCATAACATTGCGGATAACACTACACTACGGAGTACACTGGTAGGGAAGAAGCCACGGAGCGATCCTCCAGTTGTCGCAATCTGCCTGCTGTCCTCTTGCCCGCGCCCTAAACGTTGTCGTATCTTCCACTTGTATCTTGTGTTTCCTCATCTTCATCTTCCTCTGCCCTGCCCCCCTTCCCAGCATTTCGGGTGTGCTCTCCTCCTCTGGCATCATGAGGCCATATAATACCCGTCACAAGACGCTGTCTCTACACTCGCTGGGCATCCACGTTCCCGGCAGTGGTCCTGCGCGCGCTGCAACAGCGAGCCGAACCTCGCCTGCCAGCAGTTGCCACAGCCACAGCAATCACAGCAATAGCAGCGCATCTTCATTAACGCCGAAAGACGACCAGCCGCCTGCGAAGAGGCAAAAGCGCGCGCACAGCGAGTCGTCAGATACAGCGCCGGCACTCGACCGGCTCCCAAAGAAGCGCGACGATGTTGCGGCAAATCGCAAGTACGAAAATACACCGCCGCCCTCGCCGCCCGCCGACGTCGAGCGCCCCTCTATCGAAACCGATGATACGCCGGCACCGAGACCAATCGACATGTCGAGCATCAATGATGAGATCGTTGAGGCCGTCATTGTTCAACTGCAAAAATCGAGGAATCGGCCCCATCTGGTCAAGGAGTTGGCGACCATTCTAATGCCGCAGCTGAAGATCGTTCAACAGTACGTCTACCTTGAGGATTCTCCTCCCCCCCCCCCCCAACCGCGCAGTCCTTCTGAAACGAACCGCTAACACAAGGTTTTTGCAGATCTGCGAACCCATGCGCCATCATCTCGTCGCGGCTATCAGCCTTCTTGAAGCGGCCGGGTTGGTCAACCGACTCGCCCTGCCCTTTGGCCAAAGAGCTCGAGTCGGTACATCCTCGCCGCACATACTTCTACTTGACTACCTGCCCACGCCAGCCGCTGCCGGATCCGGCCCAGGCGACATCGGTTCCCAGCCGATCCATTATTTCTCCCAGTCCCTCCTCCAGCTCGGCTGATGATTCTTCAGATGACTTGGAGAGGCGACGTGAGCTCAGTCCGAGCCCTGAGGTAGACCTGTCAAGCCCGGAGCTGGATGACATCGATGATGATTTCACCATGCCGGGCACGCCTATCGGGTCTTTCACGATGCGCGGCGGCTACTATATGCCGTCGCGCCATCACCAGAGCGGGTCGAACCGGATCCATATCCATCGCTCCGCGTCGCCCCCTCTGGAGAAGGACGAGAAGGAATTCACGCAGACCGCTGACGGCCTGCAAAAAAGGAAACTCAACGGCGACAACATGTCGTCGCTGCTGGACGTCCAGGGTCCGCCGTCCGCCGGCGCAACCGGCTCCAGCATAATGATCGATCTCGAAAGGGACGATCCTTTTGGTGTCGCCAGCATACCTCCGCCGTCGTCCTCGACAAATTTCCTTCTCTCCAGTCCAGCCATTCGCCCGGCGTCGGCTGCGGCGGCGAGCAGCAATGTGTCGTCGGTCAGCTTTGGGAAAAAGGATAGCGACATGATGATCATGAGCGGCGTCGACGGCAGCTGGGCCAGGCTGGACGGCATGCTTGAGTGGGATCGTAGCCCAGAAAGTATCGAGCTGGAGGAGCTCGACGGGCTATTGGACGACTACTGAATCTACTTTGAGCCTGCGGTCGTCGCATGTGTGGCTAGTTTGGAGGATGCATTTGCCAAGGCATGTGCGGGGGCCAAGCGAGCCGTATATGTACGATGGCGTTTATCTGGGGTATGTTGGGTGGTGCCGACAGCCCTATCATGAGGGGTTTGGTGAAAGTTCCCCTCTCGATCAAGGTTTCATTATCTGTTGGTTTAACTTATCGCTTTATCGGGGGCTTGTTATGTGTTATGTCTATTTTGGAGGATCTCGAGCTGCAACTTTTTCTTTCCCTCTAAATCTGGCCAGCTCTTCCCATAGAGGAGGCTAAGGTCCAAACAACGGCGTTTTACATTGTCTTAGCTGATGTGGGTTGCAAACTGGCGTTTCTGGCTGCGTGATTTTGATTGCTACTGACGTACGGAGGGTGGCCGGTGGGTGGGTTGGTTGGTTTGTTAGGCGGATGACTGGTTTGAGGATGATAGTTGGCTTCAAACAATTATGCAACACATGGCAGGAGATGGATGTAAACGGGGTGGCAGCATCGCATCGTTATATGTTGGCGGTATTGCTCGTTTGTTTGGTGGCTTACGTTGATCTTTGCTCTTCCTTCCCATCTCCTCTAGGCTCTTCTCTCTCGTACACCTCATCTCATCCCATCTCCCTTCTAATATTTTGCTTATCTCTCTGACTTTCTCCCCTCCTCCCCCCTCTCTGCCTTTCTTCTGTCCATTTTGGAGCCTGCTAGAAAAGAGGACGTTCAGGAGAGGCAGGAATTGTGGATCATGCCAGGGATATGCTAACACGTCCCAAAACTGGGCTACGAAGAAAAAAAAACAAAGATTGGCAAGTCAAAAATCAAATCAAACAGAATGGGATTTAGTGGAAGATTTTTTTAAAAAAAAAAAGATTGTGAAGACAAAAAAATGTTACGGAAGAATAAAGACAAACGAAAGTTTGAAGAAATGGTGCTTGACGAATGGTTTGCGAACATCATATACCCACCCGGCTGTGTTATGTACTTTACGTTTACTGAATGAAAGCATTCTATGTTTGCTGAGTTGGCGAATCCCAGTTGTCATCCATTCGGTCATCAATTGTGTTCAGCAGCATTATCGGTGATGCATTACGACAATGAGATTCTCCATTAGCCATCTCATACAACAATAGGCGTCAGACACCACCCAGATTGTCTGCCTTTTAAATCCCAGATAGGCCCCTCGGTTGATTTGTTGTAGCAATTTGGTCATATTAACAACCTCTTTCGAAGTTCCTACTGATTCTTTTTGCTGACATCTTATAGATGCTGAACTCCAAAGGTGATTAAAATACCCCCCACCATGTCTACTTGTTAATGATAGAACCGCAGAGGCCATTGTGGTGTCTGACACAAGGGTGGACCTCGGAAGTGTCCCAAGGACGACGACGATTAGTAGCCAACGGTGAGATGACAGTTCGGGGGCGATGCTCATCCGCTATCTAGTAGTGTAACTAAACAATCAGTTCAGAATTTGACAACTCACATTTCTTTTCACTCAGGTTTAATAACCGATTTATCTTAGGCCCTGGTTGACCATATCTTCGCTCTTGACTCGAAGAAGTATGAGAGACGTCACTTCTCTCTTGCACTAGCCATACACGGTGGGTAACTCCAACATTACGGTCTCGAGCAGATATTGTCTGCCTGTCATCTCGGTGAGAATCTTGCTGAATACCAGTTATATTGAAGGCCTATATTCTAGAATACCTACCAATCATAACTTAAGTTTTCATTGTTATAAAAAAGGGGCACATTGCCAAAAGAAAGCATATTCTACTGCTTCTATGTGTAAGACAACACCTACGGTTTGAGCAGTGTGTTAACTTACCAGTCATGTGTAGTATACAAAAAAAAAAAGTAATGGAGCATCCATAGGTAGTCAAAATCATACACCTTTTATTTTTATTTTTCATAGCCCAAGCGCTTCATCTGTCCCAAGTGCGTCACGTTGCGTTATCGCTCTATTCAAAATTCAAACTCGATACTCATCTCTAACAGCATTACTATCTTTACCGGATGAACAAGAACACACAATTCATCAAGAACGAAGTTAGAAAATCACAGCCAGACCTCACTCAGTCCTGCGTCGCTTTCACAGTCTCCTCCTCACCCCCCTTCTTGATCTCCTCCTCGATCAGCGGTTCCCCAGCCATGTTAGTAGCCAGGGACTTGGTTTCCGGCCCTGGAGTGCTTTCCGTGACCTTCTTTTCATCCTTAACCTCCTCAGCGGTCTGGACCTTAGCTTCAGATTCCGGCTCCGGCTCCGGCTCCGGCCCCTTCTTCTCCGGCTCAGCCTCTGTTACCTTCTCTTCACTCTTTCCCTCAGCCGACGGAACCGGCGTCTCTTCGACCTTCGCCTCACTCTCAGCAGCAGGCTTGGGCTCAACCTTCTCCACAGGCGCACTCTTCTCCTCCTGAACAGCCTCATCAGCAGTGCTAAGCGTGCCATCCTCCGGATCAATCTCGAACACCGTCTTAGCCACAGAAAACGCAAATGACACCTCCGGCTCCTCCTTAACAGGAGGAGGAGCTGCCGCCGCCGCCGCCGCAGCAGCAGCAGCCACAGAAGTAGGCGCTCTGCGCTGGGGACCACGAGCTCGACCTTTCCTGGCGTCGCTTAGCGGCGCCTTCTCCTTAGCCTCGACCTTCTCCTCCCCACCTTCTTCAGTAGAGCCAGAGCCAGAGGACTGTTCCTCCTTTTCCTTCTCCTTCAGCTTCGCCGCCAGCACGCCTTGCGGCCCGAGCTGCAGTCTGCGGTTAAGGTCATTCATGAAACCGGCCTGCAGAGCCGCAATCTTAGAGCCGATAGGGCGAGCAGGGACGGCGGGCTTAGGGCGGGGTGCGGGAGCAGCCGTCTCGGCGCTAGGTTCGGAAGAAGCGCCCGATGTGGGGACAGCGGCCGGTGCGGGCCTAGCGGCGGGCCGAGGCGGGATCTGAGGCTTCGGCTTGTCCGGGATAGCCGGTTTAGTATGATCTTCGCCGTTGACTGACACCTGACGGGGTTTAATCGGGCGGCGCTCGGGAGTGGCAGGCTTTTCGCTGGCCGGCTTAGGAGGTTGCTGAGGGCGCTCTGGAAGCTCAGGCTTAGCCTCCTCGACTGGTGAGGCTTCCGCTTCCTCGTCCTCCTCTTTTTGCGGAGCCGAGACTTCAGTCTCAAGTTGTGCAGACTCGGGAGCATCTTCCCAAACGTCGCGACTCGGGAAGCGGGAGGCGGGACGAGCAGGAACGACAGCCGGTCCACTTGGCTTCTCCTCCTCCTTGACCGGCGGCTTGCTGCCGCGGGCAGCGGGGAAGCCTTCGGGCCCGTACTGTTGGTACTCTTTCTCAACAAGCTCCTCCTGCTGACGAGCAAAGACTATAGCAGGAGTCTCGATCTCAGGCGGAGGAGAAACCTTGACGACTGGCTCAGGCTTCTCTTCATCATCACCGCCCTCAAAGAGCTCGGGAGCCGAGACCTCGGCAGTGTAGAAGACACTGCTGGGAGCGTCTTCCCAGATGTCGGCGCTAGGGAAGCGCTGCTTCTTATGGTTGTTCTTGAGTGCTTCCTGGATGGAAGGTCTCCGCTCCTTTGCCTTATCGTCGTCCTTGAAGAGCGGCTCATACTCCTCAGTCTCCTCCTGTGGTTCAGGCTTGGGCTCCAAGGTCACCCTCCTGATGCTGGGAGCACGGCTCGAAGAACGGCTGACAGGCTCCTCGATCGTCGGAGGCTCCACTGCAGGCTCCTTAGTGAGCACGGCCGTGGGGTCCTTGGCAACCTCATCTTCGGCTAGGATGGGAGCCGTGTAGGGGTGCTCTATTTCCTCGTTCGCCGACTCGGAATCGCTGAACATGACCGACTTCCTACGGTTGGGCTCGTCAACGTGGATGACCTCGGCAAGACTCGCGGCCTGCTTGTCGGGCGAGGCAGGGCGAGGAGAGGCAGAACGCGAAACCGACTCCTCCAGGGCTTGCCAGGCGACTTGTTCGCTCGGAGTACCGGAGTAATCCGTAGCACCAACACCGGTGCCGCGGACGGCAGTCTCCCGAACGATCTTGTTAAGGTCCTCTTGGCTCATAGAGAAGTCATTAGGCCGGTCGTAGTGGTGTGGAACACGCTCCTTCTTTAGGAGTTCTGGGTGCTTCTCGTAGTAGGCCTTCTCAAGCTTGTTTTGAGGAATGATACCATGGCCGTGCAGGCCATAGGTATCAAGGGGCAGGTGGCCAAGAGCTGAACCCTTGCGGTGGTGGTTCTTGTTGCTCAGAGCGGGCGAAGGAGCTTGGACATCGCCGGCATTCGGGTACATGGGGACTTGCTGGCCAATCTCGGGAATGCCTTGTTCGTCCTCAGGGAGTGAAGTCGCCGAGAGTTGGCTGGCGCTACTGGCCTTCTTCTTAAGACTAGGCCTCGTCGGAACGCCAGGGGCTGGGCTCGAGCCCTCGACGCTACTGGGCTTGCCGATACCAAAAGCAGCAGCTCGCTCACTATCGGTACGAGTGACTGTCTGGACGCGCTGCTTCGCGCTGGCCGCAGGCAGCGAGGGCTTGGGAGCATGGAGCTGGAGATCGCTGGCAATGGTCCGGGTCTGCTCAGGCTTTGGTTCCTCCTCGTTGGCCAAGGCCAGCTCTTCCGTCAGACGGGCATATTCCATGCCCTCCTCGCCCAGAGAGGGGAGCTCGACTGAGTGTCTCTTAGGGGCAGACTCGGCATGCTGGGCTTGCAGCAGCTCCTTGGCCTTGTTGAAGGGGACCTCATTCAAAGGCGAGGGGGCGAATCGGTCGGGGTTGGGGCTGATGGAGCGCTGGAGGCGCTTAGCAGGGCGAGGAGGAATCATGGGGGGCGTCTTCTCCGGGCTTCTCGAAGGCCTCGGGGGTATGGCAGGCGGTTGAGCAGCTGCTGTAGCCGACATGGTGGGCGGCGGCTCTTCAAGTCAAATAGAATATGTACGGTAGGCAGGTGAGAAGATTATAGGAATGGCAGGGACGGCTCGCCACAGCGCGGGTCGAAGGAAGGGAGCAACGAGTGACGAGCGACGAGTCAGAACTTGAAGAAGGGTCGGGTCGGATTATTGCGGATGGTGCTGCCGCCAGTGCCGCGAGCCTTTTTTTTTTTTTTTTCAAAGAATGCAACGCTGGTTCTAGTCAATCATGGCTCATTAGCCCGTGCACGAAGGAAACAGTCGGTGAATGCAGCATGCGAGATAACGGCAGAATGGGGCAGGGCGGCTTCGTCTGCGGCCAGAGAGGCTCATTACCAGCTCTGACGTTGCAATGTTGCGCGATAACGAACCCCAAGATAAGCATGGCCCGGCTCAATCAGTCGTTGCCAGCGTTCCCTGCGAAGCATTGCGCCGATCAAAGCCGCCCAACAGAGCTCAACAAAGCGGCCGGCGGCCCGAGGGGTAAACGCAGCAAGCGATCTGGGTTCGATAGCCATCGATAAGGCTGAGAATACGGGCCCGGAGTAGTGCTGACAGCTGCTAGCGTGCAAGCAATGTGCCATCATGCCAGGAAGCGGACACGGAGCCTGACCGATAATCGAGGCTCGATGCGGCGAATGATGCTGCAGCTAATGGTATTACGCACCAGCTGGTTGGTGTCGTGCATCTCGCTCGCATCGTGCATCTCGCATCACTGTCAGTCGCAGCTATCCATCCATTGACGTTGAGTCCGGCAGATGGCTACAGTCAGCCGGTCTCAAACTTCCCGGGAGCACTCAGCGCAACCAGAGCACACCACCTCGGCGGCTGAAGTTGCGTGTTTGCGTGTTCCGGACTCCCGTATCTCTGGAAGGAGGTTCTGCTCTGCTCTGCTGTGCTCTGATCCGGGGCCCCGCATCTCACGTCGATGCCGTCCTGCGGCCATTGCTGATAAGGGGCAGGGAACAACAAGAAAGTCAAGGTAACCAGGGCTACCGCCCAAACATAACTACTTACCTGTCAAAAGGGGAAAGAAGCTTATGGAAGTTTAAGCCGTAGATGGTGTACAAGTAGCAGGCAGCTTGGACACCTCGTCGTGATGAGAGAGTGCTGGGTTCTGCTTGACAGATGAAGAGCAGAAGACAGACAGGAGACGTTGGGGTTCAATTGACTCCCAGGATGTCGGGCTCTGTCAAAACTTGGCAGCTGTTGGCTGCTCTGCCTTGCTGTGAAGTTGTTGATGAAACTTGTTGGTCTCGAAGCTTGTGCCAGAGGCGGCATCACCACCTGCTTATATTCGTCATTTTTGTTTCTCGAGGTACCTTTGTACCCTGTCGTGCACCCTTGGGCAGTTATTCCGTTGGTTCCGCGAACTCTCTGCTCAATGGTGCCCCGTGTCCAGTTGTAAACAGGGATGCAGCATCTCGAGAGGCCAGAACGGCCAGAACGCTGGACAGCAGCTGATCCAGTGACCTGCTCCGCATCGTGAAGTTGAGTCGAAAAGACGTGGAGCTGGCTGGACGGTCTACGGTGCGCGGCCAGCGGCACTGTGGCACTGTGGCAGCGATGACATGCAGGTACAAGTGGCTCTAGCACTGTGTAAACGTCTGCCACATTTCACCAGACGCTCCTGGGGCAGCTGCTGATGCAGTGTTGTCCCAGGCAGCACAAGCTTAAAATTTTGGAACGAGTACTCGATTACTTTGAACTTTCCTGTTCGTCAGGGCTCAAAATAATATCTGGAATTTTTATCCTCATCTCAAGAACTCGACATCATGTTCTTTCACACGGAACCAGCGCTGAAGGACTTCACAGTTCTTTACACAGTGTCCACACTCACCAAACACCTGACCCCTCCGCCTAGCCCCACCAAAACCTGCAGCAGGGCCCTGCCAAAAGCAGCGGCAACCGCTCTCGAATTGGAGGATCGAGATGCAAATGACCCCAAGAATTTTTTTTTCTTTGCGCAGCCTCTCTGACATCTTTATGCAGTTCAGCGCTGGCACACCAGGCACGCGATCAGCAAAGAATCTTCGGCGATGCCCTGTCTGGCCTGAGAATCGGTTTGTTTCCCGCCGTCTTTGACAACATGAGCTAAGGGGTTGGCATGCACACACAACTTTCGTGCAGATTGTCCAGCACCCAACGGTGTATAGCGTTGCGAGCTCCTGGCAATTCTCCCTTGTTGGCTGCCTTGCCTGCCTGGCTTTCTTTGACAGTTCTGATGGCGGCGCATCCGACTGACACACAGCGGGGGTCTGATCGCCCCTTCGCCGGCCGCTTCTTGAAGCTTGTTTCGGTGTCCTTTTTCCAATGGTGTGCCGGCAAGTTGCCCTTCGGAGGCTTTCCATTCTCCACGTGTGTTCATAGCGGCCGGTTACACGGTGGACGTACCGTTCGTGTCGGTTGCCATCGCCAGTCCTTTGCAGGCCCATTAGCTCCATTCTACGATCCGTCTCGTCCGCCGGCGCCTGCGCCAATCGTCGGCTGCCCCGCTCTTCCACCAGATATTCCCCTGGTGACCGCCTTTTGGCTGCCTGTTCTAAACATAGGGGTACGTACCCGGGCACCTTTGTGGTCTGGCCATTCTCGAAGGACCTCAACGTTGGGCTTCAGGGTCTTCGAGATGCCCCAGTGAAAAAATTTTGGTGAAAACTCTTGTTGCTGCTACATTACGTGGTCCAAGTCGACAATCTCGCTCACCATCGAGTCCCGTACTCTGTTGCACACCGGATGTATGCCAAGGGTACCTAATTGCCTCAAAGTTCAAGTAGATGCCATTTCCTGAGCTATGACGCAATTGCCTAGATCTTCAGTCCTAGGGTGCTTGGTCGAGCCCCTACAATCGCAGCATATGGACAAGCTCTACCTGTACCTACCACCTTCTGTCGAGAAGACGACTTTATTGACCGCGAAGCCTTTGGGCGAACATGATGTTCTGACGTATAGATCGCAATATCCTTCATCTAGGGACATACGTTTCTTATAGATCCACCTTGAGGTTGTAGCCCCGATGTGCACTACATGCCCCCTACGCACTAAGCCCTGTAAGCCAAATTTTCAAGTCTTGGTTCGAAGTACCAAAGCCAGCTCCTGGATCTTGATGTCTGGATCTGCTCTAGCCAGGCCATGATCTGATGTCACATAGAGGGGCTGTCATACGAGAGCAGCTCACAACCAGTTCCTCCGGTTACGTAGCTGGGCACCGAGTCTCTAAAAGTCCCGATTACACTCCACCTGCCTAACGGAAGAACGGATACCCACCTGTTTCAAACCACAACTGAGGTTGGGCCTTGTTCTGGGAAGTCGATCATAAGACACGGCTCAGTATGTGATATATGCGGGGTAGGTACATCCAACACGGCTCCTTTGCATATATTCCTGCTTAGTTACTTCCGAAGCCTGACAACGAATTTGTGGTGTCCAATGAGATGCCTGACTTTTCTCACACTGCTTCTTTCACGCATCTTCACGATACGTAGAGCATCAGGCCTGCGAAATCTCGCTGGCAGCTTAGAATTATTAGAACCTTAGCAAGAGTTACGTCAGCTTCTGTTGCAGCCAAGTCCAAAAACTAGCTCATACTCGAACAAAAGATACGTACCCCTGACCGTAGAACATGTACATAGGTATAAAACTGGCCGCTGAAGCCATACAACTTGTCTTTGATGTCCGTATTTTTGAGCAAAGATCAACTTGGGCTGTTTGTTAACTCAATATAATTCAATCAGTACGCTCATATGCCTGATCAGCGACCTACGCACCAACATGGGTCTGGTCGGCTGTTTTGGAATCATAACAATGTTATATAGGTGGGTATGTCTGATGTACAACCAACCATATCGTGGTTATCAGCCTTTTCCCTGAAGGGTAGCTAACCACAACTGAGTTACAAAACTAAGCAAGTTTATATTGAGAACACACTTCCGTTCTTGCTAATGCCTGTATGGACCTAGGCAGCGGTAAAGAGAGAAAGAAAAAAAAAAACTAAACAAGGACCCTTAGACGCCCCATGGACATGAAAAGAAACCCGTTCTTTAAACGTTCTTCCCTGCACATAACCAAATACACAATCAAACGGAAAAGCTAACTTCTTTTCTTGTTACCAGTCCGCCCATCTCATCATATGGTTCTTTTCCCCTGTTACGAGCACGTAGTGTGTACGTGTGTGATGTGTCCAAGGCATACCTTAGTAACACAGAATCCCAACCTCTTCTCTCTTAAGTCCCAGCTTCAGTTTCAGTCGTGTAATGGAAAACGAGTAACCAGCGATGCCAGGCCCAGCAAATGACTTGCTTGAACCTGGAGCGCCTCCTATGACTCCCAGATCCAACCTTATCTCCTTCAACGTCTCATTGATCGCTCCGTTCCGTGTCAGAGACCCGTGTCCGAGACTTGAGTCTGTTCCTCCACCTAAACCATCTCTACCTTGCCGTTGCCACCAATCATCAACTCGCCTAACCCAACCTGAATCCTCACTTTGATCTCCCCTCCCCGTTTACACAATCATCTGCGCAACTCCAGCACCACCGAGGGTCTTGCTCCCAACGAACGCCTGGCCCTTGATGCCCGCAAGCAGGTAACAGACGCCGGTAGCGCTCAGCAAGATGGCGGCCGCGATGAGGGAGGTGGGACGCGCGATGATGGAGAGCCACTGGACGAGGGCCATGACGCCGTAGGCACCGGCACGCATGTAGTTGGTCGAGATCTTGCGGATGGCATTATCGAAGGTCGACGAGGTCGGGCAGATGCGCAGGAGAAGGGGCACTTCGACAAAGAGGATGATGAAGGAAGAGACACTGCGGGAGAAGGGAGCAAGGGATGTTAGTTGTGAGTTCAACCAACCAGAGAGGGCGGATCTGGGAAGATGCTTATGGTGGGGCTGAAAGAGGGGTGGGTGACGTACAGGCACAGCACGGAGAAGATGATGATGAAGACGTTGAAGGTGAAGATGTTGGCGATGCCGAGGGCGAAGCAGAGTAGCATCGCTAGAATACCGAGCCTGGTGTGCGCGCGGTGTGTTAGCTTTGTGATTCATGATTTCTACTGCGTATCTCGCCATGCCCCCGTATCCGTCAGGCTCTCCATCGATTGCGTCGCATTTGCGAGAAACGGCGAATCGTCCCACAGCAAAAACAGGAATAAAAAGCGTGGGAGGTCGTGCTCACCATTGCCCGTAGATACCTAGAGAACGGCACGTTAGCAAGCCCGCTCTGTAAGACCTTCAAGGAGACGGAGAAACACACTGAAGTTGCGCGTCGCGAATTCCTCTTTCAACGACATCTTGCCGGTATTGGAGATGCCGTCGCTATCGATTCAACTATCTAGCAGATCTGGTGCTTGATGTTGTGGCTTAAAAAAGCGGACTGCGCCTCAAGGCCCACGTCTCGCCTGACGACACGTCCGTCCACAGGTGGTTTTAAGTTCAAGTCAGAGCCGCACAGAGGTTGAGCCTTGCGCCGGGCAGTGCTTTATAGAAGCGTGGTGATGCAGCGGTCGTGGCTAGTGTTGGTGACGCCCTTGAGAAAATCACGAGATGCCTCGAAGGGAAACAATGGCAACGTTGCAGGAAGAGACAGGTATTTGACCGATCGGCGGCGACGGCGGGTTCGGGGATTCCTTTGGACAAGGGCAAGCGACTCGGCGCTCTTTGTGAACAAATTCACCGTCACAAGAATTTGGGCCTGGAGAAAAGGGGGGTTGAATGGGCACCTGGCCACGCAGTTGCCAACGAGAGTTGCTGATATGAGTGAGCAGATGATCTGGTCTGGGACGTAGTAAGGCAAGCTCCCGCAGTTGTGCGCAAAGATGGTTGAAAGACAGCCCTTAAAGTCCCGGGTTGTTAGCATCGCTGTCATTATTTTAGCGGGTGTGCAACACGGGCTGGGCCACAAGCAACGCCTGGAGCAAGAGGTGGGGAACTCGGGTCCAGCGGGCTGCGGTCCCGACAGCGCTGATGATTGGCTGCCGGCAGCTTCCATGCCAACGGCGACAGGGCTGTTTGGATGCCACTTACCCACTTGTTGGGAGATGGGAGAGCTTCCGAAACACCTTCCCAAACACAAGCGCCTGGACTGCACAGTGCACTATCAGATGGTGCTGCGTTTGTTGCGCCAGGTCGTTCTTTTGGCTGGGCTGGCGATATTTATCACGGACGGAAGCGCTTTTAGCTTGCAGTCTTTCCAGGGTATCCGGCAACACAGCCCAGAAGCAGACTTCTGCCTGCGTTCCTGGAGCACCCTCAATATAAGACGCTGACGTACAGCGGCTGACGCGGCGATTGGGCGCAGCCATGATTTCCCAGGACAGCAACGTAAACCTTACACACCACTTACCACGCACCATCGACACGAGATAGTGAGCTATTACTTGATTGCGCCCTCTTTTGGTTCAGAATCATCTTTTGACATTGACTGAACCGCTGACCGTCAAGCAAACACTGAAAACTATCTCCCAGCACCGAGAGCGCACAAGCTCCTCCATCTCCTCTCTCCAGAAAACGGCGCGAGCCAAGGCGTCGCAGACGTCTGAGCCATTTTCTCACATTGTTCCCATGCCTGGTACGGCTGCTTTGGGCCGCGAGAGATCCCTCTTGAGCCAAAGTGAGGTCCCGTCTTGCACTAACCGGCTAGTCCAACGGCACACTCGGAATGTGCCTAGACAACAACCAGGTTGAAAATGTCGTTGTAGACGAACCACTGGCCAGCAGGGTCCTGGACGAGATGGAAGGCCTGGGAGAAGCCCAGGGGGCGATCCGCATCACCATCAACCTGCAATCACTACATTAGCCTGAGAGGAACATAAAAGCTGCAAATCCCGGATTAAAACGCACCGCAAGCTGCCCGGTGACGAGCACAATGATACCATTAGCGGTGGGCTGAGCATCGGGCGGGTTGTAGTGGTGCTGGACCTTCTGGAACGGCAGGCTCTGCGAGACACAATAACTTCAGCAACATGATTCCTCTTTGCATACCTCACCCAAACGCTTGGTATTGGGCTTACCACAAGCTTCTCGGCGATGCTAGCGGCACCGAGGTGCTGGCTCCCCTGGAAGGTGAGCATGGAGTTGTCGCGCTGTGTTTAAGCCGTTTATGTTAGACCCTGATCCTGTTCGGCAAAGCAAACTAAACACGGGGAGTCGCGTACATAAAGACCAACAAGGCTCGCGCGGTCAGTATCAAAAGTGTTGTAGTAGTGCTTAACGAATTCCACTATCACGCAGGGCAGATGAAACAACAATCGCCCGATGTTAGGGTGGTTGTTCTGACATCGTAAACTGCCCCTCTCTCAAGGGGGGGAGGGGGATAAACAACGGTGTAGACACTCACCCGCAATGGCCTGGAAGTCTGCAGGATTATCCAATTAGCAAATGCTCACATCCTCAACACCGAAAACCTGCGCGCAAAGCCACCAAGGGGGACACACGCGATAGTGATGTTTGGGCGCATCGCGGGGTAAACAGGCAGCCCCTCCGCCTCGGCTGGCTGGCTGGCGGGGAAGCGTTAAAGCCCCTCCCTTGGGGCTGGCTCAGGGGGAGGGGGAGGAAAAAATAGAACTTACCACTCATTTTGGCTGATTTCCTTGTGAAGACGCGAAGACACAAAAAGGATCAACTGTGCAATAAAGGCAACTCGAGGACTCGAGGCTTTCTGGACGCGGGGAGGGAGGTGTGTGATGTGCGGGCTTGGGTTTGGCTTTCTGGTGGGCTGGTGGATTTGTATGGAAGTTTGCGATCCGTCGGGTGCCCAAGAAGACCAAAGCCAAGCTGATGTGAGCAAAGCCAAGCAGCCCACCGCACACACCCCCACTGATCAGTGCCCGCCCCGGCCGAACAGAATCCGATGGTGGGGTTTGCAGTTGTAGCGGCCTCAGGCAGAAATTTTGGCTGGTCCCTGAGCGGAGTAAGGGTCCTGGGGGGAGGGGGGAACCATCAACAAAAAAAGTTGCCCGAACCGCCCGGCTGGGACAAAATTTTTTAAGCTTTTTTGCTCTTACTTCTTCCCGTCAAAGTTCACCGAACTGTTGCTGGTTTCTGGAGGATTTTAGCCAGTCTGCTTTCTGCAGGTAAGAATCATATGATTGATTTTTAAAGGTCTAACACGCATATATTCCCCCAAAATGATGACATAATAGAACGGCCAACTGAAATTATCTGTTGAATGTTCTTGACCATCTTTATATACTCTCTGACTTTTGTTTATTTTTACAATCTCTTGGTTTGCAGAGCATTTCTATTGCACGTTGCTAACCATCAAATAGGTTACTCTTACGTTTGAATTGAAGATTTGGTTCAGGCCATATCGAACGAGCCATCTCTGTGCTTTTGGTTCAAGGAGAATGGAGAAGTAGCTTTTCAGTATTCGGCCAATATGAAAATGAAACCCGTTCCTGACCACGGTCCATTGTCACTATACTTGGTGCCTTATTCAGTCCAACCGCCTACAGTACTGTAGAAGAAGGCCATCTTGCCATCATCGTTATCCTTCTACGTAGAGAGCATGCTTCCCTCGAGGACCACATCGAGTTGGTCTTGTCCTACCTCAACTTTTTCGCTCTTCGTATCTACGCCGTTACCTACCAATCAACCCCGAGGGGGCGTGGTACACAACTTTCAACCGTTGCTCATGTTCACAGAGAGACAGTATAGTGCCCAACATGTCTTCTTGTACGGTACCTAACCTATGTCCAGCGCCCTCGATCCCTCTGCATCTGGAACGCCCAATGACCGATTAGACCCATCATCGTCATCACCAGCAGTAGATTACACAGATAAAACCGAACACGAAGCCCAGCACCAGACAAAAACACAACCAGGAAAAAGCCAAAATGTGCGCGCACTACTCCATAGTTACCTAGTACCTAGTGTAGTGTCGTGTACCTAGTAGTACCTATCCGAACATAACAAAACGCAAGACATAGGAAAACAGAAGAGGGATTTCGTTCGTCTCTCTCTTCTCTTCTCGTCGTTTCTCTTTCCGTCCCCTTCGGCTCTTTCTCAGCTGTCGCAAGAGACCATCATGTAGCATAGTTTTTCGTCCTCCTCTTGGTAACTCTCCGTTCCCCGTAGAAAACGGAACCGCACATGACCATGTGCCCTCACAAGTCATGCATGCATGTATTGCCCTTCCTTTACACTACCCAAATAACCAAACTCGTCCAGTTCAGCCTAGTAGTGCAGGAGACGGGAACCCTCATAAGTTCCAGAACTCTCTCTCACGTTCCCGTAGTAGAAGCCCATCCATACAATATACCCGACAAAACACCACTTCTTGGCCATAAAAAGACCGTTCGTTAGTTCTCAGCTTATCTCTCCCGCCTCACAACTCCTCCTCCTCCTCCATCTTCACGCTAGCCTCAGCCCCTTTCTGATCCGCGCCAGCCTGTCCCGCGCCAGCCTGAGCCTTGGCGAGAACATCCCCGAGCGCGGAGGGGAGAAACGGGTTACCAGTAGTCGAAGCGGCCGACGACGACGCCGCGACACCGGTGGCAGTAGCACCGGCAATGCTTGCGCTCAAGCCCTCGGCGCCGAGGCTGGGGCGCGCCTTCTTCAGCGGACTGCCGATGATGCTGTTATCGTTCTCGCCCGGTAACTGGTTGCGGCCAAAGAGACCTTGCGCGGCTGATGCGATGCCGCCGGGGGCATTGGAATCGGTCGGGGTGACGCTATCGCTTGCGCCGGGGGATTTGCGCGGGCTCTCGGAGGAGTCAGGCTCTGCGGAGTGTGCGCGCTTGAGCTGTTGTGGTTGTTAGCCAATGCATCCGTGGACACAAGAATCAGGGGGGCTAGGGTAAGCACATACCCGAATGCGATTTACACCCTCCGCCAGCTCACCCGTGTGCTTCGCGTCTTCAGGCCCAAGCTTGGACGGGTCGTACTTAGCGTCCACGTCATCCATCTTGCTGAGGTCCTCAGAGTCGCCGATGTGCTCATCATCGTCATCATCGTCGCTATCAGCATCCATCGCCGAACTGGGTATACCAGGGGCGCCGTTGTTCTTGCGCGCCTTTTTCCTGCGCGCCTGACTCTCCTTGTCACGGAAGGCAGTGAACCCGACAGTACCAGTAGTCTTGAGGGGACCCAAGTTGCTGAAGTCGAGCTGCCCGGAGCGGCGCTTGAGCGCCGGCGAAGTCGCTTGCTTGGGCGGGGGGATGATGCCCATCTTTTGCAGTTGACCTGCGATCTGCGTATCAGCATTACAGCCTTGTCAAGATATCACAAAAGAAAATGACATACGCTCACCGCGGTAGAAGAACGTAAAGACTGCATATGGCTTGTCCGGACCGTCGATGCCGGTCACGGTCTGGGTGCTGATGGTCTTGGGGTCGAGCGTCTTAGGCTTAGCAAAGCTCGTGGTGTGCTCAACGTCGGCATCAAGCCCGTTGGGAGGGTCCTTCTCATCGGAGTCGGAGTCGTCGTGGGCATCAAACTGCGGTGAGTATTCACCCTTCTTGACCTCTCCGGACGCGATGACACGATACATGGCAACCTTGATCTGGCCAGCAGCCTCCGGGGGCTCATCGTCATCAGATGAAGAGACGGAGTCCTCGTCCGGAACGGCTTCGAGAGGAGCACCCTCGTCTATGCTATAGCGCAGAGTGCTACGAGGCGCGCTGCCATCGAGACTCCTGGCGGCCGCCGCTTCGGCAAGGGCCTGCTGGCGTCTCCTGCGGCGCTCAAACTTTTGCCGGCGCTTCTCCAATTTCTCTGCAGCATCGTGGCCCTTGAGGTCTAAGCCGTTCAACCAGCGCTCCAGGCCGACCTCGCGGAACAGGAACTCGCGCTCGGCCAGTCCGCCGCCCTCAGACTCGGGAACCTGGACCCATCGGCTGTTGACCCAGGTTTCCTCGCCGGGACGCAGGAGGGTAGCCACCTCTTCCTTTGCCCTTCCGTCAAAGTAAATGTAAGCGGCGATAGTCTCGTTCTCGTTGTTGGTCAGGGGAATGTAGGGTGTGACGACGCCGTGGTACTTCCCGCGGTCACCGGTGCTGGAGGGCATAGGCCCGACCAGCTGAGGCTTTGGGAAGGGATTGCTCGGAGTCGGCTTCGGGGTCGAGTAGGGGATCGCGAGGCCGGGAGTAAGCAAGGTGATCGAGATGGCAAACTTTGCGGGCTCGGGCTTGCCAGTCTCGGGATTCACTTGAGGCTGAGGGACTGGAATATAAGTATTGATCCGAGAAAAACGGGACTGTTTCTGGATGCCATATTCGGGCAGCGGAGCACCATTGGCGTGGATGCTCACTGCGATGCCCTTGAAGCAGGGCATTGTGGCGGTTGGTTGTGGTGTTGTCGAAGACCGTGGTGCCTCTTCAACCCCCGCTAAGAATGTTGTGTGCGGCTCGAATACAGTGACGCGCTCGACTACCCCGCGCGATGCTGGCGGGCTGGTTGGTGGGTTGGGTTGGTGGGTGTTTCCGACTACCGATGGTTGCCGGGCGACTGGGTGACTTTGGGTCAAGCTCCCGTTTCGCGGCGAAACGCAAGGTCGCTTGGAAAAAGTCAACAAGTGCTGCTGGGTACTGACTACGCTCGCCTATTCCTGCGAAAGCTCTCTGCAACCCACGGATGATGCCTTGGGGAAAAGTCGACACTTAGCGAGCAGTGCGCAGACGAGTCGAGCTAGTGGTAAGGGTAGGGACCTAGATACGGAGGACTGGGAGTGGATAGACGACTTTCAATGCGAACAATCTCGAGCTGGAAGCTAAGCGAAGTTTGACTGGAAGCTGCTCGAACAGATAGATAGATTCTCACTGGGCTCTGGGACACTTCTGTGACCGACGCCCACCTAGGCAGTGGCAGGTAAGGTTCGGTTCAGCGATGACAGCTGGAAGTGGGGGTTTGCTGGGCCAAAACAAGTCAACTGTACAGTTTCTGTTGACGAGAGCCTAAGAGCCTGCTTGGGCGGCGGAAGGCTGGGCAGTCCAGGCAGGCAAGCCGGCGAGACGATGGGCTGTTAAAGGTGCAGGTCGTGAGGGAAATGGGAGAGAAATCGGAAGCTTGCAAAAAAGGTCAAGCTTGCAGTGGCTACTTTGTTTGGCGGAGAGATCAAAAATGTCGTGAAAGCACGGGATTCCGATTTGATGGGTCCAGCTCAGCCAGCAAGCAGCAAGCATACGGCTTTTGGTCGGTGGATGGAGCAAGGGCCGCTGGATATTATTAGGGTGGATGGCTTCCAATCTTTCTGGGGCTTTCTTCTGCTGAAATGGTGCAGTGGTGCAGTGGTGCAGTGGTGCAGTGGTGCGTTGGCACAAGCCTGAGGGTTTTAGAGGGGTTGGGCCGTGCAAACCGCCGCGACCTGATTGATGATGGGTGAGGGACCAGCCAGGCCCGGCCGGGGGGGGGGGGAGACTGATAACTTTGAACCAGGAAATAAGTAACTAAGGACAAAAGTAAACGGTGATGATCCGTATGGTCGACGGGATAGGAAGGTTCTCGCCTGACTCGAGATGATTGATCACGACACAGGCCAGCCAGCAAAACGAGTATCCTGACGGTCTACGATCTTTGTTGTTTTGCGCTTCGTGTAGTGCGCGCCGAATCTCTGTGGAAATTATGAGGCTGAGGAGATGACAGCGGTTTTAGGGCCCCTCGTCTCCGCCAGGTGATGATGTCTCGCCAGCAGCGAGCTCGGTCGCAGCCGTGACCTGCCCTGGCGCAGTCCAGTGGATGGAGAAGGATGGAGAAGGCGCGGAGTGCGTCACTGGCTCGCTGCCGCTTCACGTACCGGATGGGTCTAGCAGAGCCCCTCGCCACGCTCAGCGCTCGAATGCTTGGCTGATGCACGGACCACACCGCGTGCCCCCTCCCTCACATCCACTCGCGAAGCTGCCCTGGCATCTCCGTGCTCCGTCCATTGTCGGGGCATGCTCCCGTTCCAAAGCTCCCACTCAACGGGCGATGAGATGAGATCCACCCATGAGATTGGCTCTGGCGTGTTTGCTGTCCTGGATTCGATGCAGTTGAAACGCTGCACAGAGCCTAATGGCTTGACTGACTTGTCATGTGCTGGCATTGGGCAGACATTGTTGGGGCTACCTATTCGTATTATTTTTACTTCAGAGCAAATTGCATGAACAATGAAAAAATTTTTCTTTTTCGCCAAGTGAAAGTTTGCTTTTTGCAGGATTGTCGAAAAAATATCAATTGCTCTCTCAGATTAAACGCAATTTCAGCAAATTTCACCCTCACCAAATGAACATCATGAGATGGAGTAGTCAAGGAAAACTCATTCTCCGATCCAAAATTACTTGAGTAGAATAAAACACTGTGTGGGTAATAAATAGTTTGTTATGATACAGCCAATTATTGGATGCTGAGCCCGACGAGGTGGGCAACATGAAGCCACGCGCTGTTCAACCTCAGGAGGATAGATATGAGGAAAGGCTTGCCCTCGAAAAGAACACCAAATTTGAAACCCTGCTGCATTTGAATAACACAAGTTCTACCTTAGCTCCTTACACTTTAGTCCTTCGAGCCCCATCTACCTCCCATAACTCAGACAAAAAAAAAAGGGACAAAGAAAAATAAGTGTGAATAGCTACACAGAAGCGAAAGGATGGGTAATCTGCACAGAGTCAAACCCTCATATAGTCTCAACCGCCTCTCCAGAAACATTTCTTCTCCTGGCTTGGCCACCCGTTGCTTCATGACTCGAACTGGTTGCAACGATCGGCTCTTCTCTGTCTGAGCCTTCTCGCTCTTCTCCTTCCTCTTCTCTGAGGCTGCCGCTACCCACGCCTTCCGTAGGGCGGTACTCGGGTAGCGAGGCCAGCAGTGCTTTGTCGTCCTCTTCTTCCTTGATATCCGTGTCAGAAGGGGTATGCAGCTTAGAGAAGCCCTCTTCGGTATCCGAGTTGCTTTCTCCCTTCTGCTTGCCCTTGCCTTTAATCCTGGAACCAGAAACCGAGGAAGATGGCGAGGAAATACCAGACTTCGTCGCGGGGCTAGAACTTCCCTCCTGTTTCGCGCCCCGTCTCCTACCCCTGGAGCGTTTCCTGGAGCGGCCCCTGGAAGGACCGGATGGCTCAGGCAAGGCTGGCTTTGAAACTGACGAGCCCGAAGACGAAGAAGGCCCCTTAGGAAGAAGCGCTTTCGAGATGCGCGGTCTCTTAGACGCCTCCTGTTCCTCCTTATCGCCCTTCACGTCATCGCCAACCAACGCCCAAGCATAACCGAAAGGAATGCACAACGACAACACTTCAAGCGCCCAGATCAACCCCGTGCCCAGCACGAAAGCCGTGCGCCACCAGCGGAACATGAACCAGCGCAGGCCGCGGAGGCGGGCCGTAAAAGTCACGCTCGCCTGATACACCTGCAGGCCCTGCCCAGCTTGAACTTCCAGCAGGAGCGTTGTCGGTTCCGGCGCTTTGGCATCCGGGTTGTCAGGGGGCCAGGGGAAGGACAAGGGGAGATGCTCGGCCATGGGCACATCGAGACGGACGGTGGACGAAGTATCGGGGAAGAGGACATGGTAGAAGAGGAAGAATAGACGAGACGCAAGCGAGGTGAGCGGGTCGAAGTAGGGAACGAGCGCCGGACGGGTGACTGTGTAGAGGATATGGTGCTTGGATAGGAACGTTGGCATGTCGATGCGCGTAGGCTGATAGTGCACGGCAAGAGAAGAGGCAGAGGGGTTTTCCGACGGCGGCGGCGGGGAGAAGGTGACATAGGGGAGTTGCTGTGCTGGGTTCGTTTTTTTTGTGGCAGAGGGGTTCGTCGGGGTCAGCAGGTGCAGGGCAAGCATGAAGTTGCCGCGATTCAGGTTACTCGGGGAGCGAGGAAGGGTAAGAGACACAGTGATGTCGTAAGACAAGTGCTTGTACACGCGCTTTGGGGGCTCGATGGGAGCGATGCCAAAAGGGTTCGGGCCGTAGCTGGAAAGGTCAGCATCTGCCTGCTTCGCCAGGAAGAGGAGCTGGGAAGAGCGAACCCATATTGCAGGTGCACCGGGACTGTGGTGACCTGGGCGGGCATATACTTGTTGTAAAAGACGATATAGAGGCCGGCAGCTGGGAAGAGCAGCGTGAGGGCGGTGATGCACAGAACTGTGAGAAGGACACCCTTCTTGAAGCCGTCGCTGCTGATAAAGGCAACTGTCTTGTCGATGAAACGGGAAATATAAGACTGGATACCGCCCGGAGGGGCGGATTTATTGTCGTCGTCGATCATGTGTTGCTGATGGTAGTAGGAACCAGGGATGTTGGCAGCGTGAGAGAAGATGGGATTGTTGAAAAGGTCAAGATGGTGTCGTCGCGGGTCAGGACCCTGAAGGCTGAAAGGAGGCATGCTGCATCTATGCACGTTGGGCAGCAATCATGGTGGGAAAACGGCCGCCTGAGCCGGCCGTGGTGCGAGTAAGAGAGACTGCCCGAGGTTGGCGGCAGACTGATCAATGCGGTTGCCAACTCCGAGCTGCCGTCACCTCGTCAGTCGTCAGGTTGTCGTGCTGCGTGGGGAGCTTCTACAGGGGGGGTTTCATGCCGGCTGATGTCATGCTTGGCATTCATGTGCTTGCCGAGAGGGTATGTTACGGTAACAGAATTCTGTATTGATCGCTGCGATTACACATTGATATGTGTACTGATTACAGAACTGTAGATGGAGTTCAGAACTTTCTCTTTTCTGTTGCTGTGTACAAGTCAATCGGCTAGACCCACTGAAGCAGAGTCTACAGGAACCATGATTGTCTTAAAACTTAATACGAGCCCACCGTTTCAGCGCAGAATCGCCACTTATTCGATATTTATCCTCGAAGAAACGGCTGAGCCGTTGGAGGTCCAGTATTCGCAGTAGCTCATTGCGGTCTGGTTTCTTTCATTCTCTAGTGAGCTGCTGAACGTCGATCTCTGATGCACGGAGCCTCATTTTCTGCGCCACGAGATAGGGGGTTGACTTGATTGTCCCGGTACTGTTTCTCAAGATGGACGATGTCGATAGCTCGGACCCAAATGGAGTAAATGGAGAAGTCAGATTAAAGTCCCAGGTTTCCAGCCGAATGTCAGGATCACCTTACCGCTATCGAAGTCCGATCAAAACTGGAACAACCCTCCGGCCGACATCCCGGATGACGGTGGGATAACAAGCGTTCCAGATAGCCGCAAGATGCTGGCTGGTGAAAGATAAGGGCTGAAGCATCGTCAAACGAGTCACAACTACTGAAGATCTTCAGGATGATTTCAGTAGGTATGGAAGTTGACAAGATGTCCCGACTGGTAACATCCTGTCTAATACGGTTGGAGAAGAAAGCCGAGCTGCAGATGTTTGGGCAGGCAGAACGTAAAACCAAGTTTTAGGATAGGTCACCGTCCAGAATGTCACAAAATTGCCGAACCAAAAGCCAAATTTCATCGGTGTCTAGCCCACAGCACGCACACAATGTCCATATAATATGACGCCTTATATACCTTGATTAGAACAGTATGAATTACATCAAACTATAGGAAAAAGATACCCCAATGTATGCTCAATATGCATCCGTATAATTCTAGGTATCTTCGCAGTCCGGTAACTAGCAGCTACATTCATATCGAACCCTAACCCTAGTACGCTACATAGATCAAAGAGTGTGACTGGCCCTGTGTCATGACCAACAAGGGCTCGATATGGAAGAGCGAGTCCCGTGCAGCCAAGCAATTAGAGCGCAACGGGTCGTGACCAATCGAAACCAGGAAGCTTTCCTCAATGCTAAGAGGCATTGATTCTCAGCAGTCTATGCCATTGAGGAGCGAGGAGCAAAAGATGCCACAAAAGTATGTAAGATGTAGATAGGTTCCAGGTCGGGCCATCTGGCCGAGAAAGTTCTCCTGTCAGTTAATACAAACAGTTCTTTACTCAACTGGTGACCGCAGCTATCATTCAACTGTGTGTGAGAACCCTTGTCTCTCAGGTCCAGCGGCCTGGTACATCTAGAACCCATCTCAAGAGGCCTGTCTGGATCGTCACACCCTCCTGCCTATGTTGGCTTCGAACTATATCAACCCTAGCCCTTGTCCAAGGACTTAGGAAGTATACACTTTTGAGAAGGGTAAGTAAGAAAGAAAAAAAATCGAGAAAACGAGTACAAAATCAAAAGGAGCGGAGTTCAGGTGGATAAGACATAATTCTAAATGTCAATTGGCCTCTATAGAAACTTGGACCCAATGATATTGGTATATTTATGATATGAAACGCTTAGCTCTCTGTGGTTTGACAATCCTATAACTATTAGCGGCCAAGTTTTGTGGTTTCACAATTTTGTGACATTCTGGACGTGATTTCTTTCAGCCATCACAGGGAACAAGTTTTGGAAGTTCATGTCACGAACTTGTGACGCGTTTGTTTAGGCGTCTCCAAAACTCCACAGGTACGTATCAACATCGTATCGATATCAGCTGGACGGGACCCGCCAATAAGAAGCTGATCAAATTGAACAATGTCCAACCTGTCTCGAAACCGCTGAAGTGACAGCTTAACAAGTGCCCAATTGGCTTAGATATAGTCCTTGCAGGGGAAACATGGGTCTCTCGTGGACGACTTCTCTTCATATCATCTTTCATACATACATAGGTAGCTTCTCTTCATTCCTGTGTAAGTGCCATGGTTGTATGCTCATGGTTGTGTGTTCATGACCAGGCAGATGCCATAAGTCCATAGGACGCAGCGGTATAATACGTCATGTTGTCGTCGTCGTCGTTGTTGTTGCTGTTATTTTGTTGTCGTCGTTGTCGTCATGCCCAGTCATCAGATTTCAAAACAAAATCAGACATAACATCTCATACATGAATTAACATGCTGTCAACAGAAGCAGACAAAGACCCTGACAATAGAAGAGAAAAAAAAATCATCATCAAATGCCAATGCATCCTCCTCGTGAAAAAAAAAAAAAATCAAGGCATGAAATGAAAGTCGAAGGAAGGCAACAACAACCCCAATAACCTCCATTCTCCTCTTTATCATCCTCCCTCACCCCAATTCATCACGTCTATTTTATTCAAATAGGCTGCAGGTAGTTACTCGGCACGAGACCCGTCTGGCCATTACCGCCCTGCACAAAGGCCTCCCACCAACCATCATCCTGATGCCGCAAGATGGCGAGGATATCGCCCTTTGCAAAGCCAAGCTCTTCGGGGATGGCGGCCTGGTAAGCATACAACGCACGCGCTATGCTTTGTTAGCACCATCATCATCCCACAACCGATTGTCCAAATAGGAAAATAATCTTGGAACATACCATAATGCAAAATAACCCTCCCATCCCTCGCAAACCCCGCTCCCACGACGCTCCTACTCCTCGACCTACTCATCCCCCCGGCACCTGCAACCTGCACCGCCCCAGCCCCCTCATACAAGCTCATCTGTCCCCTCACGCTGCCGCCCCCATTTCCAAAACTGATCTCCCTCCCGCTGGCCGTATGACTCCTCTGATGCCGTCCCCTCATCGAGCTCCCGCTATGATATCCGGGGTCATCCATACTCGGCCCACCCACCGCACTCACCGGCGCAAGCTGCATTTGGTGGTAGGAGTCCATGCTGCTGCCGGGGCGGCCGTCGCCCGTGCTGCGATAGGAGAAGGCGGGGGAGACGGAGCGCGGGTTGCCCATGTCGACCGAGGGGGAATTGCCCCTACCATAAGATTGGCTTGTCGGGGACGGGCTATAGTACGGGTCCATGGATCCGCGCTTGCTAGGCTGGTGTGTCATGGCTAACTGAGTCATCGAGCCGCGGACTCCACCGCCGCCACCGGCGGAGTATGGGGAGGGCGAGATGCGGCCGTTGCTTTGGCCTTGCTGACCCTGCTGTGTATACCCAGGTCCAGCGCGCGATCCGGGGCGGGGTGACGCGCTCCGGTGATAGGAAGAGCCATAATGCGGGCCGGGAGAGGCAGACCTTGGCACGACAGCACCGTCGTTACCGTCACGACTGCCGTAGCTGCTTGTGCTGCTCGCCAGACCGCCACGCGTGCCAGGGCGGGACATGGGGCTTCCATCACCCCGGCTGTTGCTGCCGGTGCTGGCGCTAAAGTTGTTCCCACTTCCTGAGCTCGGACGGTCGGAGAACAGGTTGCGTGTCTGCTGCTGGAAGCGCTGGGATGCTTCTTTCATTGCCTTGGATGTCACAGCTGGAGGGGGCACGCCGAGGCGAGAGACAGGCACGATCGGTTGGACGTTCTGCGGCTGTTGGCCAACCTGACCAGAATTATCGTAGGACGGCGGCGGCGTGTTACGCATGACAAGGCTGGTGCTCGTTCCGCTGGTACCATTCCCAGTCGCACCTCCGTTACCAGCCGTGTTAGGCCGCGAGTTAGGATTAGCGCCAGGCGGTGCAGGCGTCGCGATGCCGTGGTAATGGTCAGCCGACATGCGCATGCCAGGGGGGCCACCAGCACCACCGTTCTGCCTAGCCCCCGCGGTGACTCCCTTAAGTTCAGCGAGTGCCATGGCGATCGGATCGTCCTCCGGTGTGTCGGGTGCTGGGGCCTGCTGCATCTGGCGGTCAGGCGTCTCAACGGGGAAGACATTATTGCCGATGTTGAGCGCGAGGCTGGTGTTGGTCGGCAAGGGCTCCGGGCTGACGCTGCGATCGGGGGCGATGAGTTGGTTGCTGTTGTTGCTGCTCGAGGTGCTGTTAACGTTAGCATTGTCCTTCGGTGCGGCAGCGAGCTGGGGCAGGGTAGGCCGGGCACCGCCGCTGACGCTGCTGGTGCTGCTGGACGGCGCCCAGGTGTTGCGGTTGGCAGCCGCCACCTCCTTCATGCTCTTACGCCGGAAGGGGCTGTGGTTCTGGAAGAAGCCACTCTTCTTCTTGAGCACTTTCTTGTCTGGCGACGAGGAGGTGGCTGCTTCAACTGCGCGCTCTGGCTGGGCCTGGGTCTGCGTCTGTGGCGGCTGCGGCTGCGACTGTGGTTGTGGTTGTGGTTGTGGTTGTGCTTGTGCTTGTGGTGGGAAGGGCTGATCTTGCACTTGCTGCTGCTGCTGCTGCTGCTGTTGTTGTTGTTGTTGTTGTTGTTGTTGTGGCTCCTGGCTCGAGAACGTCGTTTCGCTGCGTGATTCTCTACTAACAGGCCGGGCAGACGCAGACGAGGTTGACGGCGCAGTGCTCAGCTCTGAGGCCGTAGGCCGGCAGAGCATGGTCATGCCGTCCATGGGGTAGGGATCGTGGGGAACGGGGGGATATTCGGATGGGTCATACTCCAAACTGGCTGCCTTTGGTGGTTGATAGCCCCTCGGCGGTTCTCTCCTCCGCGCAGCAGCCGCGGTAACAGCTGTAGTAGTAGTATTATTATTATTTTTATTATTATTATTATTACCATTAGTTTCCGGCGCTGGCAGCTGTGGCTGCTGTGGTGGTGCCTTTAGCTGCTTCTGCTGGGGTGCCGGGGCAGGCTGGCTGACTGGAGGCATGTCAATGTTGTCGTTGGCTGGGGGACCGTGCCTGAGATCGCGTGCTAGCTGCGAGTCGGGATCATGGTGCGACTCGAACATCGACGGCTGTGGTGATGACGATCGAAAGGCTGGATTTATACTTCGAGGGAACTGGGCAACCGTGTAGCCTGGGTCGTCTTCTGATGCTTCGGACTGCGAGTCTAGGTCACCACGGCAAAAGTTAATGTACTTGGGCGGCTCAGGGATCTCCTGACCGGTGCCCTTCTCCCTGATGAAAAGCTCAATGTCCTTCTCCACTTCCATCTTCTCGAGGGACAGGCGGATCTTCTCGCACGAGGCATCGTCGCTAACACACACAGTGGATGAGATATTGGCAAACGTCCACAAGCTGCTCTTGGTGAAGTCGAGGCGCTCCTCTTCCAGATCTTGGAACTTATCCGCGGCGGCCTTCCACTCACGATTCCAGCGGGCTGTGGTCTCCTCCAGTGCTTTAACAGCCGCCTCATACTCGGCATTCGACTGAGCCAGGCTGATCTGGGTCTTCTCCAGCTTGGCCTTGTTCTTGCGCTCCTCCTGGCCCATGACCATGTGGCCCTGGGCGAGGTAGCCCTTGATCTTCAGACACTCCTGCTCGTACCGGTCTCGTGTCTTGTTGACCAACTGAGTCTGCTGAATCTTAGTCTTAAGCAACTTCTCGATCGTGTTCTGCACGATCTTGCGGCGCTCCTTCATGGCACCGGCAAAGGCAGCCAGCGGCTCTTCGAGCTCGCTCTTCATCTGGGCTGCCACATTCTGGTGCTGCCTAGCCATAGACTCAACCTCGGCGCGCACGACGTCGAGCGACTGCTTGAGGGTGCCCATCTCGTGGGACCCCAGCGACTTCTTGCAGAGCGACAGAAGCTTGCGGGCGTATTCATCTTCGATGGAAGCGCGAGCTATTGTTGTCGTTGTTGTTGCAAGTCAGTATAACAACCACCATACCACCATTGCCCATCGTCATTATCATTGCTTTACCGGCATAGAACGCGCGAAGCTCATCGCAGGTTATCTTCGCATTATGCATGCGCTCGAAGAGGGGGGCCACGCCGGCGTCATCCTTGCCCCAGAAGTTGTTGGCGACTGCGACACGATACACGTCAATATCACGTTGCGCTGCGCTGCATAGTTTTGTCAATAAGACAGGGAGAACACAAGAAGTCATACAGGAGAGCGCAACCGTCGGCGGTTGATCGGTGGTAGCAGCCGGCATTGCGTGTCTTCACAAAGCAAAGACAAGCGTTGCGGAGCCGGGGGCTGGCCTGGGAGGTCGCGTGCTACTGTCCACCACAATGGATCGATCGGATCACAAGGAAACGAGAATGGGTAAAGTTCCGATATCTGGCAAATCCCCTGTCGCAGGTTTGCAGGCGTCGTATTCTTAATGCGGGGAAATCGTCGAAATCTCGGCGGTAGAAAGTAGACAGACAAAAACGGCCGTAGGATAATGCTGGCAATAAGCCGTGGTCCAGCACCAAGGTGAGAGGTGTACGTGGTGTAGGTGAGGAAAATCGGCAGAGATGTTTGTTGGAATGGTGCGTGGCACAGGATGCAGGGAGTCTCGCAAGTCACTCAGGTTCAATTCCCAATGGGACATATGGGACATTAACCCTGCAGCAAGGCGGCTGGCTGGCGGGCGGGTCATTGTTGACTTTGGTGGCTGAAGGCTGGCGGGATGCCACGTTACCAGGGGCAACGATTGGCTGGCTGCCCAACCTGCGCCCAGCTGCAGCCGGCGCCTAGCATCATCCCGTGGATGCCCCTCAACCCCCCCCCCCACAACGCGACGCCCATTCGCTGGTCGCGATACACTATGTAGCTGACCGTCACGACATTGGCCATTTACGTACATGCATTTTCGCCTACCTTCCCTGTTGCTGTGTTGTACAGGACCGCGCACGAACCGCGTCGCGGTCAGGATCCCTTCTGTTGGGCCTTTCTCCTCAAGGCGAGGATGTCGCGCAATCTGACCAACCCCTTCGCTCCCCAGCCGGCCAGTCCACTCTCCACGGCCGGCCTCACCGCAACGTACCAGCCCCACGCCCGTTTGTCCAGTTCGGCCGCACTGACATGATCGGCCCAACTGTCGAACACTATTCGAAGTGCACCGAGCAGTAGGCCGAGGTTCTGTTCTTTTTCTTCCTCAATTGCTTTCAGCGTCTTAGCCTTCTTAGGGCTCTGTGTCGTAGATCCATCGCTCCCTTCCCCCGAGGCTTCTTCAGCCGGAGCGCTCGCAAAGCTCCGCAGAAGATACCGCCGGGCCGATTCAGGCTGATGGATCGGCATTCCTACGACTCCGGTAACGGTGTGCTGCCGGGTGCCGCTACCATAGCCGCCAACGGTAGCCTTGGCCCGCGCAGTCTCGAGGTCCAGGCCCCAGAGCGCCTCACCCCCGAGCGTGACACCGGCGCCGGTTACTCGCAGCCGCTCGCTCAGAGCGCCGGCTACGCAATTGCGCATCAGGCGCCACCGGTCCGGACCGAGCAGGGTGCCACCAAACCACCGGGTCAGCACGACAAGGGTGTCGACGGCCCCGGCTTCCCGCATCACCCGCAGCATCAGGTCGCCGCAACCTGTCTCTCCGTCGTCGAAGCTCTCTTCGCGGATCCGTTGATTTGGGGAACCCTCTGATGGGCGAACCCGATAGGCCCAGGCGTTGTGGGTAGCAGTCTTTAGCTTAGGATTGTCCTCGAGCAGTGACTGTATGAGAGCCCTGCGCTGGGACGGGTCGGCCATGTGAATTGCGCGGGCGACAAAGGTAGAGTCTTTCAGGCTTATGGGCTGGCTGACAGACCATGCGGGCTTGTTGCGTGTCGGCTCATGAGCGAGTGTTGCTGATGAGGCCTGGGTCTCGGTCTCTGCTTGACTCTCTTGTGTCTTTGCCTGCTCTCCCTCTCCCTGCCCCGTCTGCTCACCGGTCTTCCCATCCTCCCCCACGGTCTCCTCCCCTTGCCATCGGTACCCTCCCCGCTTGAGGACGGCAATCGTCCGGCCCATGATAGTCACACGCGGTTGTCCTTCAGCCCAGCCTTCCTCGTCTGCGCTGGGGCCCTTTTCCAGGCCGATGCTGACAGCCTTTGACCTCGAGTTGGCGCTGACAACGGCCTGGGCCAAGCTGAGCCGGCTCGACAGCGGCTGCTCAGGCATGGTGTAGCGCAGCAGCTCAACAGCAAAGGCTAGGACTAGCGGTGCCCTGTTCGTCTCAATGACTGTCTTTGAGATGCGCTCCTCGTCCGTGCAGATGGGCAGCTCAAGGGAGCGTTCCAGCTCTTGGGGGGTCATCTGTGGGGGCTCGCCCAAGACAAACTCGGTTCTAGGACGCTTGGAGCTTGAGCCAGTGGCGTCTGAGCCGGCATGCTTTCCGCCGGCTGCAGTCTGTGTAGGCGAGGTAGATGAGTTGCGCTTAAGCCATGCTCTGCAGGCGTTATGCAGCGCTTTCGCGGCCTTGTCGTCATTGATAGCCGACTGGACGGTAGCAAGAGGTGCTTGAGCAATTTCGGGGATGCTGCGAAGGGGGATGAGGCATGAGCCAAACCATCATCTCCGTAACCAGACAAGTTAAATATATTATGAATTCAGACCGGGATTTACCTCCTGAGGCCAACACCCTGAAGTGCCTTGACCTGAGCCATGGCCTGCATCATGGGTGTCTTGCGCGTCACGGTCAGTAATCGCAGGAGGTCCTGCAGGTCTTGCTGAGTGGCCATTTTGCGTTGTGCTTATGTCTCTTATTTCAGTTAAGATAAGACTCGGGTAACTTTGACTTGCAGTTCTCGATGAATCAACAGCTGAGGGATTGCAAATAGAGCAAGTAAAAGAGGCGATGATGAGATTTGAACGTAATGAAGGCATGAGTGTGAGAGAGGTAGGGGGTGTAGTTCCCTCCTATGTCTGCCTGTTCTGACAGCTGGCAACGCCTGGCAGCCCGTCCGCCGGTTGTCAGATCCGCTTAGATAATCAACAGACCTGTCCAGGAACCGCACGATGATTGGTCTGATTCCCATATCATGTCACACATCCTCATCTTAATGGCCCAAGCTCCTTGAGCATCACTTCTCACCTCTACTGCTCCAGCATCACTGAGGGCCGGTGACGAAGTGAGGGAGCATCTTAGCTCTCCTCTAACTGATTAAACACCACAATGAAGCCTCAAAGGTGCTGGGGTCGCTTGACCCGTCTTCAGCGACTCGGCTGTTCTCCCCTATGTTTTAGGCCAGCACCTCGTCTCAATATCTCCCCAAATCACTCGCCTAAGTATCCGGCCCGTTTCAATGGAACCACCAATGTCACTGGACCGTTCAAAGGAACAGATATCCTCCAAAGAGGAGCGCGGATAAGAGTCCAGCCAAGGGCCCAGGTCGCAAGCTCAACTGGAACTAGTAGTTTTGCCCCTCAGGGGGGTCAGGGCCCCCAGACGAAAGCCCAATCCCTCGACGTCCTCCTGCAAGAGCGCAAATGGCCTCTCATCGGTGCGGGTTTCATGGCGCTTGGCATAGGCCTCTACGTCTCGATCGTCATCACCTCCAGCCTCAAAAAGGACCGTGAAGAAAAACAAACTCTGCAAACCCAAAAACCAGTCCGCACCCCCTGCACCTGCACCTCCTCCCTCCCCTCCCTCCAACCAACTCCCTCCGGCCTCCCCGCCATCCTCCAAGACCCCACAATCTCCCCGGCCGCCCGGCATACCAGCGCCATCTCCTTTGACCGCGGCCTGGACCTGCCCGAGTGGCTGACGGGCATCAAGAAGCTGCGCAAGGCCATCGGCGCGACGGTTCGCGGGCATGTTTTGGAAGTAGCCGTCGGCACGGGGCGGAATATCGCGCATTACGACTGGTCGGAGGTGGTTATCCCGCCGGGGGAGGACCCTGTTGCGAGGGAGCAGAGGCAGCAGGAGAAGATTAGGAAGTTGCTGGATAAGCATTTGCTGGGGAGGGATGATGGGAGTTTGAGCAGTGGAGAGTTGATGAGTGTGAGGGAGTATAAGGAGAGGGGAATTGGCAGTCTGGATGGGGAGTTGCTCAGCTTTACGGGGGTTGATGTCTCGGGAGGGATGTTGGCGGTAGCACGGGACCGGGTGCGGGAGAATGTGCCGGGTTTGTCGAAGGTGATGCGTCGGCGCCGCGCCGAGCCGATGCCTGAGCTGGGGCCGGAGCACACCGAGTCTGAGGTCGTTGTCAACGCGCTGGATAACCGGATCAGGCTTGTTCTAGCCGACGCACTGCACGATCTGCCTGCTCCGGCGGCGCGCGATGAGCGCACTGGGAAAGTGCCTGAGAAGTACGACACGATTGTGCAGACATTCGGGTTGTGCTCGGTGTCTGACCCGTCAGCGCTGCTGGCTAAGATGGCGGCCAAGGTGCAGCCTGACACGGGGCGGATCATCTTGCTGGAGCATGGTCGTGGTTGGTGGGATTGGGTTAATGGGCTGCTGGACAAGTATGCACCGTCGCACTTTGAGAAGTATGGGTGCTGGTGGAATCGAGATATCGAAAAGCTGGTACGAGATGCTGCCGAGGTTGTGCCAGGGCTGGAGGTTGTCAGCCTGACGAGGCCATTGGTGTTCCAGGCCGGTACAACGCTGTTGATTGAGCTGAAGGTGAGCAGCCAGAAGGCTAGGAAGGCTCAATGAGTGAGGATGGGAAATGAGGTATGTATAGGTATGTACACCTATTTAGGGTCCACGTCGCCCGTGTATATACGATGATGTATTTTATATATATATAGATATACGTCTATATGAAAAGGATTATGTCGAAGTCGCGGTCAGGGTCATAAAAGTCCAAGATACACTGTTGAATGGGACCTATATAGAGGTATCGAGATATGCTTGAAACTGGGGGTAGACGAACCCCTGAACCCCAAACAAGACTCCCGTACCTACTCAAGTGGCCCTGTCTAAGGTCAGCATAACAGACACGCCCAAGACATGCTTCTCAAAAGTAAACGTCTACACCCTCGCCCCTGGCACCCAAACCTCCAACCCCTCCTCTCCCCTCCTCAATCCCTCACCACCGGGCAAAACCCTTAACACCTTCTGGAAGTACTTATCCCTAACCATCAACCCAGGCCTGATCCACCAGCCTTGATGCTCCCCCTTCTCTCCATTGTCATCCTCATCCTTCTGATCCAACGGCAACAACCTATACTCCACACTCCTCCTCTGCACCGGCAGTACATTCACTGTCGTCATTTTCGGTCCCGAAAAAGCAAACTCATCGCTCGGCTCCATCGACACCCCAAACGTGAGGAAATGGCTCGACGCATTCTCAATGGTCACCGTCAGCACAATCACCAGATGCCCACCACTCCCTTCATCCTTAGTATTCCCCCTTCGACGGTACGACACCGTCGCCAAAACCCTCGGCTCAGTGCCGAAGATATTAAACCTCGGAATCGGCAGCGTTGTCGTATTAACCTTCTCCAAGTTGCCCCCCTCCGCCCGAGTCCAACGAATCGTCAATGCCATATCCAGCGGCGCTGGTCCGCGCTCATCCAGCGTTGCCCGCTGTGCAGTCAGCTCAAACGCCGCTTGCTCGATGGTCTTGGGCTGTATCAAACGGCCGGAGCCATCCTCAGGCAGGCTGTGCTTGGTGGCGACGGCTGTGCAGCGGAAAAGGGGAGACGGTGAAATTTGCACGGAAACTTCTGTTACGCGTAACGGTTCGGAGGCGAAGGAGGCATAGCGGGTCACGAGACACCAAGCTTGGGAGAGGCCCTTTGGTATGAATGACGGAGTGTCGGGGGAGTTGGGGCCGGGAAGGGGTGCGACGGTGTCCGGGTCGAAGACGCTTGGCCAGGGGTCGGGGTGTACGCGGGGGAGGAGGTCATAGCTTGCTTCGAAGGGGTTGACGATATTAAGTTGGAAGACGGCGGTTTGGGAGATGGGCGTGCCGGGGTTGGTCGGGAGGAAGTAGGTCACTTTGAGGGTCAGGTCGTGGCGGCTGGAGCTCTCGATGGGGGGTAGGTGTAGGCGGATGGTGAGGGATTTGGCGCTGGCGATTGCGCCTAGCTGTGCGCCGGATAGTCTGCTTTCTTCGCTGCGTATGCTGGAGGATGTCTGGCTCTCGCCGCTCGGGAGGTCGACCGTGAATGATGACGGCTTCTCGCCGAATAGAGTAACGTCAAGCTTAGAGAGGGCCTCAACATCCTCGCCGTTCTCGATCTCAAATTCGAGACTGATAGGCTCATCTGTGTAGTATTGTTCCTTCCATCCTAGACTTCTCACCTCCATCTTTGGAGGCCGGGGAAGGACGTGTAACGAGAGGGGCCGTTGGTGTGCAATGTGTTTGACGGCGGACGCAGAGATGTACCAAAGATTTCTGCTACTGTTTTCCGCAAAAGATATTGACTGATTGAGCTTGAACTCGTCATTATCGATCGTGACGACAACCGATTCAGCGTGGGCATCGCCTGGCTCCCGTAGCGGGATCTCCAAGTTGAATACCAGCACTTGCCCAGGGGGCAATCTAAGATCTGCTGTGCCTTTCAAGACAGCACTCTTTTCTCCATCCGAACCAGCGGATGTTGACTTGACATCATCTTCACCAGACTCTCTAGTAGTCAGGGTGAGTGAAGACAGCACGATGTTACCGTGTTTCTGCCGCGTGTCGTCAACATCCTCGTGCTGAAGCACTACTGTGCCAATGCCACCGCTAAAGTTAACTTGCACGCTGCTGAGCTGGAGGAGAGCCGAGCCCTGATGGGCATTTGACCTGATGGTGAGCTGGCAGTGGACGGACTGACCAGCCTTCCCCTCTTCGTCTCTGAAAAGGAACGAAGCCGCAACTGGGGATATGAGTTGGCCGTGTCTGATGTAAATGTCGGGCTTCTCTGCAGTTTCTATATCCTCCAGGGACTTTGCGAGGTTGTACTCCCAGTTGGGCCGTTTTGAGAAGCCTAAATGTCGTCAGTGTTGAAACTTGCAAAACGCTTACAAGCAAGAAGACCTACTTTGTGAGTGGAGCTCCCAGTCAATCATCAGCAGGAGCTCGGCCTCATCCTCCTCGTAAGCAGCACGCCTGAGAAGCCAGTCCATCTCCTCAATGATGGGAATCCAGCCCTCTGTTCTGAAGGGCATGTCCTGCCATAGAGGGCGCAGGAGCTTAATCACGTCCTCCCATCTTTCGGCCATTCCTAGCTCCCTTGCACACTCTAGAGAGACCTCAGCAGCCAACCGCTTTTGGCCCCGTTTGAGAAACTCAGAGCGGGCTCGTATTAGGCGATCCACGATCAGTTTACCGTGCTCTACGCCACCTCCGATCCCGTCGATGGGATATTCCTCGTATGGGTCTGGGCACATGTACGTGTCGTAAGTAAAAGCAGATTTCGCCACAAGAGACGCAGGCGAAGCACTAGGCGGCTGTCTGTCAGATTCTGGGATGGTCCGAGCCAGGGCCCTTCTCGTCTGTGTATGCCTTGCCGCCATGCGATGCCAGTATCCCTGATGGTGCAGCAGCTCCCACGGCTGCAGTCTCTCTCCCATGACACTCTTCTCGGGTGGCAGATAGAGCCGTCCTGAGCTCGGCGCAAGCTCAGGAATGTCGGCTTTGTCGATCAGATCAGCCATGACCGCCGCCCAACGAGCCTCCCAGGCAGCCCAGCCATAGTTGTTGGTGCCCCGACCGCGACGGTCGACAAAGTCGGCTATCCTCTCGCGATGGAACTGCCAGCGACGGCTGGCTGCGCTGTGCTGGCCATTCCACAGCAGGCAGCGGATGCACCGTATAGCGATGATGTCGGCCAGCAGCCGGGCTTCGTTCCAGCGCGGGCTCCAGCTCGGGATGAGCTCCATCACCTCGGTGCTCAGCAATGCCTCGTAGGCCAGTTCATAGGAGCGCAAGGCCACATCCATCTCCAGCCGATATTCAGCAAATGTGGCCGTTTTGAAGTCATAGCGGACATTCCAGCCGGCTAGCGACAGAGTTTGTGAGGTGCCCGAAGTCGGGGGTACGGTTGGCTGGGGAGCAATGCCCCTGCTGCGCTTTTTGCGCGCATGTCTGCCGAGGTCGCGGTAATACTCCAGGGACACTGCGTAGAGTGTGGTAAGCATGTTCTCGGCTACGCGCTCGAGCTCCTCTTGAGACTCGTTCGGAGGCACCAAGAACAAGGCTTTCGCATCCAGGTTGCACCCCCTACGGATCACGTCCAGACGTTCTTGGACGCCCTCCATGGAGGCTGGGTTTGTCCCATCGCTCAAGAGCACAACGGCCAGTTTGGTCTTGTAGCCAGACTGGCTCAGCAGGGCCCTTATGTTGTTGACATCGGTCTTGATCTGATTGTCACAGAGTGTAGAAAGCGTAGGATCCGACACAAGTGTGTAGAAGCAAAGGAGGATGCTTGGAATGAGGTCTTGGTGCTTGCGAATCCAATCGGTATTGATCAAACCATCGGGATAGAGAGGGGACACCGGGCTCAGGGGAGAGTAGGGGGAATGTAATACGGTGGCCGAGGTTGGTGAAGGGGGCTCGAAGCCGTCGGGTAGGCGGGCGCGGCGAGGGGGTAGCAGCAGGGACTATTCACACAGCCTGATCTCAGTTTCCAGCTTCTACTGCCAACGTTCCAGGCAGTAAGTGTCCAGGTAGGACAAATACGCACCCTCTCGGCAGACTTGATGTGGAAGCGGTACTTCCTGGTTGTCTCATTCCTGGCGTTGCAAGGTGAGTTGGAAGCATCACGGTCTTGCATATAGCGCATGAGAGCGCGTGCCTGGTCCGAGTCGAGAGCAGGCAGCTCGGAACGTATGAGAATGGCTTGCTCCTTGAGTGCGTGGCTTAGTTTGGCGTCGTAGGGTGTGTCGGTACATGTGCCCAGGGTCAGAAGAAAGGGGACGCTGTGGTCCAGACAGCCAGGGGGATAGTCGTCCATGGCGGGCGTTAAATAGACGAGACAACGATCGTATTAATTATAGGGTATCTGAACTGAAGCTTTCAATATGTAGATCTGATGCTTGTCTGCGCTGAGGCGTTGAAGCTATCATTAGCTAACTGGATTATGATCCTCAGCTGCGAGTGATATCTGAGTTCTAGAGACCGTCTCGAGCTTCATTCGAGGACCACGACCCGAGATAAATCTACGTGTTGCTTGTTGGGAGAGATCACTCCCAGGGTCTTGGGCTAAGTGTCGAAGCGTATTTCTGCGATCCCGGGATGGTGGTGACAGTGAACGGATGAAGCACTTGGCACAGTGGGACAGTGGGGTTGATGATGTTCCTGAGCAACCATGTCAACTCCTTATCTTATCGGAGTACCCTCACTTGTAAATTACGGACTTTTTCCGTACCGATTACACTACCGGGAATACCCCACGCACGCGTTGGAATATGCGTCTTGACGTGACGCGTCGTGTTATTCTCCTGCGTCTGGGGGCTGTCGCGGGTCTGAGCTCGGGGGTGTGCACCCGGACACTGGCAAGCACCCCAGGCATGTCAATTCCCAGAGTTCGCCGTGTTTAACAGTTGATCTCCGCTTTTTGGACATCTCCCGCAGCAACAAGGCAGGCCAGGCGCCACACACCTGGGAGATTTGGCCATTTCTCGCTCCCGGTTGTTTTTCCTGAAGAGGCGCGCTTATTCAATTAACCCATAAACACAACAACGACACTGCAACGACGACAAGGACGACGCCAAAAGACGTAAAGCAATCCAGGACATTGGCCCATGATCTTGGATACAGTGCCATTTTGACGCTGACATCCCCCTAGAGGCCACAATGCCTCTCCAAAAGTCATATTCAGACCCTAACCGCAGCCATAAGGTCAGTCCCGGTGGTTTAGGATCCCATTGATATTGCCCAAGTTTTGGGACTTTTAGACAAGAGCTGTCCAGGACACTGTGAGAGTCTACCCTCTCAGTTGCTGACCCGATGTAGGGCCAGCGCCAATGGCAGAGATCCAAAAGCAATCCTAATCCTGCCCAACAAGCAGCCCCCAAGCCGCTGCCACCGCTGCCGGTCTCCGACAAGACTAAGAGCAAACTTCAGGCCTTCATATGCGACTCCCTGCCTGAAGTCGAGCCGGAACACAGCGAAACGAAGGAACATGCTGTCGATGACATCGTCAAGCCCGAACCCAAGCATAAGCTCAAGGCACCCAAGGATGCTTCCCTGCCAACAGCAGACGAGATCCAAAAGGTCGACAAGGCCAAAACCCACAAAGCAGCCACTCCAGCAAAGGGCATAAAAGCATGGAAGGAGATACTAAAGCCATCCGAGGCCCCAATTCAGGACAAGAACCAATCCCCTGGCGAACGGTTGTTCTGGCGCAGCGATGCGAACCCCGACAAGCCGGTGGTCATTACGCCACTTTTTACACGCAAGGGCCGAAAACGTGCTAGAAGCTCGTCTCCAGTCTCTTCGCCAGCTGCTAAGGCCACCGCTGCTACCCCAGTTGATCCGAAAAAGCTGGCCCATGCTGCCATCAAAACTCCTCGTGCCGATCCTGCTCTTGACCTCATGGAGCGTTTGAGGAGTGACGGCGTTGGCGCGACTCCGTCAGGATTAACCAAACCTTTGCTTCAACAACTCATGGTATCTTGTTCGCCTCGGCCGAACCAAGACGAGGGCGAATTGCGTGGGAGGTCCTTGAGGAAATCCATTAGCTGCGGCAGCTACTGGCCGAAGCGGCGGAAGCTGGATCGTTCGAATTCCGATATGCAAGAAGGCTCTGGAGAGGGGAATTCTTTACCTGAAACCAAGCTGTCCATGGTTTCTGCCCTTCTCGAAACCGTTAATGGCGAGATTAACAAGTCCAAGGCGGCACAAGCCCAGCAACAACCACAGAAGGAGACCATTCCATCATCATCACCCAACACTCTTCCAGGAAACAAGACTCCTCCTGATAATGAGAGCTGCGGCAGGACCTCGCCTGACCGCCCTCCTCCTGAGAGTTCGCCGTTGGCCCAAAAGTCTTTTCGTGGAAGCAGCCGCATGGACGATGTCTTAGGCAATGACGGTGGCGCTGAAGCTAAAAACGATGGAAAAGATTCCTCGGATTATGATGATGACGACCTTGACGCAGCCCTTATGGAGCTCGACCGAAGTATCAGCGGGCTTGTGCAGACTAGTGGGTCTACATTGGTCGCCCCCTCCGGAGCTGTTGCGAACAATCCAGCTCCGCCACCACCGAAGTCTAGCGACGAAGAATTTGGGGATTTGGATGATGATTTCCTGAGCCAAGCGATAGACTTGGTAACTGAGGTAGAAGCCAGGCAGCCGTCTCAGAATTCCTCTCTGCTTGTACAGCAACAGCAGCAAGACAAGCCGGTTATGCCTGTAGTAGGGGCGGACGATGATGAGGATGATGATGACGACGACATGTATGGTGGCAATGATTTTGATGGCGTTGATCTCGACGAGTTCGAGCAGGTAGCCACTCTAGGCTCCCAAGCACAAGCCGGCTCCCGGCCCTTCTCGTCTAATGTACGTACAGCGGTAAATCAATCCACTTGGTGAAAAAAACTGCAAGATACTAAAGCAGTTGTTGTACAGCCTGATCAGAAGCCCAGAGCCATCCAGCGTTACCTCGTAACCAAGGTGCTCGAGGACTCGTATATTGACCAGTACCAGCGGCAATGCCCTGAGAAGGTAAAGACAATGACTGACTCTTCCCTCCACCTTCTCCCCCCCCCCCGGAATTCAGCCCGCTGACTTGTGTAGATCATCGTTGTGCAGGCCGAGAGGGACAACAGCCTTAAAATGGTCCGTCTCAGGGATGATTGGTACGATACTCAGGCCAGTCCCAAGGCCTATGTCCACATCATTGGGAACTTTGAGCCTACTGGCGAGTTCATAATTGACAACAACAAAAACCTCATCATCCTGCACCCTGATCAGCTTATTTCAGCTACCGTAGTAGCTGATTCCTTTACCTGCATGCGCCGTGCCGTCCTCCAGGATCGCGTCAAGGCTGCCAGCGATTCCAGTCCTGCCCTGGTCTACGGTACTCTCCTGCACGAAGTCTTCCAGAGCGCCCTAATGGCAAACCGATGGGATGGGAAGTTCCTACAGTCCGTGGTTGACAGCGCGCTAAAGAAGCATCTCGAGGACCTCTACGTTATCCGAGTCTCGATCGATGACGCCCGGTCCTACCTCATGTCCAAGATGCCCGAGATGCAGTCGTGGGCACAGACCTTTGTCTCCGCGACCCCTAAGCCCAATGCTTTGGTTCAGGGTAGGAACGGCGAGAGGGTCAATATGTGCGTCAGCAAGCTGCTCGACGTCGAGGAACACGTTTGGTCGCCAATGTACGGCCTGAAGGGCAACATCGATGCCACTGTCCAGGTGACGATGCGCGACGGCAAGACCTGGAGGACGCTGACGGTGCCATTCGAGGTCAAGACCGGCAAGAATGCGACGGCGAACCATCAGGCTCAAACAGTGCTCTACAACCTGCTTCTGTCGGACCGGTACGACGTTGACGTAGTCTACGGAATCCTCTACTACATGGAGTCGTCGCAGACCCTACGCATCCCGGCCATTCGCCACGAGCTTCGGCACATGATCATGCAGCGCAACCAGCTGGCCTGCTACATCCGCGAGCGTAGTGTCCGGCTGCCGCCGATGAAGCGGAATCAGAACGCCTGCAGCAAATGCTACGCCCAGCAGTCTTGCTTCACCTACCACAAGCTTGCTGACGATGGCAATGGCGAGACCAGCGGACTGGAAGAGAAGTTTGAGGACCTCGTCAAGCACTTGACCCCCAGGCACCGCGACTTCTTCCTCAAGTGGGAGGACCTCCTCACTAAGGAGGAGAAGGAGATGCAGAAGCTGCGTCGCGAGCTGTGGACCATGGTTAGCACGGAGCGCGAGAAGCTGGGCCGCTGTTTTGCCAATGTCATCATCGAGGAGGGCTCAGCCTCGGAGTCTGGCAACCAGACCAAGATCAACCGCTTCACCTATACGTTCGTCAAGGAGAACCCGCCGCCCAACTTCTCGTTCCTCGAGTCACAGCTCACTGTGGGCGAACCGATCGTCGTGTCCGACGAGCAGGGCCACTTTGCTCTTGCTCTCGGCTATGTGACATCCGTTAAGAAGCACAGGATCACGGTGGCCGTCGATCGGCGGCTGCACAATGCGCGCGTCCGGCAGCCCGGGTTCGATGAGGTCAACAATCAGGTCTTTGTCGGCATTATGGAGGTCGACGGGGGCAAGCAAAAGACCAAGGACGAGGAACCGGTGCGCTACCGGCTGGACAAGGACGAGTTCAGCAACGGCATGGCCACTGTGCGCAACAACCTCGTGCAGATCATGACTGACGGGCCGTTCGGGTCCAAGATCCGCCGGCTCGTTGTTGATCTCGAGCCGCCTCAGTTCAAGCAAACGCCGACTCAGTACAGTTTGACGGGTCGTGATAGCCTGAACGTTGACCAGAAGGCGGCCGTTGAGAAGGTCATGAGCGCCAAGGACTACGCTCTGGTGCTTGGTATGCCGGGTACAGGCAAGACGACGACTATTGCCCACATCATTCGGGCTCTTGTAGGTCAAGGCAAGACGCTGCTCCTGACTTCGTACACCCATACGGCCGTCGACAACATCCTGTTGAAGCTGCGTCACGACAACATCCCCATCCTGCGCCTGGGCGCCCCAGCCAAGGTACACCCCGAGGTTCAGGACTTTGCCATCCTCGCCGGCCAGCCTATGTCCTCGATCGAAGAGATCCGCCGCGCCTGGCACGAGACCCCCATCGTGGCGACCACCTGCCTAGGCATTAACCACCCCATCTTCAACGAGCGCATCTTCGACTACTGCATCGTCGACGAAGCCTCACAAATCACCCTCCCTATCTGCCTGGGCCCAATCCGCATGGCGCGCGCTTTCGTTCTCGTCGGCGACCACAACCAGCTACCCCCTCTCGTCCAAAACGAGGAAGCTCGCCTTGGCGGCCTGGACATCTCCCTCTTCAAGCTCCTCTCCGACGTCCATCCCCAGTCCGTCGTCAACCTCGAGCACCAATACCGCATGAACGAAGACATCATGACCCTCTCGAACATCCTCATTTACAATGGCCGTCTCAAATGCGGCACCGAGGCCCTCCGCCACGCGGAGCTCGACATCCCTGACATGAATGCCCTCCGCTCGCGGCACTTCGACGTCGCTTCTTTCCTGGCCCACTCCCAGAAGAAACTCCACACCAGCCCGACCAAGTCCAAGACCAAGCCCTCTTCGTTCTGCCCTTCCCCTCGGAAGGGTACCTGCTGGCTGGCCGACCTCCTCGACCCCTCGGCCCGCGTCCGCCTCGTCAATACCGACCCCTTGCTGCCCCTCTCAAGGGAGCAGTGCACCGCCCGCGGCAACCGCATCGTGAACCCGTGCGAAGCTAAACTTGTAGCCCAACTTGTTGACGCCCTCATCGTAGTTGGCGTTCCTGCGCGCGAGATCGGCGTCGTGACGCACTACCGCTCGCAGCTGGCCTTACTGCGGCACACGCTGCGCGGCCTGGTAGCCGGCGGGGATGCGGTGGTCGGGGATGTGGAGATGCACACGGCAGACCGGTTTCAGGGGCGGGATAAGTCGGTTGTGATATTGAGTCTGGTGCGGAGTAACGAGCAAAGGTCAATTGGTGAGTTGTTGAAGGATTGGAGGAGAGTGAATGTGGCGTTTACGAGGGCGAAGAGGAAGTTGCTTGTTGTGGGGAGTAGGAGCACGCTTCGTGGGAGCGGGAATGGGAATGCAGCAGGAGGGGATGAGGAGATGTTGGCGCGGTTTGTGAGGTTGATGGAGGAGCGCGATTGGGTGTATGATTTGCGCAAGGACGCGCTGGATGGGCATTTCTGGCCGGCAGAAGTGTTTGCTGCGACGGGAGCTAGCGTCCCGACGCAGAGGCAGGAGGTGAATGTTAAGGGAGAGAATGGCTCGCCCGTGAAGAGCTCGCCCAAGAAGGGAGTTGTCATGGGTCAGCTGAGCTCCAGCCCTAGAGGGAAGGAGAATAGTCGGCCTGGGCAGGCGGTTACGGGTAAGACGGCAAAGACGACGAATGCTGCCGCTGTGGCTGGCAGGACTGTAATGCCGAAGAAGACGGCGAGGATTAATGAACGGGCGATGATGCGCGGCAAGCCGGTTCTCAGGGATATTCTGAATGATGCGATGGATGGGGGGTATTAGTCATGGAAATGGCGCACTGCAAGTGGGATAGGGTGTTGGGTTCCCTTTCTGTTTTTCTTCCTAAGAGCAGGATTAGCTGGATGGAAGTCACCTTGCATGTATAGGATTCGATTGTTAGCTGTTAGGGTACCACTTAGGTATGGATACTATGTTGGGTCCTTATCATGTATAAGGGGTGTCGGAGTAAGGTTGTTGGGGCTGTTAGTGTTGGTGTATGGCTAATAGAGCATATCTGGGTACAGAACACATAGGAATCATATTAACAATGTAAAGCAACAAAATAACTATCTACGTTCAAACAGTGTACGAATCTCGAGTGTTGTTGGTCAGCCTAGTGCAAGCGGATCTGCCACCGCAAGTGCTTAAAGAGCCACGATCTGACATGAACTTATCATTATACAATTGGAGCTTCGTGTCAGCAATTCTGAGTCACTTTGGAGAAGGCATGCTCACTTCCCAACCATTTACTAGTTCTTTTAGGATCTTGGCGTTGTGAGGCTTCTTGGAGGCTCAGGGGCAGTTCTTCCACTCTCTGTCTGGTTTTGGGGTTAGGGTCCAGTAGCTTCCTTTTCTGTATCACGTGACATAATCAAGCCCACCAACCTTTGCCTTCCGTCCAACGGCGCGCCAAGCACCAGGCAAGCTTAGCTCAGCAGTCAGTTGCTTGGTACTTTGCTGGTGGAGGATCGCAGCCGACCGACCGACTCCCGGGCGGGCCATCCAATTGCTCGCTTGACTCGGAGCCTGCACGACACCTCAACCTCACACACTCCACATCCGACGCCCACCCGTCGCCCCCCTCCTCTCCAGGTCTCTCTCTCTCTCTCTCTCTCTCTCTCTCTACTCTCTCTCTCTCTATTCCTTCCTCTTGACTCACGACACTCCACGACGAGGAGGCAGACAGACTAGCCGAGAAAGAGCGACAAGTGCGAACGTCTGTCCCTCGGCTTGTCAAAAAAAAAGCCGCCCAGTACCTGCGAACCCAGCCGTTCGAACCAAAGAGTTTCTGTCATCAATTCGCTCTCGGCCCAGCTCAGCTGCAAGCTTGCGAAAGCGAGTCAAATAACTCGATTGATCGGCTGATTCTTCGCCTTTCAAATTCGCCACCGAGATCAGCCCTACCTTCCAGAACTCCTCCCCTCACCAAATCACCAACCCCCTCACACCAAAAAAAAAAAAAAATAGCCCGTCACGACTCGCCTCGCCGCCGCGGCGCTCTCGCGCGCGTCCACTGTGTCTTCGAAGGCCCTGACTCCGGCCCGCTTCCGCTTCTTCTCGACTACGCAGCGCCGCGCGGGTGGCCACGGCATGCAGTACGACCCGCCGACGGGCTGGCTTTGGGGTGTGCGGCCCGGCGAGAAGTACCAGAACGAGGGGTGGGAGGGACCCTTCTTCTACGGGTTCTGGGGCAGCCTGATTGTGTTTGCCATTGCGTATGCGTATAAGCCGGATACGAGGTATGTTTTCTACCTGGAAAATATGAAGTGGACTGGAGGGAAGCACATCCGCTGATAGCCAAACACAGCATTCAGACCTGGGCGCTCGAGGAGGCGCGGAGAAGGCTAGAGGCTGAGGGGATTTTGGAGGATCCTAACCCCACGAAGAAGGAATAGATTGCATCATCAATACACAACCAGCTAGCTGGCTGATGGGATCCAAACAATGAGAGGGATTATGTAGATCATGAGAATGGACGGATGGACGGAATAAGAGGAGAGGTGTGTGGGTGCTGATGCTGGGTGACGTACGTTAGACGGGGGCTTTGCAGTTTTTGCATCACCGGCTTGAGAAAGAGAGATATACACGCGGCTGCGCATGCATTCTTCAGATAACGCACACTTTTACGTATACGTATATATGCGGCTCGAATGTGCATTTCCTTATGTTGCTTAGACCAAGGGGGGATGGGCTAGTGGTCATGGGGAAGGGAGGTGGAATTATGACCCAAAATCGACACCCGGCATGTGATACCAGAGAACCCTCAAGTGCAGCTAAACCAACGTGGTATCCTTCATTTTTTTTTTTTTTGTCGCTTCCCTGCCTGCTATGTACGACACGCCATGCTCCCAAACCCCAAACCCACTTCTTCTAGCAAATGTAGCTCCACTCGTGCTCATCATCACCATACTGCCGGGCCTCGATCCACTCCTTCATCTTGGCAGCGATCTCGCCCGACTCCTCATGGTCCTTCAAACCGCAGTTGATCAGCTTGCCCTTCCAGCTGATGTGGCGGACAGGGCTGACAATGGCAGCCGTGCCCGAGCCGAAGGCCTCAATGAGACGACCCTCGTTGGCAGCCTCGTCGAGTTCCTTCATGGTGTACTTGCGCTCCACGACGTTCCAGCCCTGAGGAACAAGACGCTCGCGGGCCAGCGACAAGACCGAGTCGCGGGTGACGCCCTCCAGGATGGTGCCGTCCAGCGGCGCCGTGATGAGCTCCTTCTGGCCCGTCTCCTTGTTGCGCAGCGCCACAAAGAAGTTCATAGTGCCCACCTCCGTCACATACTCCTGCTCGCCGAACAACCACAAGTTCTGCTGGAAGCCGCGGCCCATGGCCTCGCGCTGCGGCACCACGCACGGCGCGTAGTTGGCGCCCAGCTTCTTATCGCCGACGCCGCCGGGCCAGGCGCGCACGGCGTAGTCGGTCGCCTCGAGCGAGACAGCCTTGAAACCCGTCGGGTAGTACGGGCCGACGGGCGAGGCGATGACGAAGAGGAGGGCCGAGCCCGGCGGGCCGACGCCCAGTGTCTTCTGCGTGCCGATCAGCGTCGGACGCAGGTACAGAGAGTAGCCGCGCTCTTCGGGAATGAAGCGGCTCTCCAGCTTGGTGAACTTGGCTATCAGCTCGATCAGGGCGCTGCCGTTGAAGTTGGGCAGGGCTATGCGCGCGGCGGACTTGTTGAAGCGCTCCATGTTCTTGTCTGGGCGAAACAACCGGATGTTGCCGGCCTTGTCCTTGTAGGCCTTCATGCCCTCGAAGCACTCGAAGGCGTAGTGGAAAACGCAGGTGGCCGGGTCGAGGGACAGGTTCTGGTAAGGCACGATGCGCGGCGCTTGCCAGCCCGTGGTGTTCTGCCACTCGATCATGAGCATATGGTCTGTTGTTGTTAGCTTCCTGTGTCCAGGGTCACCGAAATTGGCGTCATGGACCTACCGGTGAAGTTGCGGCCAAAGATGAGGTCCTTGGCAGCTTTGAGCGGCTTGGGGTTAGTTGTCCGCTCGATGACGAGCTGGGACGGGTCAATATCGGCCAGTTTCGTCTCTGAAGCAGCCGGAGCAATGCTGTACTGGCGCACAGCCTGCTGCCACGCAGGAGCAGCAAGGCCAGTTCGCCCCGCGGAGAGAGCCGAAGCGTGGGCAGCGCTCCTGAATAGTTGATGCCGCATCATGGTCGCGGCTTATAGATGTTGATGTAAAGGAAGATGGAGGATGGAGGGGCAAAAGCCGAGATCTACACAGTCATGCAATGGGGAGGAGACAATGGGGGGGGGGGAAATTTGGGAAAGATGTCAAGAGTCAGAGAAAGGCCAGTAGAGGGCCGGTCTGCATACGGATATGCGGTGCTGACGGATGTCGATGATAAAGCAGGTGATAGGGGCCGCGAGTAAGCGATGAAATCCCCAAGTTTCCTTCTCTGGAACCCAAATTCTCGGAGGCGCATCGGAGCACGCTGCTGTTGCGCGATTGTGCCGAGTCAGCGGGTTCGAGCCAGACCCTTGGCCCATCATGGGGCTTATCGACAATGTTGGAACATTTGATTGGTTGATGAACAACGTTGGCTATCGCTGTTTAACAGCTTTCAAAACGCGTGCTAAACGGACTGCTCTGGGCGGATGTCAGGGCCGGGGTCGACCCACATGCCGCAGAGGGGTAGGTTCCAGGCTTTGGCTGGCGTGAGGCTTGGCTGGTGCAAAATGCTTGGCCAGTGTGCTTGGGTTGCCGTGGGGCAGTCTCAGACAGGCCCAGTTGGCCCCTAGCAATTGAACAGCGGTCGGACAAAAGTTCAGATCGAAGGCCAGCATCGACAAATCGCATCCCCATCCGTCGTCGAGCTCGACTTCAGCCTCGACTCCCAGCACCAGGAGGGCCGGTATCAGATGCTGTCTCAGCACCCATAGCCAGCGATGAGAGCAGCTGCGGCCCCTGGATGACACTTGGAGACTTTTCAGACACCATCATCATCTCGTAATAGCTAATTTTCCCCCACCACCTCGGCCATTATCCCGTCACCATGTTCGCCAACGCCCTCAAGACGTTCGCGGCATCCAACATCTCAGCCAACTACTCCATCTCCTCCAATCTGACCGCAGTCGCCGGCCCGTGGAAGATATACCCGGCAAAGAACAAGAAGACCGGCAAGGAGTGCTCCGTCTTTGTCTTCGACAAGAAAGGTCTCCTCGATGCCCACCGCGCAGGACTTAGGGGCGCTGAGGCCGCCGAGGCCAAGCGCGCTGCCGAAGTTGTTGTCGAGCGCTTGAAGAAAGAGGCTCTGGCGCTTGCCAGGCTACGTCATCCCGGGATTCTCGAGGTCGTTGAGCCCGTCGAAGAGACTCGTGGTGGAGGCTTGCAGTTCGTCGCCGAGGCCGTGACGGCATCACTGTCAGGTCTGCTTCAGGAGAAGGATGACCAAGAGAGAGGTGGCACCACCGGCCGTGCCAGCCGATATGTGACCGAGGAGCCGGACGGGACGCGACGACGCCGCGAGATCGAGATCGACGAGCTTGAGATACAGAAAGGCCTGCTTCAGATCAGCAAGGCGTTGGAGTTCCTGCACGAGAACGCCGGTCTGGTTCATGGTAATTTGACACCGGATGCTATTCTGGTGAATGCAAAGGTGAGATTCAACTTTCTTTAACCGGGTACGGACACTTGCTAACTTGCCTAGTCGGATTGGAAGCTCGCAGGTTTGGCGTTTTGCAGCCCAGCCGATTCTTCGAACGCACACTCTTCGTCGATCCCTCCAATCAACCTCCGAGAAGCCCTTAGACACGTCCCAAGCCTTCCACGATCCGTACAGCTGAACCTCGACTACACATCTCCCGACTTTGTCCTCGACAACAACATCACTCCGGCTGCCGACATGTTCTCCATGGGCCTGCTGTGCATCGCCCTCTACAACTCTCCACACAGATCACCCATTGAGTGCCATGGCAGCCTGACTTCCTACCAGCGCATCTTCCAGTCGTCGTCGAGCATACCGAACTCGTCCAACAACTTCCTCTCGTCCCGCAAGCTCCCTAAGGAGCTCGCCAATCACCTGCTCCCCCGCCTGATCACTCGTCGTCCTGCTCAGCGTATGAATGCCACCGAGTTCCAGCAGAGCGAGTTCTTCAACAATACCCTGGTGGCCACTATCCGCTTCCTTGATACCTTCCCGGCCAAAACCATGGCCGACAAGACCAAGTTCCTGAGGGGTCTGGTCAATGTGCTCCCCTCGTTCCCCAAGTCGGTGATGGAGAAGAAGATACTGCCTGCCCTGCTCGAAGAGCTCAAAGACAAGGAATTAATTTCTCTGATCCTACATAACGTCTTTAAAATCATCAGCTTACTGCCCTCGGGCCGGCGGGCGTTTGGCGACAAGGTACGGCCAGCGCTCAAGGAGATCTTTGTTACCAACGTCAAGCACGAACCAGGCAAGGAGAGGGAGAAGGACCCAGCCCGTGATGCCGGCCTCATGGTAGTGATTGAACAGCTCGGCGTGATCGGTGAGAATTGCAACGGCAAGGAGTACAAAGATGACATCCTTCCCATCATATTCAGTGCCTTGGACTCTGGGACACCATCCCTGGTCGACGCGGCACTCCAGAGCGTCCCCAATATCCTCCCACAGCTAGACTTCAGCACCATCAAAAACGAGCTCTTCCCCGTGATCGCCACCATCTTCAGCCGAACCAACAGCCTAGCCATCAAGATCCGGGGTCTCCAAGCGTTTGTCACTCTCTGCGGCGGCTCCAACGACCCAGGGGACGACGGACTGGACGGTCTCTCCCCCCAAAACAAGAAAGCAACCTCCTCCACCGCGCTCGACAAGTTCACCATGCAAGAAAAGATCGTCCCCCTCATCCGCAACATCAAGACCAAAGAACCCGCCGTCATGATGGCCGCCCTCAAGGTCCTCCGTGTCGTCGGTCGCATCGCCGACGCCGACTTCGTCGCTATCGATATCCTCCCCATCCTGTGGACCATGGCCCTCGGCCCGCTGCTGAATCTCAAACAGTTCCAGGCGTTTATGGAACTCATTAAGGAATTATCGGGGAGGGTGGAGGAGGAGCATAGCAGGAAATTGGCCGAGCTGGCGAGAGGCGATCCGACGTCCCCGGCCGTCAAGGACGATTTCATGTCGTTTGGCCCGCCGGCGACGGTCGGGTCGCAGTTAGATGCGAATGGGACGTCGGAGACGGATTTTGAGAGTTTGGTGAAGGGGAGCTCGGGGGCGGGGGCGGGGGCGAATCCGCTGGATGTGGGGCTGGAGAGTTTGGCGTCGCCGACCGGGTCGGTGTCGTCCAAGAGGTCGACCCCGGCGCCGACGTTCTCGTGGTCGACGGCCCCTGCGGCAGCTGCGCCGGCTTCATCTACGCAGAAGGGAGCGTTCAGGAGTGTTACTCCGGATTTGTCCCATATCCAGCCTATTGCGCCGGCGACGACGCAGTTCTCGCAGCCGTTGCAGCCTACAAGTGTTGGTAGTACCGAGCCGAAGCCGCCGACTTCGACGTTCTCGTCGTCGTTCTCAACAGTTACAACACAGCCTAGTACTACAGGGTCGACATCGATTGACTGGAGTGCTGCGACTAAGACGAGCGCGAGTAATATCTGGTCGACACCTTCTACTACTTCCACAACGACCAACACGCTGGCATCTTCGCTTGGCTCACTCTCCCTCAACCCGCAAGCACACCAAAAAACCGGCACATCATCCTTCTCCCTCCCTCCTCCCCCCGGAAGTACCACTACCACGACCGGTACCGCACGCAGCGGCCTATCAAGCTTCAGCCTTGCCCCTCCTCCTGGCTCAAATCTGAACAAGAAGCCCTCTGCTTCCTCCTTCGGCGGCTTGGGTAGCTTGAATGCGAGCGCTACTGGAAGTGGGCTGAACAGCCTGAACAGTCTTAATAGTCTGAAGAATCTCTCCACTTCGACGTCAACCTCAACCGGTATGGGGATGGGAATGGGTATGATTTCGAGCAGCAACAGTGGCTTTGGAACGACTATGGCAGGAGGGATGAGCTTGAGTATGCAGCCTCTTCAGCCGATGAATGTTTCCGGCGGTAGTAGCATGATGGGAATGGGGATGGACAGCGGATTTGGGCAGTCGCACGGACAACAGCAGCAGCAGAGTCAGAAGACGGGGTTGGATAAGTATGAGAGTTTGTTGTGAGTGGAACGTCTGATGGCTCCTGGCCTGTCTGTCGAGACAGTCAAAGGCCTAAAAATGAGGAAGAGAGGGGAAGGATGATGGGTTGTTATGATTCTATGTCTCTACTTATTTGTTCAAGGTGCTTGTGACTTCCTTCTTTTTTTTTTGTCTTGGTTTTTGTTAGATACATCAGGTAGTAAGGAGTAGGTCGGGATGGTTCTCTTTGTGTTTAATCATCCTTAGTTGGTAGACTGGCATAGCGAATTGGGCTTTGGTGCTGGTGGCTTTTTGTTGGTATGGAGTTCAGGGTTTCCATATCAGTATATGGAGGTATAAAGAATTATTTGCGTTGCGGTTATCACGTAAATGGGAATGGAATGTTGCATCGACGGCATGTGATCTGTCTGTTTGCTTGTTCAGTAGCCGTGTGTGCCTGAATGAATGATGATTGTCCTTTGTAATATGACTCAATTCCTTACCGGCCTTTCTCGGTGCTTGAGATAAAGTAGTTTTGACAGTAAAACTTGACGTTCTTCCCGACAATGGCTGTAAGCTATGGGATCAATACTTAGCCAAAAAAAAAAAAAAGGCCACTCGCTGTAAAGGTCCAAAGGACTCCATAAAACTGCAACGCATTTCATTAATCGAATCTTCCTGCTATGAGTTTACATGGGAAGTTACAAACGTATGTACGACCTAACTAAGCCAAAACAATACTCCAAAAAAAAAAACGTCCCCGTCTAGAACCCATTTCGTTTTCATTTTTGCATGTTTTTATTTCCTTCATCCTAAAGCCCATCATTAACCTCTGGATTGGGTCACGATGGGCCTGCTCACTTCTTTTCAGGGCTCGAGCTAACCCAACGTCAACACCAACAAACACCTCAAATATCCATCTCGCCCGCCCCTCGACTCTTTTTTTTTCTTATAAAAGCCCTTACACAAGTAATTTTTGATGGACTAACAACGTAGGATCCTGACAAGGCATTGTTGGCTGGTTTTTTTTTCGCCTCTTAGCCTCTCTCATCCCACCCATATATTCATTATTTGGTAGGTAAGAGACTTGTCGTCTCTTCCGGCAGAGTTGATAGCCAGAGCCGTAGCAACTCAGCGAGCCAGCCGTCAAGTTGGTCTGATAGAGCAAAAGAACCAACTCAGAGAGAGCTAAGAAAACCAGGTCACCCTCAAACAGGAGAGAGAAATAAGTAAATAGGTACAAAAACGGGTGCATCAAAAATAAACAGGGTATCATCTCTTCTCTTTCTCTCTCTCTCGGCTTCTTTTTGTTTTTCCCTCGGGACAGGAGAAAGGAAAAAAGGGGGAAGTAACAAGAAGGTATTCAAGGGGGAATGAAAGGGAAAAAAAAAAAAGGCAAGAGACGATGATAAAGAGCGGGAGTCAGGAGAAAGGATTAGGTAGATGGCATGCCCCCAAATCACAGAGACCACACCCTCCCACGATCCCTACCACGCGGGCCTCCCCTCCCACGTCCCCTCCCCCCTCCTCTGAAACCAGAAGCTCCCTAAGCCTGGCCACCTCTCCTACCCCTCCCCTTCCCCTTCCCCTTCCCCTTCTCCTTCGCCGACGATTCCTCCCCATTCTCCTCTCCACTCGCACTTGGACTAGCTGCCGCACTGGAGCTCGCACTCCTACTACCACTCGCACTTCGGCTCTCAGTATCACCATCCTCCTTCTTCCCAGCAACCCCCTTCTCCTTCTCAATACTCAACGTCGCAACCTCCACCTTCCTCGGCGGTGGATGCACCTGCGTAAAGATATGCCTACTCTCATACCCCTCGGCCAACTCAATCTCGACGATTTGGTCATCTGGGATCATTTCATGCTTCAACTCCCACCCGGCTCGACGGCACAGCTCGGCGACGACAACGTCGCAGTCCCCGAGGAGGTCAATATCAAAATTCACGTGCGACACAGGCGTGCGAGAGATGTAGATTTGGGGGATGTGGGGAGGTAAATAGGGAACGACCTCGCTGACGGGGGCAACTTTGAGGGAGGTGCCGATGACGATAACGAGGTCGACCCGGTCGCGGTCGTGTTCGGTTAGGCGCCGGCCGAATTCGTCCGGAAGGGGTTCTCCGAAGAAGGTAATGTCCGGCTTCATGACGCCGTTGCAGACGTTGTTAGAGCCGGACGAGCCGCCTGCGGCGGAAGAGATAGATCGAGCGTCGAACTCGGAGTCGGAGTTACTATCATAGTCTCCCGGGCGACGACGGGGCTTCTTTTCGGTGCCATCACGCTGCAGCTTGCGTTTGCGGCCGCCGCTGTTAGGGGTCGCCGTGCAGCGGGGAATGTCGCCGGCCTTGATCTGGGCGAAGATGGATTCTCCGGGTACTTTGCGGCCGCACTTAGTGCAGGTGGCGGTGGCGAAAGAGCCGTGGCATTGGACGAGCTTGTCACGGGAGATGCCGGCCTTGGCCTCAAGATTGTCGATGTTTTGCGAGTAGTTGGTCAGCAGCTTGCCCTTGTCCTGCAGCAGCTTGATGAAGGCGTGGGTCGGGGTGAAGCGGTCGTGGTTGGGGAGGATGTCGCGGGCGACAGAGTAGAAGATGGACGGGTCCTGGCGGAAGACAGTGATGTCGAAGACCTCTTGGGGGTCGTTCAGACCGAGGTGCTCAAGCTTGGAGTACAGGCCGGTGCCCTTGGATCGGAAGTCCGGGATACCGAGAGAAGTGGAGATGCCGGCGCCGGTGAGGACGATGATGTTGTTGCACTTGTGCAGGAGCGCCACGGCGTCGTCGACCGTGTTGTACTTGGTCAACTTGGCCCGCTTGGACAGCTCCCTGGTGAAGGCCAGGCTGAGAAGGGCGTAGTAGGCATCGTCTTCGCAGCCCTCCAGAAAGGCGGGCGGACGTATGCCAAAGGCGGTCAGCAGCTTCTTGGCCGTGATGGCGCCGGAGCCGATGGTCCTCTCGCAAAAGACCTCGGGACCCAGAGCGCGCAGTAGCTGGCGATACTTGATGGCCTCGTCGGGTGTGCAGGCCTCAGGGTCTGTGTGTGGCGGGTTAGCGTGTCATGATGTCAGGACAACCAAAGCAGAGATCAAAAAAACAAAAAAAAAAAAAGTTAGCCCAATAACAGTATGAGAGAAACAAATGGCTTTACCCTCGGTAAAGAAGCGATCTTCGGCCAGGTCCTCGATGGCATCGGCAAAGAGAGACTCGGTCTCCCAGGACTCGCTTAGATTATTTAAGTGCTCGTCGAGCTCACTCATGTTGGCGTTGGCGATGGCAGCCTGCTCATCGCCGTCGATCTGTTCGTTGAGCTCGGCAAAGCGGCGCTTCTCGTCGTAGTCGACGGGGTTCTTGACTCGCCCACTGGGCTTGCGCGAGCCCGACGTGCCGTTGGATCCGGCTGAGCGACCGCGCGGCGAACCCATCACAGCAATTTCAGGAGAGGTTTTTTTTTTTTTCCGTGTATGTATTTGTTTGTGTAATGAGAGGGCGAGTTGTGGTTGGACGACGAGGTTGGCTGTTGCTGCTGTTGTTGTTGTTGATGGCTGGCTCCTGTTGGCTTAGGTACCAAGTGGCGGGATGACTGGTCGAGTTATTCAGAAGAAAAAGAAAATGATATATGGGAAAGACAGGAATCGAAATCCCACAAAAAGCGACCCGCGACCCGGAGGGAACGGAGAAAGGGAGAAAAGTGAGTTAGGGTCCGGGCAGGCAGTTGAGTAAGAAATTGAGTGAGTGAGCGAGTGAGTGAGACTGTGAGTGACGGCAAGATAAAAAGCCGGAACAATTATTAGAAAAGTTCCAATGCGAAGGTAGCGTGCCAATGAGAAGTCAGAAGACACGGCAAGAGCAAGCGCCCACGTAGGCACCGAAGGAACCGCAAAGTTAAAAGAGTTGGTTTCCGCTGGCGTTGTGCTTGTGTGCTTGTGTGGGGATTGTGGATTGTACCTGAGTGTGTGTTTGTGTGTGTGTGTGTGTGTGTGTGTGTGTGTGTGTGTGTGTGTATGTGGTTGAGGGATGAAATCAGAATGAAATGAAAAATTCAGGAGAAAAAGAAGCGCAGTGCAGTGAGCGATTGAGAGATGCAAGCGAACAGCTTTCCCCCTTTCAGTCCTAGTACCTCCAATTGGGACTGCCTGGGACTTGGACCTATAAGAGCACAGGGCTTGGCGGGTCACAGTTACGCTTTTATGCTGCTGTCGCCCGTAGGTACCTAGGTACGGTTGTGATATGCTGCCTGTTTGGTGCTTGGTGTGCGGCAGGAAGAATTGCAGAGAGGAAAAGAAAAGATGGTGGCAACGGAAGGGAGATTTGCATGTGAGAGTGATATACTCAAGTCGTGCAGTGGTAGTGGTTGGAAAAAAAAAAAAAAAAAAAGAGATGACTTTCATCCATCCACCGGGGAATAGGAAACCCAGCTCAGAGTCAAGCAAAATGCATCAAATGAGTGAGCGTGGCCTGAGCAAGGAACAAGGACCTCCCTGCGATAGCAGCCTGCCACAACATCTCGACAAGGGCGCGGTCCAGAGGAAAGTCGCGAAGGCCGAGTAGCGTCTCAGTGTCAGTGCCCATTGCGCTGCCAGAGTCCCTGACTACTTGAACTGCTGTGAGAGTGCGGTACAGAGAAGAAGAGCCCACTCCTGTTACGGTGTCAGGTACCGCTTAGCTAACCGTCTCTCAACCTTCGGTCCTTCAAAGGGTTACTTTACAAATAACCTAAGCCGCTGCATGAACAAGCGGCCCGCGCGAGCGTCGCGCAAAAGACGGGAGGGCAGTGTTTCAAATTTGAACCCATCTTTGGTGGGTGAAACACTGACATTATCGATGGTAGAGCATGCCATCATGTCATGATGATACCTCACTTGACCGATGGCTCGAGACCGAAGTTATCAGGTCCTCTGTTACCGGGTACTTTGTACTTTAGCTTACTCATAACCCATCAACCCTTTGCTTGTGTCTCCCTCAGCCACGGCTCATGAGCCATCCACAGGCAGGCTAGAGGGGAGCAAAAACCAGTTTCAACACGGCGAGACATATAAATACCTAGGTAACATACTTCTCACAAAGCGGCCGTTTGCATGCATTTCTGGGCTGTTGGTGATTAGGAGCAGCTTTATGTTTCATACCGCCAACCAACACGCGGCGATGGAGGGTTTCTCACAAAGAGATACAGCCATTGACTCCATGCCATCCATCATGGTATTGCAAAAGTATTCATGAAAACTTTTATAACTTCACATCACATCTAAGTATGAGGAACGATAATTGGAGAGGTAAAGACGGTAGTAAATTACGTAGGTATGTATAAGGCATATTATCTATATACCTATACCCTCCTATCTACCTGCTGGAATCAGTTTTATCCCGTGACCGGTGGTAAATGACACCTTTTTAGCCATACGCTAACATGTTGAAAGAGAAGAGCCCAAAAATCAACGCTGTCAAACGATTGTATCTCTCTGTATGTATGCCCTACAACTTATTCCATCTATTAGTTCCCAGTGAGCAATCCCGCTCAACCGAGTCCGAAGCACAAAACAAAAGCAAAAAAAAAAAAAAAAAAACGAAACCTTAGCCGAGATAACAAAAAGAAATCCCACAAGTAAGGTAGACACCAAGTGTGCATGCAGTACACCAGTACACTGCAAAGCGAAGGACGAACTCCAAAACTCCCAGCACCGAACTGTTCCAAATAACCAGTAAAAACCCATACAGAGTCTCCAAGACTCAACCCAGGCCCCCCCAACCCCGCTCTGGCCTTGCTGACCGCCCACTATTGGCTTATATTTTCGTCTCCCCGCGCTACTTCGTTAACCCCCTGTGATCGTTGCTATTTAGTCTTTGTACAATAGCTTTACAGTATACACAGCTGGAATGAAGGCAGCAGTGAGATGATGCTGCTCCTCATGACAACGTAAGAGGTAATAACGTAAATGATCCGTAGCAGGTTGCTTTCTAACCCCCTGAGTAAAGCGAGGACGACAAGCAAAGGATCATGCCAATTCACATCACTCGCTCACTCAGGGGGCCGGCAATGAAGTGGAAGGCGACACAGAGCCGGAAGAGGGGCCAGAACCGTTGTTTTTGTTGTTGTTGTTGTTGTTGTTGTTGTTGTTGTTGTTGTTGTTGTTGTTATCCGCCGCCCGAGGAGGCTTAGGCATGCCGAGGATGGGCACATCCACGCTATCGGGGTCTGTGTGGAAAGGGCCATCCAAGATCGGGGCCGACGTCGAAGCCGCGGGAGCATCACTCGATGTGGTGCCCGGCCTGAGGTTGAGGGGGTTGTTGTTATTGCTACCGAGTTGGGCATTCGCAGCAGCAAACTGCTCCTCAATCTGGCGGGCACGATCGCGGTCAATAGGTGACCAGCCAGCGCCGATGGAGCTAGCCACGATGCCCGTCATGACGGTCGCGACACCGACGGCGCTGTTGGAACGCGAGCGGGCGCTGCGGCTGGGACGGCGATCGGGAGTCGGCGCGGCAGCAGAGCTGAAGCTATCCTGGCGGTTGGGTGTCGGCAGGCGGTTGATGGAGTTAGAGCGCGAGGGCTCTCGGCTGTGGCCGGGGGTGCGGGCGCGCTCGAGGGCCTGGCGCGGATGGCGAACAGCAAACTTAAGGTTGTTGAGACGGCCGCCCTTCATACGCTTGAGCCAGGCGAGCTCGTCGCGGACCTCGGTGATGACAGATGGGTAGGCGGCGAAGCGCTGCTGCTCCTCGTCGTCCGAGATCGTCACCTCAGGGGCCTTAGGGCTGCGGCGCTTGAAGGATGCGGGGATCAGGCGCTCCAGAAGCTCGTCGGGGATCAGGCGGATGATGACACCAACCGGGATGGAGATGACACCGAGAACGATGGCAATGCCCCACATGGCGGGAGTCTGGCCCTCGGGAGCGATGCGGAAAGCCTGACCGCCGACCATGACAATCAAGACTTGGCCACCGCACATGATGGCGCTGATGCCGATGAACCATGGGTTGCGATGCATGCCCTCGAAGATGTTAAAGTTGTTGTCCAGACGACGGTTGTTCCACTGGTTGAAGATCTGCATCCAAACGAACGTGTTGAACACCAGAGTGTGAATCTGAGCCTCCGTCATGTCATCAGGACCAGGGAGCACCTTGACGCCACCAAAGTAGACGAGGAACGTGATCAGAAGCTGGTAGACGGCCTGACCAAAGATCATCTTCCACATGGTCGTCGAGATAATCGGGGCACCCTTGCGCTCAGGCTTGCGGTCCAGCACGCTGTCCGACGGAGGATCCGTGGCGAGGGCGAGAGCGGCGAGCGTATCCATGATGAGGTTGACCCAGAGAAGCTGGACGGCAGTCAAGACGGCCGTCTGGTCGCTGCTCTGCACGGCTGACACGAAAGTCAAGACGACAGCGGTAACGTTGACCGTCAGCTGGAACTGCAGGAAGCGCTTGACCGCATCGTTGACAGCACGACCCCACTTGAGCGCCTTGACGATCGAAGTGAAGTTGTCGTCCATGAGAATGATAGCAGACGCCTCCTTGGCCACCTCGGTGCCGGCAATACCCATCGAGAAGCCGATATCAGCCATCTTCAGAGCGGGAGCGTCGTTGGTACCGTCACCAGTCACAGCCACCGTTTCGCCCATCTCCTTGAGGCGCTTAACCAGGATGCGCTTGTCCTCGGGGCTGGACCGAGCCAAGACATGCAGGCGGGGGATGATCCTCAGCTGCTCGGCCTTGCTCATGTTGCGGAAGACAGGGCCCTCGAGGACGACGCTTTCGGGCTGCAGGATGCCGCAGTCGCGGGCAATGGACTCGGCTGTGAGCTTGTTGTCACCGGTAACCATGCGAACAACGACGCCAGCTTTCTGGCAGAGCGCAACGGCCTCGGGGACGCCAGGGCGCAGGGGATCCTTGATGCCGACCAGACCAATGAAAGTCATGTTGCGGCAGATCTCCTCGAAGACAATCTCGTCCTTCTCAGCACCCATGCGGCGAGACGGCCTGGGAGGCCAGTCGATGTCGCGGTAGATGAGGCCGATGGTCCGCAGGGAGTTGCGCGCATACGTCTCGATGAGCTTCTTGATGGTGTTGCGGTTGTCCTCGGTCAGGGTGGCGGAGGCAGTGCCGTTCGACGGGTCGCGCAGAATCTGAGTGCACTTCTCCAGCATGATCTCGGAGGCACCCTTGACATAGAGACGCGCCTTGGTCTCGCTCAGCTTGATCACAATACCCATGCACTTGCGACCGGAATCGAAGGGGATCAGGTGCAGCGTCGTCGCGTTGGCCCGCTCCTGGGCGACCGGTCCCATGGCCAAGTGTTCCCTAGCCAGCAAAAGCAGCGCAGTCTCCGTCTTGGAGCCAACGAACGGCTGATCCGGGTCGCCGCCCTCGCCCTCGAAAGCCGTCGAGTTCAGCGCGATCGAGTTCTTGAGCAGCTCGCGAACATCGGGATGCAGCGACGACATGAGCTCCGAAACACCAACTTCCTTCTCCGAGGGATTCTGCTGATCGGGAGTCCTGGTTACGCCAAACCGATGAACCGTGCCGATGGTGCCGGCCACAACCTGCATCTTGTTCTGAGTCAGGGTACCCGTCTTGTCGGAGCAAATCGTGGTGGCGTTGCCCATGACTTCGCAAGCCTTCAGATGCCGGACCAGGTTGTTGTCCTTGATCATCCGAGTCGTGGCGAACGCCAGGGCGAGCGTGACAGCGAGCGGCAGGCCCTCGGGCACAGCGACAACCACAATGGTAACAACGACGATGAAGATCTCAATGAAGTGCTGGCCCTTCTGAGCGGGAGTCAGGGGCTTGTACTGTCTTGGCAGGCGGACCAGGAAAATGATGAACAGGACGAGGAACAGAAGAAGGGCGACAGCACCACCGAGCTTGGCGATGTACTCGGCAATAACGTTGAGCTTGGACTGCAGGGGAGTGATCTCGGGATCTTCGTTCAGAGACATCATGGTACGGCCGTAGAGAGAGTGAACGCCGGTCGAGGTGACCATGTAAGTGCCCACACCTTCCATGACGCGGGAGCCAGACAGAATGAAGGGATCCAGCTTCTTGACACTCTCGCGGTTCTCAATCGCCTTGAAGACCTCATCGGCGGGCTTCTTCTTGATGATGTCGGACTCGCCAGTTGCCGAAGACTCGTCGCACTTGACATTGAAACCCTCGATGAGGATGCCGTCGACGGGGATCAGGTCGCCGGGCTCAAGATGCATGACATCGCCGACCAGAACGTCAAAAACCGAGATTTCGATCGTCTTTCCTGAACGTATCACCCTGACCATGCGATCCTGCTTCTTCTTGTTCAATCTCGCGAATTGGCGCTCCTTCTGGTAGTCGTTCAGCGAGCCGACCAAGACGACAATAGCGATGGCAGCGATGATGGCGACACCCTCAATCCATTCAACACCGGGGTTTGTGGGATCGTGTTCCTGGCCGAATGTCTGGTAGAGGCCAATGGCAAGCGAGATGACAGCGGCGATGGAGAGCAGGATTAAAACTTTGTCGTTGTAGGTAATCCACATTAGTTGTAAGAGGCTCTTGCCCTTCTTTTCGGGTAACCTGTTGTCGCCAAAAACGCGTTTTCTGGAAGAAAAGGCTTCATTAGGCGAATCCTGGCGTTGGGGATTCGACGAAGCGCTCCCACTGTACGCCTTGCTGTCAGGCGACGTGGACGTGGCCTCCTCGAAAGAAACCGAACCCGTAAGAGCGGTCTCATCAACGCTCAAACCCGTGGTCCGGTTCGTCCTCAAGCCCTTCTCGATGCCGGCGAGGCCGCCTAGTTTATAAAAGGTCGCCAAATTTTTAGGATCGATCATTTTTGTTAACATTCCCGGGGGGAAGGCAAACGGGTTGTCGTCAACCTGCCAGTCTGCCTCCCTCCCCTTATCTGGTTTCATGGCATTCTGGTCGTTAATAATGCGATCATAATCTGAGAGTTCTGGGGCACCCCTCTCGCCAGGCGTTGAGCCAGCAACGATCGTCTCCCCCTGGGACGAGGCGATGGAGCGCGTTTCGTCTGCTGAATTCACTGAATTTTGGCGGGATCTTTGGACATTGGGAACCGAGAGGAAGCCCTGGTTGGGCCCATTCCCGCGGAAAGATAATGGGTGCGAAACATTATGTGGGCTTGTCGGCCGGCTGTCTCTGCTTTCTAATGTCCCGTCCAGTCGTGTTTGTGATGAGCTCCTCCTATGTGTGCTCAACAACTCGGACTGGCTTGCTAGCGAAACTGGGGAACTAGAAACGACCTGGGTGCTATCAACATTTTGTTGTGTCTCTAGGCTGGGGTTGACAGCCGTGGTGTCAATTGTGATCGTGGGTCTGTCGAACATTGTTAACAGGTGATTAATTCGTATATATAACTTTCAAGATGGCTAAAGGGCGTTGGCCAGCGAAAACATGACCAACGTGTCTCCTGTCACAGACGCGTTACAGCATGGGGAATTGGGACTACTTACGCTCTCGGACGACGAGGAGCATTAGCATCGCCATCTTGTGGGAGGGCAGAATTCGTCATCGCTCTGTCGTTGAGAGCTGAAGGAGGCAGCGCGTCACTGTCAGGCTATCTGCTCAACCTTCAATGGCGAAGAATAGGTTGCCACGGTGAGCAATTGGACCACAACACGAGAGGGCGTGGCGAGGATATTCGCCTTGCTGCCGGAAAGGGCAAAGGATTTCGAGGATATGGCGGCGGCTAACGATGAGAAGGTAGTCGGAAGCAAGCGCGTCAAGCGTTTCTGCTTGGTACTTCCACCGAAATGCACGCCGAATCAAATCAGCTCTGGAGTTCCGAGAGTTCGTTGCCGTTTGCTGTGCCGTTGGGTAGACGTTCAAGCTGTTGTTAAGAGGCCCAGCAATCGAGCGGTGGGATAAACGTATTCAAGTGGCCTCAAGGAGGTCCAACAGCGGGCAATTCGACACGAACAGCCCAGGGAAGGCGCGTTTCAACACGATAATGTTGTTGCAACCAGGAGGAAAAGGCCGAACTCCAGCATCTTCAGTCTGACCCCTTGTTTTTGCTAAAACACTATTCCCTTTTACTTTAGGTAACCTTCGAAACAAGGGGCTGGTATTGAGAATCAAACTTTTAAAGGTGGCAGTGCACATTCATTGGTCTGACAGGGGTCGTTCTAACTAATCGAGAGTCACACCCCTTAGCTCAACTCACCCCACCCATCCGGTGGGTCCAGTGTCCATAATCTTGGTATTGCACAGCTAGACATTTCAGGAGTGCGTCCATTCTACATACATCCATGTCCGCACTAACATTTCCAGGTTGTTATGATTGTCATGACCCTCTGTTTAGCTCCCTTAGGATATCAGAGTACGGCATAGCATCCAAATATGATCTCAGATCAAGCATGTAGAGGTATCTGTTCTTGTCAGACTTATGTACTTTACCAACTTGTACTACCTTCCCTGCAAGCGGAATAAATCCCTCGTTAAGAGCAGGAGAGCTCAGAACGGCAGCTGGTGAACCTTTAAAAGCAATTCCCGGAGAATTTGCTCGATTTAGAGGAAGTTTATGTGTCCATAGAACACACATTGGGTTGATGATTGCTTTCTCACGTGAAGGTGAGTCCGAAAGACGATGCAAATCCCTTACAGTTCAATGTTGGCTGACTTTTTGCAAAGTCCAGCGCTTGCTATATGTACAAGGTACAGTCGCAGTTGATCTCAATTGCACACCTGTGCCACTCTTTTGCAGCACCGCACATGGGCTGATGACGGGAGATCAGCATGCTTCTGGTTAGCCCCGAATATGAAACGCTTGAAGCTATGACCTTGGAAGTAACATATCGTTGGCACTCGAAACCAACCTACATCAGAACCAACACTGCTCATGTTGCTAGTGTACTTGATGGTTCTGACCGCTTCGTGGATGAGAGGTCCAAGAAAACAATCACTGACAGTTCTTGAAGACGCATCTTTTCGGCAACACCGTGGACAGCATTGCCAGGGGCATGAACGCATTCAGCTGTCATCTCCTAAAAAGTGGATCCAATCCACCAATCTGGCTAGCGGATTTGCGCAATCAAAAGGCGGCCCATCGAACAGGCCAGATCTGATTTTTTGCATTGCGCTGACTATGCCCTGTCATCTGGGACATTAAACGGCCCTGCCTTCTTCATCACAAGTGTTTGTTTTTCAATTTGTGTGCGCATAATTCCATCATTGATTCTCCTTGCCCTCCTCAACGTAGCCGCTCTACTCCCCAGTCGAACCCTCAGGCTACCACTAGTGTGTGGTGGCAGACGGCGCCCATCTGCTTCAACCTTCAACAGGCCCCGCAACCGAAAACCTGGGGCACATTCCTCGCCTCATAGCCCCCTCCCCCCCCCACCCCTTTTGGATATAGGGTCTCGAACAAGTGTACAAGGTACCTGTACCGTCTCCCCTACCTATATTACCCCGCACTGCAGCATACTGCCATGTCCCAAATATTCCAAAGTGATGTTCAGTTTCACCATCCCATCACCCGTCACATTGAACGAGGCGGTGCCCATACCGTTGCGCGGCTACCTTACGACGTTCCACGATGCCTTGCAAGGTCATCAAGGCTATTGGAATGGAATGAAATGGGAAACGGAGATTAGATACTGAGAAACAGCAATCTCCACTTTGCGCGATATCAGTCTCTACTAACGACTTGCAGGAGAAGGTGAGGCGACGTCCATGACAGGTTCACACAGTTATCAAAAGTCTCGAGCGAATGCCTCAATCTGGCATCAAATGGGATATTAGCGCGCGCTTTCGCGGGGCGGGGCGGCGCAGCAATAGACGTTTTAAGGCATCCCATCGCCAAACGATCGGCTACCGATAACTGTTAAGACAGCCTTCCATACTCTCATATTAAGATTAGGGCGCACATTTTTTTTACTCGGCTGGTGTTACCGAAAATCTGGAAAAACACGGCTGTGGCTTTACCTTCTTTAGTCCGCTTCATCTTTCCTGTGAGAGCACGGATCCCATGCGTCAGTGGGTTGCAGCATCTGAGGAGAGGTCAACTATCATGGTCGTTGCAGAACAAATTTTGCCCTTTCCCCACCCTTGACAACCTCAGACTTCGGACTAAGATTCAATCCTCTCTGGCGTCCAACGTTGAAGTTCGCTATGACACATTTGCCGCTTGGCCCACCCACCATGACGGTTATATTCTCTGTTTTCTCGAGGTGTTTTGAGCTGCTGAACCGTCGCCGTAAGGTGGTGTAAAAAAGAGGCCGAGGCTGGTAGCATTGTGAAAACGACGCTTTTGGGCAAACGGACATGCACTTTGATGCGGCCCAGATGCAACCTTCACAATCTTCCCTTTACACAGCTTCTTGTCCTCTGCTTCGATGTAACAGGCAGCATTGTTAAAGCCTCACTCTTCAAAGCGATTGAAACACGCGGCTTGGCTCTCCCTGTGAAATTTACCAACAAGTCTACACTACAGGCTAGGGCAATACCAAACCCTCGACGTTTAGAATTGACAAGCCACCCCCTCCCCGGATAGACTTTACCTAACTGGATCAACGTAGGTGGGTAGATCGCGTGTCTCATCCCATCTCTATCCTATCCCTGCAAAGATCGCCCTTGAGGAACACAACCTAGCCTTAGCATGACAGGGCAGGGCTCAATCTCATCAAAGCGATTGAATACATCACATGTGAATCATTGTCGATCCGGCAGGTCGAGACGGGGGGGGGGCTCAACTTTCCGAAAGGCTTAGCTGGCCCCAGGACTGTCTCATGAGGATCGAAAGCTCTAGTGTAGTCGTCAGGTTTATGCCATTCTTAGGGTACCACCACAGCCGCCGTCGCGGGGATTCGGGCAAAGTTGCTCGTTGAGGTCGTCCACTTGCCTTGCCCTGCCTTGCCTTGCGCTATCTGTACCTTACGGTATGTCCTATGCAACTCGATGGGCTGGCAGGTTGGAACTTACATCCGGCGCCGCGGCTACCTCGGTTTTTTGATTTCTCCTCTAGCGTAGAGGCTGAGTCTTATTTGTTTAGGGAGTATTTCTTAAAAAGTCGCCGCTGGGTAGTGACCGTCCGCTGACCAGACGCAGGGCAAGAACCTCCACCAAAGTGGCCCCAGTGGCGAGGAAGATCCTCTCTGAGGATTACGATGAGATGCGAATGAGCAGGAACGATAGTTAAAACCTGCTTTTTGTCCGTGTCATCAAGAATTTTTTTTTTTTTGCCATCCAATGTCAGCTGTTCCCTTCTCCACGGGACCTTATGAGCACGGAGCTTCCCGAACGGGCAGCTCGCCCTGATCCAAGCATGACAGCATACTGCCTGCTAACACGTGTAAGTGCCCGTGAGGAGGAAACTTGCCAGCTCGATCACCGACGACCCTTGGGCATTGGGCCATCCATATGAGGTGATCGACACACGCGAGTCTGATCGACTTGAATGCGGTTCTTCGTCTCCACTGCTTCAGATACGGAGAGATCCTTGGCTGTATGTTGTCAATCGGGTATCTTATCCGCGATACGCTGCTTTTAGGCTGTCAAGACTGATTTCACATTTAACGCCACAATATCAAGCTTCGTGAAGTTCTCTTTCAATATATCAATAAAACAGCGTTTTCTCTTGTGACCTTTGCAAGCATTGTTTTACTTCTTCCCCCCCCCAATATAGACAAACTGAATAGACATAACTTACCTCGGAGAAAAAATTATCCCCCAAATTTTGGCCCAATGAATCCCACCAGCCAGAATGAGCAACTGGTAAAGCGAGGGCCCATCATTGAGGCTGTGCAGTCAAGAATGTTGTCGATCATTGGTGATCACGGGCCGAGAGTCATCAGTTGCTGTGCAGATTCTTCCTTGGCACACGAGAAACAAACGGCGATGGGCAGCAGTGCGTGGGGTCGTGAATTCGTTGGCAGTATAGTCCACACCGTGGTGTATGCTGGTCTACGTAAGGCGCGTAAGGTGCACGGTTTGAATGGTCAGTTGGGATATCATGCCGGATGTTACCCGGGAATATGTCCGTATGGACGTTGTCTTATCAATCAATTAATCAATCAGTCTGTCGTCGAACATTGCGGACTTTGGGTTCTCTCTGGTTCCCCGGACGGGACGTCGTCATCCATCGGGTTGCCAAATGGAATCTTGCATCCCCCACTCGAGGTCGACGTCGGCGATGCCATCGGCAGGGCATATGCTCCTCGAGACCCTGCAGAGGGGATATCGACAACGTTAGAGATGGAATCACTTCTTTTTTTTTCACCCCACAAAGTTCCTCACCGCTGAAAAATTCTTTTTCGCCATCGAAAGTACCGAGACTTCAAGGTTTGCATACCGCTTGCCGCCGAGCGCCGACCCCCGGTGACCCAAGATCTTGGCTGGCGGATCGGTGCCAACTCCGGCTATTCTCGAAGAACGGCGGTGACAACCATGGACTTCTTCAGGGACCCTTCATTCCGCGCCTGTAAGCTGCGAGATCTCGCACAGGATCCTTCAAAAGGGATAGGAAGGTAAAGAAGTCATAGTTTCATGCCAGATGCTTTACTGTATATGTGTGTGTGGGCTGCGGTCTGTTACAACTTCCAAATCGAGTCATTACTTCAACGGTTAGTTAAAAGAAAAGCCACCTCCCTACCTACCTTCATCCGGAACGTCGCTTGTTTCCTAGCTACATACACATGGACTGTGACGAGCGACAATGACAATATCCGATCCGTGGCTCGTTTTGTCTTGCATTTCGGAGTCCGGACTTTATTTTACTTACTTACGTCACCGCATCCGGAAGCCCAGACTGCCCACTTGTGTATGTCCAAGCCTCAATGGATTGGATGACTTTCATAGACTAAATACGTAGCCATTTCCCTAGTGTCTGACGTGGAGTGAGCGAGGAGTGTCAATCAAGGCTGTGGAGAGCTTCGAAATGTCTATGTAGCAGCCTACCTAGGGTATGACGTTTGGTAATTAGGTAAGCACTTACCTGACTCCTCTGTCTTTTCCTGCCTGCCTTGCGAAGAAGTCACACCGGGCACAGCGAGTTGATGTTCGGCTGGAGCGATGAGAGTCAATCTTCTGCTTTACTTAGGTCGTATGTGAGAGATCTACTTAAGCAGGTGGATACCGTCCTATCGGTCTTGCTAGTGTACCAGACTGTGCCTGTGTCGTTGTGGTGCAACGTGCTTGTCTTGTCTTACGTAGACTCTGCCCAGCACAGCCAGGCCAGGCCAGTGTGCATCGCCCGACTTCTAGACGTGAGTATGTATTCCGAGTGTTCCGTGATGATGGCGATGATCCCGAACGCTGCCTGGGCGGCTTTAGGAGAACGTTTCTTTTCCATGTCAAGGGAAGGGGCGGGGCGGGTGGGGGAACATGATGTCGAGAATTGTCGAGATTGAGGTTGCCTGATGTTCTCCGCCGAGCCAGCTAGCCGGTTTTCGCAGCTTGCTCTCCCGGTACACAGGGATTCATACTTCTTGGGCACACAATTAAACTCGAAGTCGTCCATGGTTTAGAGGTTACAAGGCTGGGGCTGAGCCTCGACGGTCTCAAGATGGGTTCCGTGACAATTAATAAAATGACTGACTGATTCGTACAAACTTTGGCTGCTTGCTCGGATGTTGAGTAATCACTGGGCAAAAGGCTCACGCGTCCGGCTTCATACGCGTACAACGCCTTCGCCGGGCTATGTAAGCAGAAGTTGAGTGATGCAAGTGATCTGAAAGAGAGCGCGCAAGGCACTCTCGCTCGTCACAGCCTTGGGTAAGGCATATTCATTGTTTCTTGGACAAAAAGCTTGGGAGAAGCAGGCAAAGGGACCGTCTTAGGAGCCGGCTTAGGGACCGTCTAGAGGTCCATACCCAGAAAGAGAAAAGAGTAAACAGTAACATCATATCATCATACCCTACCCTCCCCCCCCCTTTTCCAAAAAAAAAAAAATTTTTTGTCCCAGAACAGACTTTTTGTAAACAATCTCTCTACCCCTTTTTACTACATCCCAACTGAACAGAGTAGGTAGGTAAACACTAAATGATACCTCATCATCATCCCCCTCTATGTACAACCCTCTATGTACCCTACTGTGTAGACAGGTGCTACTACCTTCTCCCCAAATCTACTTCCCTCACCTTCACCATCCCATCCTCTTCTTCTCCGCCAGCATTCCCCGTGACAAAACCCTTAACCGCTTTCCCCACAACCCCCCTCCAAAACCCTCTCACTACATCCGAACACTCCTGCCCCGTCTGCGCAAAATCCGGAAAGGCATTCACCTCCAACAACCACGTCGTGCCCCCCGCATCCACGAGGAAGTCCAGTCCATATGCTTCGAACGCGTGAGGCAAAGGCTGAAAATGGATGGACATGCTGCGGGCGGCGGCTTCGAAGAGGTCGGCGGTGACGGCGCAGATTTGGGTGAAGATGGACTGTTTTTGGGAGGAGGGAAGGGGGAGGGACCAAAAGAGGTGGACGAGGTCCGGGTCCGGGGTGTCGTATTTGGAGGTTTGCCGACAGGTGTTTGTTAGGTGGGCGTCGAGGTCTAGCTCGGAAGAATTTTCGTCATTGTCGAGGGAGAAGGTGGGTGGCGTGTAGGGTTTGGCAGCGAAGAGAGCCAGCATATCGCGGTAGACGTAGACCGTCAAGGCGCCGACGCAGAGGACGTAGACGCGGATGTGGAACTTGCGGTTGTTGAGCTGGGGGATAAGCAGAGGGGGATGGATGTAGGGCTGGGCAATGAAGTGACGCAGGTGAGAGGTCGTGATGTGGTCTTCGTCGTCATCCCCATCCCCCTCATTCTCCTGCTCCCCCTCTTCATCCTCATCCTCCTCATCATTCCCAACCTCCCACTGGTCAAAAATCACCTGCAACTGCTCCATCCTACAAAACAATCGAATGCCCTGCCCGCGATCACTCATACTCGGCTTGAGAATCCACCACTCCATCTCCTCTTCTTTCCCTTCCTCCAATAATTGTTCATTCTTCTCCAAACTAGCCCGCAAATCCCAAGCCTCCACCAACGCATCGTCTAGAAACTCGGCATAATCCACCTCGAACGCCTCGGCCCTCTTCACGTGCATCTTGAGCACGGAATCGGGGTGCTTCGAGACCCAGGCGTCGACCGTGGCTGACAGGAAGTGCTTGCGGATGAGCGCCTTGCGGATCATGTAGCTGTTCAGGAGTGTCGTGGAGGAGTGCGTGGCGGCGTATTCGAAGTCGAGGGATTCGTAGGGCATGATCTGGAGGATTTTGGCGTCGGGAGAGGGAAGCAGAGACGAGAGGGAGATGTCGGGGTTGGAGGTGGCTGACCAGGTGGAGGGGGGCTTGACAAGAGTATAGCCGTGAGCTGGGAGAAGAGATTCCATGGCGGAGAGGATCAGGGGCTGGACGTAGGCGTCGTTGTACTCGACGAGGGCGTAGACGGGGGAGATCTTTGAACGGAGAAGCAGATCTTCGAGCTGTTCTGCCTGCTTGGTGGTTGGCTTTTGTAATGCTGGCTCTTCAATAACTGCCCCTCTCTCCTCCTGGCTTCCATGGGCCGGCTCCATGCCAAAAGTCATGCTTCGCTTAGGCTGCCTGCTACATACACAAAGTAAGAAAACGCTCTACGCACGAAACAAATCAAAGGAGCAGAAAACTCGAGCCTCGAGTCTATTACTAGATTACGCTGCTCGCTTGTATTGCAATTAAAACCTCAAAATTGGAATGAAAGACATCCATCATCTCCCGATGCGTGATGTGATCCGTTGCTCTCGCCCCGTGGAAACAAAACAAACGCCCAAAAAAAGGGAAAGATAATAATAATGATAATAGTAATAATAATAATAATAATAATAAAAGGAAACACAGCCGCCACTTACGACAGTTTCAGCTCCGTCCCGTGCAGATGCGTTGCCGTCTGGAAGAAGTTGGCCTTGAGGGGCGTGACGCTGCAGAACAATTAGCAATCATCTTCAACAGATTTCAATAACGACAAGGTGTGTGTGTGTCACTGACCTGGTATTTCCAACCTTAACAACCCACCCATCATTCCCCGGCCCTTCGCCCGCCTCATCCACACTCTTATACACATCCACAAACCGCGGCGACCACTTAAAATGCTTATGCGTATGCGGCGCATGCTTGTGTCCCCCTTCTTGCAGTCCCTCCTCAACCTGCCCCTCCTCCTCCCTAATCCTCTCCTCATCCTCCTCCTCCCCATCCACACTCCCATCCACCTCGGTAAAACAGCTCCCCGGCCCCCAATAATTCTGCAGCATCCCCGCATACACCACTTTTCCTTCCTCCAGACCCTCCAACAACGGCACATTGACGCTATACAAATCCACGCTGCCATCCCCCGGCCACGCCCTCCACAGTGCCTCAATCACATCCACCCCGCGCTTGGTCGCCTTCCTGATAATTCCCGTATCATGATTCTTCGTAAAGAAAGCGTAACTCAAGGCGATGGCCTTCACCCGACAAACCGCCGCCTCCAGCGCCCCGCCCAGCGTCCCGCTGCTCAGCGCGAACACAGCAGTCGTATTCCGCCCGTAGTTCGGCCCGCTCACGACGAGGTCGACGGGCCCCCGGTCCTGAAAGAAATGGTACAGCCCGATCTGCACACACGACGCTGGCGTGCCGTCAACCAGAATCCATTCCTCCACTCCGGGCTTCGGGTGCGGTCTTGTATGTATCGTCCCGTGGTCTCCCCTTTCCCCTTGTCCCTCACTCAGCGCCACACCCCCGTTCTGCTCCGCTTCGTGGGACAGCCCGGCGGCCGGGGCAGATGGGGGAGGCGGGCGGTAGTAGAGGGGTTTTACGGTCTGCCCGATGATATGGGCCTTACCGATCCAGGAGCGCTGGGTGTGCGGGAGACAGACGGAGACGGTGTGGCCGCGGGACTGGAGCTCGCGGACGAGGGAGTGGACGTAAGGGGAGGAATGGGGGTTGGGGGGGCCGTCGTCGTTTACGACTAGGATGTGGAGGCCCATGATTGCGTTCTGGTCGTCGTTTTTTGGTCGATTGGATAATTGAGAGTGATTTGGTTCCCTATGGGAAATGGCTGGCTGAGGTTTTGGTAGTTTGATTGGAGTCTCAAGAGAGTCGAGTCTGGAAACTGTAGAAAAAAGGAGTAGAAATTGAGAGGAGAACAGAATACTCTCCTCCCAAAAAAAGAAAAAAAGGGAAAAAAAAAAGACACAGACAGCTAAGTGTCGGGCACCTTTTAAGGTTCTCATCCCCGATCACTCCGGTGATCAAACCACGGTTGATCACCTGGCCTTAGCCCTTGCGCCAGCTAGGCCAGCTGTTCAGTTCGGTACGAGTAGGTATGTGTGCGCTAAGATCCAGATCCAGATCCGAGCCAGACGTCCGTATCAGTTTCAATGCACAATCGCAACGGACGTGTTTGTGTGCAGCAGTGGCCCTCTCGCTGTGGATGTCTCGTGGCTAGGTAGGTTTCTTGTGCTCTGTGCCCCTCCAGCTAAAAAAGTCGACGTTTTACGCTCCCGACGCTCAGTGAAGTGGGCACCTTCGACTGTGACGATTGACGGCCGGCAACGCCTGGTGCTGGAGCTTATTAGAAAGGTACGTCGGTTGGTGCGGGGGTGGGGTCAGAGGAGCTGAGCGTCTGTGAGGGCGAGGTGCCGAAGGGATGGGGCAGAGGGAGGGGCACACTGACTCCCGCTGTGGGGCTACGATTACATAGTTAGATCTCGACTGAGCCGACCAAACATCGACGAACATGGCTTCAGAGAGACAGCAGCTATGACGACATTAGGATACGACAAGTACACTCGAGTAACCCGTGAATCATCCAAGATTCTCAATTCCTATTCCCTTTTCCCTATTTCCTATTCCCGTTACGGCATGGCACACACTGAGTTGGGCATAAACCCAGCCCAGTCCATCAAACGCCATGCTTGCTCAGTTGAAAAACTACCATTACTACCGTAGGTAGCTACAACTGAACTGAATGACCTGCCCTGTACCAACTGCCAATCATCCGTCCCTGAATAACGTATCAACAAGAGGGTAAAAAAAAAAAAAAAAAAACCTACAAGTAGTATACCGTAATCAGAGAAGTATTGTTCTTCCATGATACTTTTAGCTGAATACCGGTAACCCATTCGTCTCTTTAACCCATTCTCCATAGCTCTGTCCGCCTTCCCATCGCCAAACGGAAAAACATGCCACACTTTTAGGTTGGTAGGTAGTTTAGTTCAGGTCAGGTCAGGTCAGGTTAAATTGATATTTATCCCGTCCATCATAATCCATCCTTCAGAAGACCGACCGACAAAAAAAAAACCTCTTCCAACGAGCCGCGATATGGCTCTGACAAATTCCATCGAAAATCTTCTCTGCATGTCAGCCCATGGGGCGACGATCATGAAGCAGGATACTCCATAGAGACCTGAAGAAAGAGCAGAACGAAAATCAAGAATTGATATCAAGAACGTAAAGAAAAAAAGAAAAAAACAGGGCAGTCTGCACTTGAGTAAGTAATGAGTTGAGCTGGGTTCACCGGTTTAAGCAACCGACCACGAGCCACCCACATCCATGATCCATGATGTGATGTGATAACCAGCCCATCCCCTCTTCTTGATGATAATCCCGCTCCCAAAGAATTTCACCCATGCAACCCCACCTATTACCAGTCCATTTCCACGAGAGAGAAGAAAGCAGCATGAACAAATCATAAAAGAAACCAACAACCAACCCGCCAGCCAGCCAGCCAAAACTCCAACCGACCAACCCAACCCATTTTGTAGTAGTTTGTACGCAGCTACGCAGAAAGCAACCGAAATTACCGTCCCTCAACACTTCACTCCCTTCACGATAGGTATGCAGGCATGGCAGGCAGGTAGGTAGGCCAGCTAGATACGTAGATAGCTCAGAGCAACCCAACCCGCCCCTTAACCCAAGTCACCTAAGCGCGGGTCCTCTTAGGCGGGGGATTCACCATAGCCGGCAGCTCCTCACCAGGCCGCTTTTGCGCACCCACACCACCTGCGCTTCCAGCAGCAGAAGTAGACGCATGTGCGCCGCCCTTAACACGGCGCCAGCCATCAAAGGGGCTGCGCTTCTTGGTAGCCGGCTTCTTGCTGCTGCCTGCCGTTGTCGCAGCTGTAGCTGCAGCTGTTGCAGGCGTGGCGGTAGCTCCCTTGGTACTGCTGAAGCGAGTAACCCTGCCGGAAGTGGTCGTCGCAGTGGCGGGCGGAGAAGTGGGTGTGAAGCGCGGGGCTTCGGGGGTGTCGGGGTCCTGGGAGGGGGAGGCGACAAGATCGGCGGGGGTAGCGGGGCCGGGGCCAAGGCCTGCGTTCTTGGACTCTTTGGGCTCTTTGGCGGCGGTCTTCTCTTTCTCTTTAGCCTTAAGATTGGTGAGGACGTGGTCCTCGATGTCAGTGGCGGCTTCCTCGTCTTCGCGGCTGACTTGGGAGTCGGTCTCAGTGGGAGTGGGCTGGGTCGGCTTGGCGACGGGGAAGAGAAGGCGGGGCTTGAGAGAAGAGCGGGTCAAGGGACGGGAGATGGCGCCCTCGAGACCGCCCTCGCCTTGGTCGAGGTCTTCGGCGGGCATCTCGGAGAACTTGCGGAACTGCTTCTTGCCGCGGCTGAAAGTGAAGTTAGTTTTCTGCTTTAAAAAAAAGAAAAAAAAGAATGAGTGAAAAATAAAAAAAAAAAACTTACAAGGTAATAAGAACACCATCCTCGCGACGAACCGCCTCCTCAATCGTGACTTTGCCCTCGCCCGGGATAGTCACCATCTGCTGGCGCTTGCTTCTTCGGCGGGGCGGCTCCGGCGGAGGAATGCTGGCAATGCTCGAATTGCTGACATAAAACGGGTTATCGGGGCTCTCATCGATCTCGGGCACGCGCTCATGCGAATCGGTATAAATCTCAAAGGACGGCTCGCTGGAGCTGATGCCAAACGTGTCGAGCGCATTGGTCTGCGACCGGGACCTCCGCGGGTTAGGCATGACGTCGTCGTCGGAGGCAGTCGAAGTGCTAGCGCCAAACAGGTTGCGAGCGACCGACTTGACCTTGGCCTTGACCTGGTCGGTCGGCGGCTTCGCCGGGGTCTTGGCCGGGGTGATGAGCATGCCGGCGCCGGTTGCCATGGCGGTTGCGCGAGTAGTGGTGGTAGTAGCAGTAGCAGTCTTGGTAGTGGTAGAAGTCGAAAAAACGTCGTCGGGATGGGGAGCCAAACCGAGAGCGACGGCTGCACTGGCAGCGGCTTCAGCGGTAATGGTGCCCGAAACACGGCGAGCGGGGTCGATAGGCGGCTGGCGTTTCTTTTGAGGAGAATCTGCTGGAGTTGCCATAGCAATTGCAGAAGCGCGTGGTTTTCTAGTTTTAGGAGAACAAAGGAAAGGATCCTCAGTATTTTTGTTGTCAGAGGAAATTTTACGGCCAGTGGGCTGAGGAGAGGGAGTGCGATTGGCTGCGCGCTGAAGCTGTTGTTGGGCAATTCTAGACGAACGGCGGGGAGGACTGTAAGGCTCATAGTCGCCGTACCCAAACAATGGAGCCGGAGGAGTGCGAATCCGGCCTCTGGTTGAGCGAGTTGGCGTAGAGGGTAAAGGCGGATCTTGTGCAGAGGCTGCCATTGTTGTCACTTGTTATTTTTTTTTCGAGTTGTAAAGCGTTACCGTTTGATGATACGAGTGCAGAATCCCAAACTTCTGGCGCCGAGTGCAATTGACCGCGATGTTTGCTGAAAAAAAAAAAATCGAGCTCGGCTGGTGGTAGCCGGGGAAGAAGCGAATTTCAGCGCAGATCTCAACTCAAAGAAATGACCGCAGACCAACCCAGAGATCTCGGCGTCAACGGCGTCGCCCACGGCCGATGTGGCAAGAGTCGCTGATGTTTTACTACGCGGAGAATAGTTGCGGCAATCGTTGCTTGGAACTGATGTGATATGGTGCGATGCGATGCGATGCGATGCGATGCGCACAACACAAAGTCAGCCTGACCGATGAGCTGAGCTGAGTTTTGGTTTTGAATCGTGACGGAGTAGTAAGAAGACGAGAGAGAACGGTGAGAAACTGCACTTCGAATGCACAATTCGCTAACGAAGACAAATCGCGCAGGGACTACAAAGTGCAGATGATGTATGATGCCTGGGAGCAACAATAACAGATGCAGGGGATCCCAGGAGCAATAATTTTCTTTTTGTGTGTTAAGGAGCAGGTTGTAGGTGAAAAGGTAAGAGGAGTAGGAAAGTTGGCGATGGAGTCGATGTGTGTGAGGTGTGCACAGGTTACTGGTCGTGCGGAGGGAGAGAGCAAAGCCGGGCCACCTCAGTGCCTGACTGGCCAAGATGGGCAGTTTGAAGGGGCTGGGAGCGGTCTGCAGCTTGCTTTCGAGGCTCCTATTGGATGTTTTCTTGGGCCTGCGGACCCTTGCAGGGCCCACATGAACCCCTGTCTGCCGTGCCCAGTTGGCTAATGAGGTCACCCCAGGTAAGACGCGTCGAGGCGCGAAACTGACACGAAATATGGCTCCACTGCTGCGGGACGCGTTGCAGTCTCCACCCCCCCAGTACCCGCACCAACGGTCAAACCCTTTGCTGGATGCTGTACGCTTGGCAGCCCCGCCATCCCCGCGGTCCCCGCTGTCCTCCAATTATTGCGACAGTAAGGAGAGCAATCGAGCAGAAGTCAGCGCAACAACGTCATAGTTCCCGTCTTGAGCTGGGCAGTCTAATATTGTTTTGGGTTTGATTCTGTTGACTCTAAACTCCAAGGCCTGGCATCCTAGCGCCTATCACCTGCATCCCAGCCATCATTTATCATCATCAGCATCATCATCACTATCATTGGCAGTGCAGCAAACAGAGCACCTGCCGCACGTGGGTCTAGATCGACGGCACAGCCCGAAATTATCTTCCTTTTTCAGACCCTCAAACCTCTGGTATCCAAACTCGAGTTGGCTGTCTCTTAAGCCGACGCCAGACATCCATCATGGCGGACGAAATGGATTTCTACAGCTCAGACTACCACAACGACGACGCCTTCGAGACCCCGTCGAAGCCACCCACCTCTACCTCGGGCCGACCTAAGGGATCTGGCGCTCAGGGAGGAGGAGGGATGCGCTTCGACACGGAAGAAGCGCGCGAAGCAGCCCTTCGCAAGGAGCTCGAGGGCGTTCGCAAGATCAACGAGGTTATCGAGGGCATGATCGGGACGCTGGAGCGGGCTAAGGGGAATATGGGTGTATGTAACTGTTCCTACGCATAGCATTTCAGGCATGCATCTCTCAATACGAAAATCCACTGGACTGACTCTCATGTGTCACGTTAGACCGTCTCCCAAACCGTCACCAACGCCACAACCCTGCTCAACACCTGGACGCGCATGCTCTCGCAGACCGAGCACAACCAGCGCCTGATCCTCAACCCGGAATGGAAGGGTGCCACGCAGGATCTGCTCGAGTTGGAAGCGGAAGAGCGTAGAAGACAAGAGGAGGTTGAGCGTCGCGCTGCGGAGGCAGAGCGTCGTCGGGAAGAGGCTCGTCGGAAGGCCGAGGAGGAGGAGAGGAGGCGGGCGGCGGCGGCGGCGGCGGCGGCGGCTCCGGCGGGGAGGAGTGTGGGGAGAGGGACGACGAGGGGGAGAGTACGCGGATCGGGGTTGACCAGAGGGGCCTCGTCGTCGGCGTCTGGGTCAGAGACTACCAGGACGACGTCCGGGATAGCGAGGGGAGGGTTTGGGTATACACGGGGAACGGCGAGATACAGAGGGGCGAAATGATTACGTATGTGGTGGTGGTGCTATGCTGAGAGCAGATGAGACTCTACAACACTGCCCTGTGCTGTTGACACGCCCGTGACCCGTAGTCCAGCTGAACGCCGAACGCCGTCCCTGAACCTCCCTTTACCCAAGCTGACCCAAGCTGAAGGCAGATTCCCCTCAGCACAGCTGTGCTAACCCAGAATAACCCCACGACGAGATACCCATTTAAATAAACATGATACCCCAACAACCCCTTTCCCCCCCCCCCTTTTTTTTTTTCCTAAATTTCTATCTTCCTAAAATGGTACCTCATCAACCCGGGCATCCTACGTCTTCTTCTTAAAAAACTCACTCAGCTTCATCATACCCTTGGTATTCACCTTGGCCAGCTCCCTGACCCCCCTGCTCACATTCTGCTTCTTGATCCTCTCCTCCTGCTCCTTCTTCCTCCTCTTCTCGGCCTTCTCGTCCGCTTCCTCATCATCATCGTTGCCTCCTCCGCCTAATCTCTTCCGCGAAAAATCAGTCGTTGCCCGGGACGCAGCAGCTTCCTGCCGCACTTTCGTAAGTTGGGCGAGGTATTCGTCTAGTGGGGTGAAGTCGATGTTGAATTTCTTGGAGAGAGGGGATTGGGAAGTGAGATGAAATTTGAGGAGGGCGCTGAGGGTAGGGGGGAGGTAACGTGAGCTGAGGAAGTCCAGTGCTGTGCGGAGACGTTGGAGATGGACTACCTCTGGCGAGGCAACGATTGCTGGTCTGAGGGCGGGCTCTTCCTCGTCTGGTGTCGTCCCTTGAGACTCCCCATTCGTCGAAACCTGACTCCCGCTATCTCCCCTCTTAACAACCCTTACCCCCACCACCGGTGCCTCCAGCGCCTTCTTCACCCATCTCTCCTCCAAACTCGCTGGCAACCCATTCCCACTAATCATCCTCCTCGCCTTGACAAGCATCTCCCCCACCAGCTTTTCTTCGCTGAGCCGGTACATATCTTCATCCCCCGCCTGCACCACATCACAGACTGCTGCCAGCCGAGAGGAAAGTATTTCGCGTAAGGACGGATGATGCAGGTCGAGCAGGTCAAGCAGGTGGTTTGCTGGCGAGGGGAGGGCGTCGAGGTGCGAGTCTAGGGAGAGGAACATCCGTTTTTGTTTTTCTCGGACTTCCCACTCGTCCCGGCTGATTCAGGCTCTGCGATCAGGGCAGGGAGTAGCAGAAACACAGGGTCGAACGGGGTCGCAAGGTATAGCGTGGGCGAACTGATCGTCTGTGCTGTTGTTGTTGCTGCCCCCTCTTGCTCTCCATCTTCTTGTGACTCTGAGTGTGCGCTTCTTTGAACAAGCCAACTCCTTGGCGCAGACTTGGGCGGCGTGACCTTCGTAATTTCGAAAAAGCCGGTCTTAGGGCAGACGAGGTATCGTGTCGGGGAGCCGGTGCGCGGGTTGGCGAGGGTGATAATGCGGGCTGAGGACGTGGCAGATTTGGGGAGGATGAAGACTTGGGATGGGCGGTCGGATGGCTCAGGGAGGCTGTAAATGGACTTCGAGGAAGACGTTTGGGGGGAAGAGGAGTCTTTGGTCTGGCTGTCTTGGTCTTTGGCCTTGTCCTTGGGGTCGAAGGAGGCGGCTTTGGATCGGGTTCGGGCCATTTTGGGTTGGATTTTTTTGGGAAATAATTTTGGGTAGGAGGTAAGTATTATTGGCCAAACGGGGACATTTAGAGTTGGTTGGGCTGTAGAAGGGTTAATCCAATTATATGGATCAAGGTTGTATTGTATGGTTGTGGTGATGGGTTCTGATGTTTTTTCTCAAGATAACCTCAAAAGGCTCTCATCGATGGGTCCTTGTCCCTGTCCATCCAGAGTTTAAGCCGCCACACTAAAACGCGACCTCGACGCGTCCCGACGCGCCAACCCTGCAGACGCCACCCATAGCCTCATCCAGAGCGAGGGACACATAGCCTGGCGTCTGGTCCAATCGCGCGGTTAATTTCCCGCGCATTCATGCGTTGCAACGGTTTCTGGAAACAAGAAACAAACCACGACGTGGCTGGTGTAGCACCGTATCTGCATCGGAAAACTCTGATTTGATCTTAGCGCAAGGGAAAAAAAACTTACTATTTTGTTAACAACATTTCGACTGCGCGACCACTACGACATCCAGCTCTATCCAGCTCCGTTGACGACTGCACGGCCTGCGATAGCCGCGATAGTGTGCGTCCCTCACTAGACACTCAGCGCCCATCGAGCCCTCCACAACCTCTGCTGACCTAAGTAACCCCGCTATCGTGCCAGCCGGTACCCGAAATCGCCCACTGGTCTCTGCCCACCGGCAACCGGCCAACCACTAGACAGCAGTGCTGTCTACAGTAAATGCGGTGCAGCTGCCCGACAACCATGGGATTGTTGTCCCGCAGCAATTGGTCGACATAGTCGCATCGTGCATCGCCCTGCAGCACCTGTGCATTACTTCCGGCCGCTGTGCTGCCCACGAGGTTTAACGAGGTTACCTGACGCTTACGAGGCCACTTTGGCTTTGGCTACTGCCCGCATCCCATCACTTGGGCCCAGGTTCTGCGCTCCATCTGCCGGGCGCTCCGATCTAGTCTCTGCTAGTCTTCACCTCTGGCATCTATCAACGGCGTCAGAGGAGCCAGCCCAGATCTACCTAGGCCTAGGCTGTGGATCTACAGTCGAGCCGTCGTTGTGCATCTTTTTTTTTTCTCTGAAATTTTCTGTTGCATTTTCCTCTCGTTTACATCTTCCCTTGTTTTTTTCTTTTCTTTCCTTCCCTTCTTTCCTTTTTCTCTTTTTTCTCCGTCTCCTCGACCGCCCTAGCGTTGTCCGTCCACCCGCCCGCCCCTCTTTCCCCTCGCCTGACCTACGTACCTCCGAGTCCACTTCGCCGCATCGCCGCCCCGACCTGGAAGTCCGAACGCTTCTAGAAGAAAAAAAACAAACCGGCAATGGCTGCCCAATGGCCGCCGCGCTCCCCCCACGAAGCCCTGCTCAGCACACCCAGTGGACGAGAAAAGTATCGCCAACAACAGCTGCAGCATCGTCAAAGAAGCATATCGCCGACCTCACCCAGCAGTCGTATCCGCTCAGCCCGCTCGATCCACGCCCTCTCTGCTGCATCTTTGTCTCGTGCCGTTGCTGCCGATGACGTCCTCTTCGACGGGGACCTGTTGGACGAGGATGGGGAGGGCAATGATGATGATGATGATGATGATGACGACGAGGAGACCCTGCAGCTCAAGCTGCAGGCGATTCAGACGAGGCTGAGGCTCAAAAAGTTGCGGGCTGCGAAAGCGGCGGCGCAGGCGCAGAGGAGGAATAATACGGCGACGGCGTCGATGGTGGATTTAGCGGCGACGACAGCAAGACATTCTACGGCTGCAGTTGCGTCGTCCAACATCTCCGCCGGTGTGCCCCTTCAGTCCAAGCTTGCTGCTGCCCGCGACAGGATGGAGGCCGCACAGAATAGCGGTAATGCTGTCCAAGTACCTGCTTCGCCGGTCAGGAGAGCTACGACAGTGTCCGGCCACGGCCAGCAGGAGTCATCGCCCAAGAGAGTCCTGCTTGGTATTGACAAGGGGTTGAAAGGGGCCGATGTGTCGCTGAAGAGGGCGCCGAGTCGCAGGACGGTCAACGGGGGGCAGAGTCAAGGGACAGGGATAGGGACAGGGATAGGGACAGGGACAGGGACAGGGACAGGGACAGGGACAGGGACAGGATCAGGGACCGCTGGTGCGCCGCTGACGAGGTCAAAGTCTGTCATGGATTTTGGCAATTCTCGCCAGCAGCAGCAGCAGCAGCAGCAGTGGGAGGAGGAAGAGGCGGCCCGTCGACCAATGAGCTTCAACGAGAGGCTGGCTTCGGCGCGGGCAGAGGAGGTTGCGAAGAAGGAGAGGAGGGAGAGGATACAGCGGGCACGGAGCACGGCGTTTGATGTGCGGAGGGAGGAGATGGAGGAGTATAAGAGCCATGCGATTGAGGTGCCCGACCAGCCGGTTGAGAAGTCGCAGGAGTTTACACGGGAGCAAATCCTTGCGTCTGTGAGAGGGCGGTCCGTTGGAGGATCAGGGACAGGGAACGGGACACACTCCCAGCGAAGCAGCATCTCCTCTCGATCAGAGGTCACCGAAGAAGGCCCCGGCTTCGAGCCCTACTCTGGGCTCTTCCTCACAAAACGTATTCTCCCCCACAACGTCCTTGCTCGTGCGGTCTCTGGAAAGAAAATCTACCTGATCAAAGACCTGCTCCGCGTCGTCAAATCCCCCGACTGGTCCCTCCCCGACGAAGAAACCGACATCGTGCTCTTCGCCATCCTAGCCAACAAATCCGACCCGCGCAGCCACAAAACCGCCGATGGGCGCGCCCAACAAGACCGCGGCAAATACATGGTCTTGACACTAGTCGACCTCACTTACGAAGTAGAACTCTTCCTCTTCAACTCGGGCTTTGACCGCTTCTGGAAGCTCACCCCAGGAACGGTGCTGGCGATCCTCAACCCGGGCATCCTACCGCCTCCCCCCGGCCGCGAGGCAACGAGTCGGTTTGGTCTGGTCATCAACTCCGACGCCGACACAATCTTGGAAATTGGCACGGCCCGCGACTTGGGGTACTGCAAGTCCGTGCGCAAAGACGGTACATACTGCAATGCGTGGGTGAATTCCAAGAGAACAGAGTACTGCGAGTTCCACACGAACGAGGCGGTGCGGAAGGCGAGGAGCTCGCGCATCGAGCTGGCCACATCCGCCGGTTTTGGAGGGTCAGACTCCAAACACAGGCTCAACTCACATGCGGTGTACCTCCGTGACAAGCAGGCCGAGCAGAAGGAAAAGGAGCACCGTGCTACATTGGGGAAATATGACCGCTTCACGCAGAGCCAGTACTTCATTAGTACGGCGGCCCGGGCGGCTATCGATCCGGAGGATGAGCGTGTGACGGGGATCGCGGAGCGCAGGGAGAGGGAGGAGGCTCTGAAGAGACGGTTGGCGCAGAGAGAGAAGGAGAGGGATATCGCAAGGAAGCTCAGCGAGATGGGCGGCGGCGCGGGGAAGGAGTATATGTCTCGCGCTGCTGCTAGTGGTGGATCCAACCACAGTAAGAGTTTTTCTGGTGGCAGCTTTAGCGCCAGTTTCAGGTCGGATCACACCTCCTCGTCGTTTACGTCGAACGGGGGGCCGGAGAGGCAGACGGCCTCGTCGTCGTTTAGTTTGCCGCCGACCAGTAGCTTCGAGCAGCAACCCAGTTCTTCGCAGGGGCAGTTACCCCGGAAATGGGATGCCCGTGCATTGGGGCTGATTGGTCGGCGGCAGGGGGACGGGACCAGACCGGAGGATGTAAAGGTCGATTTGAGCCGGGCGCCGGCGCCGTCGTCGACTGTGTCTAGCTCGAGTGCGACCGGGACAAGTTCGTCAGCGTTTATGGGGGCTGCGGCAGCGAATAAAAGGAAGAGGCCTGAGTCCTCGGCGTCGAGCACCACCACGACGAGTACGGGGCTGGGATGGGGAGCTGCGTTGAAGGAGAAGTTGGGACGGATGAAGGAAGGGGAGGGGTTGCATACTACGACGAGGCAGGCAGCGACAACGACAACGACAACGACGACGGGGGGTAAGCATTCCGCATCGGGGTCGTTTTCGGCGTCTTCAAATGGGCATGGACATGCGCAGACTGCGACGGCGACGATGACGAAAACGGCAAAAACGAGCGCGTCACATAGCAACAGCAGCAACGGTAATGGAAATGGCAGTAATAGCCACCCGCCGCCGAAGTCCTCGTCGAGCTCGAACTCAGCCACCGTCAAGCCTGCCGCCACTACCAAGGTTGTGAACATCGGCAACAACAGGAACATCACGCCCCCCCTCCTCCCAGCCCACAAATCCCGCGGGGATAAGTCGCCCGTTCGGAAAAAGACACGGTTCGTGACCGACAAGGGGATCCGTGAGGCCGGGAGAGAGAGTCTGGGGAGTCAGTTGCTCAGCAAGAGGATCCAGGCGCAGGTGCAAATGGGGATGATGGTGGATGAGGACGATGATGATGATGACGAGGATGGATTGATTATTGTGAGGTAAAAGGAGATGTGACGTGATGGGGGAAGCGGACATGTTGAAGGAGGCAATCTTGTAGGTTGGGGCTTCAAGGGTAGGATAAGGGGGCACGGGTGGTTTGGGTCAGGCAGGACATTAGGATTCTGGGGTATATATCATCAGGACATTGGGGCGCTGGGGATACCACATCTGATCAAGCAGAGGTATTCGGTTGATTGGTTGGTTGGTTGGTTGGTTCCAAGGGGAATGGATAAACTTCTGAGATACCAAAGATTGGACTGGGCAGGATTGAGAAACCATCCATGTACATGACACAACTTGCACTGAGCCCTGGATGCCTACCTAGGCATGGGCACAGTCAATGATCATTCGTTGTAACGCTGGGCTTATTCACACTCACACTCCCCAGGTTTGGGAGATTGGATTAACAACATTGTCTCTTTACAGACTAGGCTTGAGGTCCTGGGGCAACAGACGGGGCAATTCATACACTCACTTCACCATCATAAGGATGAATGACTTCATGAGTTTTATGATTGTTTAGACAGTTTTACTCAACAGCATCACTGAGATACCAAATATGAAGTTCCCACATTCTTTGTTGTTTTTAGAGACCTGTCCCCATCTATGAGGCGACGTCCCAAGTTTCAACACACATTGACCATCTACTCAGTTAAGCATATAGGTGAGTTCTGGTAGCTACCATCTATCTTTTAAGGGAACTGAACCTCTAGCTTCCTGCACATACGACCATACGCGGCAGAGAACTCGGGATCCCCTCTGCTCTCCCATAGATAAGCTGCTGACGGCGGAGTTAGTACTCAGGTCGGTGACGACTGGGGAATCCTCCGTGTTGTATGTCTTGCAATTTCCATCTTTTACTTTTTCCTTTCTTTTCTTTTTTTTTTTTTTGCCTCTCCTCTCTTGATTTCCAAATAATTTCGGCTCAGGTTCAAAGATCCGTTGCGGTTGTGTGATCTGGCTCTCAAGAATACCTTCGGATAGATCTCTTTATGAGATGCGAGACGAGGCTATGTCCTCTGTAGCGATTCAAATCAATACAAACAACGCTATACAACCTCAACACTGTATACCTCACTATCAAAAAAAAAAAAAAATAAACAATCCTCACCCTGCCAACTCCGCAGCCAACTCCTCCGGACTCATCCCCCGACTAGGCACCCACTCCTTGACAGGATAACTCGGCGGTACATCTTCCTCTCTCGTCCCCCAATCCCCCTCCTCTTCGCCCACCACAAACTCCAGCACGCCTCCCTTCCTAAAAAACCCATGCGTAATCCAATTCCTCGTGTACTTTCGTCCATTCAGCCACGCCTCCCGCACATAAATCCTCCTCCCCCTCTCATCAAAATTCCGCACCCTAATCACCGCCCATTTGCCCTCTTCCCACGCCTTTATCCTAACTTCCCTAAAGAAGGGAGGCGTCAAAAGGTACACGTCCTGCCCGGCGACGGGGAAAAACCCCATCATCGCGAACGCCGTGAACGCGCCCATCGCGCAGTCGTCGTTGCCCGGGATGCCGTTGACACTGGCGTTGAACAACGACGGGATATATTTCCTCACGTAGTAGCTGCTCATTCCGGGGCGTCCAGCATAGTGGAACTGAAAGGTCGGCAAAAAAGCTTGCTCGTTGCCCATGTATGCGATGCCGCTCTCGTGGAAGTAGGCGAGGCGAGAAACGAAGGTGTCGCGCCCGCCCATGAGGCGGATCAGCGTGGCCATGTCCTGCGGCGCGAAGAAGGAGTACAGCCAGGGAGAACCTTCGTACGTGTCGTAGACTGTGTCGAAGTAGCACGAGTGGAAGTCTGACACCGGAGAGCACGTACGGACGGGCTGGTGGCGGAAGGTGCCGTTGCGAAGGCGGGGTTGCAGAAAACCCTTAAATCCAGTCAACGGGACCAGATCTGAATAGGATGAGGGGTCGTTTGGGTTGCGATACTGCGTTTTCTCGGGGCTTGGAAGATCCAGCTGGTCGGGGTTCCAAAAGTTTTGCCAGTTGGCGCCGCGCAAGCGGTATTTGTGTGCGTCGGCGGGACGGTTGAGGCCCTCGGCCAGCTGCGCGATGCAGAAGTCGTCGTAAGCGTATTCCACGCCGCGGCTCACGCTCCGGGACATGGGGCCTGTGCCGTTTACGTCTTTATCATCCCAGGGGATGTAGCCTAGTTTGTGCCAGCTGACCAGGCTGCCGCGGCCTTGGATGCCCCATTCGGGGGGTTCGACTGGGAGAGGTTAGATGGTGTTGGCAGAGGAGGGAGGGAAGGAGGGAAGGAAGGAGAGAGGGGAAGGGGGGAGCTTTACTTTCGGCGTCAGAGACGACCGCTTCGTAGGCGGTTTCCCAGTCGATGTTAGCGGTCAGGTTCTTGACCCAGGCGTCGGCGATGACGATGTCGGCGTTGGAGCCGCCTTGGGTGAAGCCCTTGGAGAAGCTCATCCTGCAGTCGGGGAGCTTGCCTTCGTGCCGGAAGATGTCGACCAGAGCCCGGATCATCTCGGTCTGCGCGACTGGGTCGATGATGGTTAGGAGGGGATGCTGGGCCCGGAATGAATCCCATATGCAGTAGAACCTGTACCTTGTCAGTATTTTGTCCAACACCCGGGAGATCAAGGGCACTCACGAATCATAGTACGGCTCTGTCGAGTTCCAAAGCTGATTCTCGCCCGTATAATTCTGTGGCGACAGCATACTTCGATACAACCCTGACCAGAACGTAACCTGCAACTCATCGCTCACCCCCCTGGGATCAATCTCAATCGCTCCCAGCTTCTTCCTCCACGCGGTCCTCGCCTCGCCCTCGACACGCTCAAAATCCCAATCTCCAATCTCCCTCTCCGCATTCTCGCACGCTTGATCAACCGAAATAAACGACACCCCGACCCTCACCAACAACTCATCCCCCTCCGGCCGTTCAAACTGCACCCAAGCGCCCGCCGACCCCGACGGATTATTCCATCCGGGTTCATGCCCGCCAAAAAACTTTGGTTCCTCCCTCGCATCATCCCCGATGAACGTCCCCGACCTCCTGATCCTCGCCCCTTTAAAATCCGCACAGAAAAAAGCTTGATACCGCCCCGTCCCAAACGAAGGCGAATACTGTCCATCCCCCACAATCCGCCCCGACTCCGGATACACCTGCACCCCGCCCGCCGACCGACTGTTCATCAGATCGACCAAATCAACCAACACCAGCGGACTGTACGGAATCCCCCTCCCTTCGAGGGTATCCACTTTTTCCTTACCGCTAAACCCGAACCTGTACAACGCCACATGCTGTGATGCCGTCATTTCCGCCCTGACGGTATTCGTTAAGTTGATGGCAAAATACCCCGGCGAAGCGAACACCTGATCAGGAATGCGGTACACGGGGCGGTTGTTCACCGCGAAGCGGCAGGCGCGGTAATCGTCGTTCGCACAGCCTGGGTGCACGAACAGAGGAAAATTGCCTAGCGATGGGTTGCCGCCTGTTCCGGAGTCGTGGAGGTGGGAGAAGCCGAGGATCGGGTTCGTGTCGCTCACGTAGCCGGCTGCGTTTTCACCGGGAGATTGGGTGTCGGCTACGGGTTTGGCCATGCCTTTGGGGGGGTGTTAACCTGGTAGGACGTCATGGTGAGGTTGAGGAGGTGGAGGAGAAGGCTTACCGTAGGGGAGAGTCGCACCGGGGAAGACGTGGCCTGTGTTAACAAGTTGTTGTGTGTAAGCTTTGATGATCGCTAAGTACGTAAGAGCGCTTGAAACCTACCTCCGTTGGCCGTCCCGATTAACGGATCAACATATTGCAGGACGTCATATCTCGGCCTGCGCTGAAACAGGGGAGGGATGATGCCGTCTCTGGATCCTAAGTTCAGCCAGGGAATGGAATAGAAGATGGCGATGAAAGCTAGTGTGTAAACGATGACTCGGGGACTTCGCGGCATGCCCCTGAGGCTGACGGGGACAGCCATCAAGGCCTTGTGGTATGGCGAGTCCTCAGTCCCCATTGTGGTGCGTGTTTTCCATGTCGCTGAAAGGCCAGCTTTCGTCCGCCCTCGACTGCGCGAAGTCGTGATAACAAGTGTTAAAAGATGGCCAATTATCCGGAGGATACCCGCGACTTAACCTCCCTTCATGCCCTGGCCCTAAGGTGGTCTTGTTTCGAAATGTACAATAGGAGAGTGCTAGAAAAGCAAGCGCATCCAATCTTGAACCACGGCATCAACATCGTCTTAACATCGATAGCATCTTCCAATACCAATGCTTTTACACGTCTCATGCGCCAACGAATTGGCTTCCGTCACCTTCCAAAAGGCCAGCTTGAACTTTCTTCAGTACATCCGCAGGACACGACCTCAAACGGCACCTTGCGCGCCAAGATACGGAAGCTAAACCGTCCTGGGCCGAGTGGATATATATAGTACGTACCTAACCCACTAGTAGCTAAGATGAAAACTTAAAGCCGGGCATATCACCAGCGCTTGGCTTGTATCATGCTCCTCCCTTCAATGACCATCCGCTCAATACAAGATGCAGGGCGTTTGGCACCGACTTGGCTGGTTTTCCATTGTTGAAATGCGGGGCTTACAACTTTTGTGTTCGAGCTCTCCCCGTCGGTCCAGAACTTTTGTTACTGCACTATGTGGGGGGGATGGATTTGATTGGATGCCCAACTGGTCGGCCACAACGCTGGGAGTGACCGGTTTGAACCCACCCCCCACCTCGCACTCCCTGGTCTTGCGACCAGCTCAACCTCCCACCCAGCTGGGCCAGCAGGTACAAGCTACGCACGGGGTTTTACCGAAAAAAAAAAAAAAGGGTTGTGTCCCCCACGATGTGGTAAGCATATTTGCCCCCCACGATGGGGTAAGCTATTTGCCCGCCGTCGCCATGGACACAGACCTGAGTACCTAGGTGGGGCCGAAAATATGCATATGTCCGACCAATCGCATAGATGAAGTGATTAGACCTGGTCGCCGGACCAGCAAAAGTATAACGTGCAAACTTCACAAGCTGTAGGTACATGTCCGATGAAAGACTTGATGACAGCCTTGTTCCGTAGAGTCGGTCTGTATCATCTATGCCCAAGCTAATTCTATAAAGCCACATAGTGAGCCCACGGTCGGAAACAAGTGATAATGAAAGAGACAGCATCAGCTTGCTGGAGCCGGCTTTGCCCATATTTAGTTGCCGAGTTTGCTTCTCGTTTTCCGTCCGTTGCTTAGTGTGATATAGCATCATCACTCTAGGGTGCACCCTCGGTGGAGTGGATCAACATGTCGCTTATTCAGACCGCTTTAGATGGCCTCGGTATTTGTTTCAACTGTATTATTATTCGAGACTCTGGGGAAATGCGACTTGGAAACGCCAATCTTCCACCTCCCAACAATCCAAGGAGCCACTATGAGCTGAGAACCCAAAACAACCTCGAGTTTGCCTCGAACGGAACAGCCAGGACAACTATGGGATATCGTGCTGGTACCAAAATGCCATCCCCACAAGCCTCTCAGATCTCAGCCCCCATTGCAAGGTATACTGGGGCACGCATTGTCAACCCAACTCCAAGGGTTGAGATGTCACAGACAGGCCGTCAACAGATTGGCATTGTTATTGCAACCACCGCTGTGATCCAAGGTTCCAACGGTTCTGTGGGGACAATTGTGGCCCGGAACACCTCACAAGCAGAGTCAGGCTAAAAGGTGTCGATGTCTCAATACTCAGTTGATATTGATTTGTAAGCGCCCTAATCTTAACAAGTATGCCCCTTGACTGCCACCATACAATGCACTCAACCAATGAACCTTGAACACTATGAAGTACCTCAGGAGCTTATACATAATTAGGCGTTCCTTTTCCTTTGTTGATTTGTTTCATTTCTCGCGTGCTTTTACTTATACATGAAAGCACTGTATGCTTTTCGTTTTTCGTACTCTACACACTCAGGTCTTATGTTTTTATCTACCAATGACAAGTCGAAGAACTCCAGCTAGATTTATGAAAGCTGGAATGCACGGTTTTCCGCTTTTGACTAGAGTGTGGCACACAGTTGGCTTTTGTCATTTGGTTTGCGGCTCTTGAGAAAGCTTACAAGACGTTGATTGTTGTAGTAATTTTAAAAGTCCATAGCCGCTCTGAAGAATTTGGACATGCTTTCATCGAGTGAAATTCTCTTATATTATCCTTGAGGACATGGCTTTCTCCTTTAGATACCAGGTATACTTGCAAAAGATGGGCATTTTGAACTTAGTTAGGACTAGCTATGTATACTGCCTTTGTTGTTATTGTTATTATTGCTGGTATACTTGTTTAACACTCGGGAGCCAGGAAACCTTCTAGCTGGATCGACAAGCCCAAATACCGGAAGTGTATTGAGGAACATTGGGCTAGGTTTTATAGGCAGTATAGATAAAAGATGAAGAAGCGAATGAAAACTACTAAGAAACTTCTACTCCTAAGATATTCCCCTGCCTATAGAGTAACTTATGCCTAGTGTCACAACCAAGTGGACCAATAGGGAAAAGAAGCGGGCAAGCATAAGAGGACCAATGAAAGGCATGAAAAAGTGGGACAGGAACAGCCGATGAACGCAAGCTAAGTATCACAGGAACTGGGATACAGGGTTCAAAGGTGCCATAAGACGGAGGAAGGATCCTGAGTACATAAAGTAAATAGATTCCTCGTAAGAGAAGGGGACGAAGAACTCTCCTGTCAGCGATATAAACTGTTGCGCATACCCAATTGGTGACCACAGTGCCGTTGAATATGTGTGAGAACTTTTGTCTCTCTGATCCATAACCATTGGTCCGATTCCGAATCAATCTCAGGTAGGCTAAGAGGATCGACACATCCAGCCGGCAACTGTAGAGCTAGTATACTAAACGCGCTTGAAGCGAGGCTATAGCTAGAGACAGATGCAGTCCTCCAAGTTGCGAACTCGTTATTGAAGATTGCCATACCAAATACCGTATGTGCGCGGTTGATCGAAGGCGTTATAACTTAGTAAATATGACACGATTTTGTTGTGTTGTAGTAAATGTTAGTTACCCTAGTAGATCGTGGAGCAGAAGCTTGCTTTTCTGGGTTATCTAATATACAAAGCCAAGGTAGTATATGGACTATGTGTGACGATTCAAACAGGTCTCCTGAGATGGGTTCGAGAAATACCAGGCTGCTGGACCCGAGAGAAGTTCTCACACAGTCAAAATGATCGCTGTAATCACCAGTTCAATAGACAAATGTTTGCATTGCTGACTGGAGAGCTTTTTTTTTTGGCTAGATGGCCCTGCCTGGAATCTCTATACATCTCACACACCCTTTTGGCTTTCCTTGTTTCTTCCTACTCGATGGCACAAACTGTTGAGGGTCAACATCCTTTGGTGTTGAGGATCAATGCCTCTTGGCGCTCAGGAACTACTCCCCAATGCGTGGGGTCGTTGGGGGCGGATATCTGGGTTTGATCGGTCACAACTCCCCTTTTCTCCGATCAGTTGGTTGCACAGAACCCTCTCTTCCAGATAGAGCCCTTGTTGGTCGTGCCACTATCCTAAATACGTGAATGAGAGGTTGGAGGTAAGAAAGCGAGCTGGACCCACCTATAGCTTGAGATGAGGATATAGCAGTGGATTTCAACTCGCTGCAGTGCATCTTGCAAAAGCAATGCTGGTTTTACTACTTGGAGCATGGAAATCTATCGTTAAAAGGTAGATTTCAGTGCGGTCGTATAGCGATTGGCGCACTCTGACCAGGTGTCTTGCCGTATGGAAATAAATGGGACACCCAACAACGACGATACTCGCTGCGTAACGATAGAATTCCTTCGATCAGAGCTATCTTTATGTGGAGGTTCGAGTGTAGATGCATTTCGACAACTTTTTCAACGGCCTGTGCACCAGGTACTAACAGCAGACATCTGGATAGGGAGGTACTTCCATAATCCAACTCTCAAATTTCAACAGTATGCAGCATCGTGGTGATGCAATGCTATAGAACTGGTGAAAAGTGCTCTGAAATGCATTGGAAGCTCGTTCAAACGCAGTTTATGCTAATTCTGCCGTGCAGCTAGGTGCAAAGTTGGCATAGCCGTATCATATATAACTCTAACCCTAGTGCCAGGGCCTTCCGAAGCGAAGCCGCTGAAGGTTTGGCCTAGACATATCACTCTAGGTAACCATAACCCTGGTAAAGCTAGAGCGTAAACGTCTGGGGCAGCTATGAAAACCAGCAGTAACGAAGGTACAACTTCAAGAAGGACCTAGTGTGGCGATTTCACAACCTCCTGAGAAGGGTTCGAAGGTAGTCCCCAGGTTGTAGAACCTGAGAGACAAAAGTCCTCACACAGTAGGGAGGGTACTTGCTGTGGTCACCAGTTGTATTGTGCCAACTGTTTCTATTGCTGATTGAGGAGATCCTCGTCTCCTCCTATCCTGGATGGATCTACCTACATCACTTTAATGTGCATATTGTCCTCACTAGACCCGTCACTTTAGGCCACGCCTATGTGATGAGTTTCAATTCCGCAGCATACCAACACTTCCATTCGCCCCTTGCACTGTAACCGCTCTCGCGATAACAGTATTTACTTGCGGTCCGCCCGATTGTGATGCTCCGTCCGTTCTCTTCCCAAAACTTGCTGTTACTTCGAGAAGCGGTTCTGGGGATTCTATCAGAATACGCACGTGGTGCGGATTCATCAGTCTGACAGTACCGTTTGATACGTGTTCGCTGTTGCTTTGCGGTGTTGGCTCAACGCCAGATAGTCTTCTCTTATCCCGAGAACGGTGGCGCCCTTGGGAAGCTTCAACATCAAAAGGCTTGAAACAACTCATGAAAAGGGATCGAAGCAAGCTTGTCATCTTGATGCGCTTGTCTTGAGAGCACACGAAGTAGAGTGTAGTATGTGCCGATCTTCCGATCTGCTCCTGTTAGCGTAATTCTTGGACGTGATTGGCAGCGTGACAACACGAAAACTTGACCACATGAAATCTAAAAAATTATGTATCCAACGGATACTTACATATGGTTTGCACAAACGATGCCTATTGAAAAAAAGGAGGTCTACCCCAAGCTCAAGGTTCTGCAATAGGTTGTGACTTGCAAATAAGTACTGCTTGGTAACTTATCAGACATATAATGGGTGGACCTAAGGGTAAAACGGCGAGATCGCGACGTGGAAATTTCCCCAGTGTGCTGCTGCTTTCTCCATTGTTTCTTTCGACCACTGGGTGACCCGTGCTGCCTTATTATAAGTCAGGTGTTCTGCGGGCATAGAACTGCAAAGTCTGGGCTTGCTCCGCCACGGCGTTCAAATACCATTCAGTCGCCACTGGGATGGATAATTTTAGGGCCATCCCTGCTTGATTTTGATGTGCGATCACTGGATTGATTTATACAGCTTCTCAACTCGGCTCACAGTCCAGGTGTGAGTTAGAAACTTCACGGCTCCCGATCAAGGGGCCATGTTTGGAAGTCCCCACGGTAGGTTCACCATTTCCACTCAATTTACACCCGCCACAGTGTACTGGCTACGGCCTGCCCAAAAGAGCTCAGACCCACTTCCTGTAACGGGATGCGACGTGCAGAGAGGGGTGCCGCCAGGCAATGGGCAAATAAACCAAGAACTGAATTGTGAGACTACAAAGGCAGTTTTCTCCGGAACGTTGAGGTTCCCTTTTTTCTATCATTTGCTCAAGAGTGTTGAGCAAACTTGGAGACTCTCCAGTCAGAAATAGCAACAGTTTTCGACCAACAACTGGTGACCGCACTAAATCACATATACTATTGTGCGAGGACCCCAGTCCCTCAGGTGCTACAACCTGGCTACTTATCTTCGAACCCATATCAGGAGGTTGTGCAACCGTCACACCAACAGTTTAAGGTGCTTTGACGGTTTTTACGGTCCGTGCACGCAAAGTACCCCGGCAAGAAATTTATGTGTTGAGGTACAACGGCACCAATCTTGCTTCTTAACCTTAGTGATATAAACGGTAGTTTATTATAGAAGCTATGAAGTAGCCCCCTCACACTAGGTGCCATGACCACTATGAGAGCGAGCAGCCAGGAGGGCTGGGGCGACCAATCGGAGAGGACGCCCGGCTCGACAGCCCCACACGACGATTCCTCAACGCCAAGAGTCATCGATCCTCAACGGTCTTGGCAATTGAGATATCGATCCTCAACGATCTTGGAATTTGAGGAGGACGCTATGAGGAGAAGCCGTATGGGTATATAAGTGAACGTTGACTGTTGACTTCGTCGATCTTTAAGAGACAGTCGTTCTGGAACAGGGCCGAAACTTGCCCGTGTAAGTGCTAAGTGGATTCTGGGAATGCCAAGACCATGGTTCGAGATCCACATCCAGCGCAAGCAAAGCATCGTCGTCCGACCTGGTCGGTGCTGCAGCATTGGGAACCAACCAAGATATTTATATTCCTGAAAGTTATGTTGCCCACATTAGCAGTGCCGCTACCGAAGCTGATATTGAGGAAAGAAAGAGAAGAATTGCAAATCGAAAAGAGAACCAAATACACTACGCAACCCTTTGAAGAACTGCTAGAGATAATTCCTGCAGCCCTGCCCAAGATGCAGCCGTGGCCCCCATAATGACGTCACGTGACATGGTCTAGGAACAAATTCTCATGATTGGAAGCGCGAAAGTCAGATCTTTCCGACACTAGCTACCATGTACGAGTGGCAGACTCCATAGAAGAAGAACTGAGGTGAGGTATTGGCTTGATTGTTGTGAGGAAGACGCAGGATGAGCGGGGACTCGAGTTTTTGTCTGCGCAGCCCTATCTTTTATCTCCCTATCTTATCAACAATGCCAGTTACATGACAAACGGGGTCAGGTCTCTCAAGATGATACCTCGGTAGCACAATGGATTTTCTACCTATGATAGCATACTCTTGTTCTATACTGGCTTTTCTCTTCAGTTAAGTTTTGATACCGTTGACTGGCCTTTGTTATATATTGTGGAATTGCGTGCCAGGCAAATCTAGACTGTGCCTTTGATCTAACAAACCTTATGCTGGGAGTGAGGAGCAAGCGTTTTATCTCCACCAAAGCAGTTGAAGAGCACTGAATATTAACAGTTGCATCTCAAATATTATAAGCGTGCAGAACAATGAAGCGGGCAAGGGGTAAGCATGCACTGCAAGGTTATGGCAGGAGTTGCTGTGTAACTCCTGTTGGTGCCTGGTTCCCGCAGGGACTGGTACTATGATCGAGTCCAGTTGCGCGGTTCCTGTGGAAACCCTGGGATGGAGCCCTATTCTCTGTTTCTGCTGTTGATGGCCGCCCCCGATCATCTCCAATTACCAGAAGCACCATACCGGATGACAATAAGGTGGGGAAGGGTGAAAGGAGAGGGAGAGAAGGGGAAAGATTAATATAACATGGGATGCTTTGCGCTGCGTAGCACAACCCCGGTGTATGTAACTCGATCCTGAAGGCCACTCAGAAGCCCAAGAAGCTAAGATCCATACGTGACAAAAAAAAAAAAAAAAAAAACAAAATACGTTCGTTCCATATCAAACGAACCATTAAAAATAGAGCAACTAAGCAAACCTTCCAGACAAAACCGCCAAATTTGCGACCAAGGGGAATCGAACCCCTCTCTGTTGCTTGGAAGGCAACAATGCTAACCACTACACCATGGCCGCTTTTTGCCTGTGTCTGGTCGTGTCGTGCCTACTGGCTCATCTGCAGCAGGTGGAGATTATGTGCCTGCAGTTCGTGTACGTGGTTGGATGATACAGCAAGGAGACCCTCCTTGCAGATGCAAATGGGAAAGTGTTGCAAAATGGGAATGTTGTATCAAATATAGCTGGAAGTTTGTATCATTACCTGATGAACGAGTCAAGATGCACTTGAAAGGGGTCTATCTCCTAAACTAAGCAGTTCATCCTCCATAGGCACCATCCTGCCCAGTCGTCAATTCGAAGACAATGCTAACCCAAGAACTCGTCCCTTGGAACGACGCAGTCTACCCAGATCATCAATCACCCCAGCCATGCAAGCGGCAAGTCATGCTCTAACCATTTTCTTCATGCCCTAAACCTCCCTTCTTTGCCCTTGAACCCCTCAACTCAAATCAAACCCCGCCCCGCTCTTAACTGCATACAACAACTTCTTCTTCAATCCCTCCTTCGTCTTGTACTGCGGCAACTTTAACAAATTAACACACGTGCTCGCACTCGGCAACCTCTCCTCATCCAACCCCCCATCCCGGATGCTAAACGGCGGATTGAGCTGCGAAAAACCCAGCAGTGGCGCGCGCGGCGAGCTCGTGACATACTTCAGCACATCCCTCTTCTCATCATCGCTCAACTCGGTCATCACCTCCCAGAACAGCTTCACCGTCGGGTGCTCCTGACCATCGTCGCCAATTTCGTACACGCCTGAGTAGACCGTGTGCCGGCGCAGGTCATCGACATCAATACCCGCGCTATCGCCGCCCACCAGGCGCTGTAACTCGGCCTGGTTAAACATGGATAACCAGGCAGGGTCGATGATCATGCTCAAGCCGCGGAGGAAGGCACGGGTCTGGGCGTAGGGCTGGACGACAAGGCGGTGGCGGGCGACGTAGCTGATGTAGAGCGGGCGGTTTTCGTTGGTAACAGGGATTTTCTCGCCGTCGGGGATGAGCGGGCGGGTGACGGTGCGCACGGGATGCTCGTCGGGCAGGGAGACGCGGTCGGTGATGGTGAAGTCTAGGCCGAGGTCGGCCACGTCGCCAGGGTAGTTCTTGAGCTGGAGCATGCCCTGGTAAAGTTCTTCGTCCAGCTCTCGCAGGTCGTTGATGTTGGCGCGGTAGGTCTCTGCTGAATCGGCGGCCGAGGTCCATTTCAGGAGGAAGAAGCCTGCGAAGGAGATGTCGATGAGGATGCCCTCGTACAAACACTTGCCGATGATACGGCCTAAGAACTCGTATTGCCGAAGAAGATAAGTAATCGTTTCCTTCCATAGGTCCGAGTTTTCTGGCACCATTGCTTCCTGGAGCCGATGCTTTTCTTGATCCAGCGCACAGGGGTTAGGGTAGAAGGCGTTCTGGCTGTTGGTAACGAAGAGCTTCTGATCTTGTGTGAAAGCCTCTGTCGTCACACTAAGAAGAAACTCCTTGGTAACACCGCCGCCATCAATACCAGCCTCTTGCATGCCGAACGAATCGACAAACGTAATTTGAATCGGCTCCTTCAACCCTTCCTTTAGGTCCCAGAATTGATCCAGGGCATCCGCGAAGGCTCGCCCCCGCTGAACCTGCGCTTTGTGCCGACTGAGGATATGCATGCCAGTAGGGCTGGGGTCAAACGGCCCGCCATGCTGGTTAACAATCCATAGCCTCCAGCGATCCGGATCAATGTTGCCTCCCCGCCTGCGGAGCTTGTCCAAATGGACAAATTGGCGGAAGATCTGAACTCGAATGTCGAAGGGGACAACAAACGGCATATTGCGCAAGATCTCGAGCTTGGGCCCGACTGCTTCTCTGAGCCTTTCCCGTGCCGCTTTTTTTTGCATGAGCCTGAGCTTCTCGATTCTCGCGTGTCGAGATAACCGTACCGCTCCAGCAGCGAAAGCCATGGGCTCATCCTCATCTGATCCACCAGGATTGTCTTCCTCATCAGAATCGGCAAGCTCGCGCTGTCTTTGCTCTTCGAGGACAACTGCCTGGAGGAAACCGGCCATGTCAAGCTTCGATGTCATGAGCCAGTGATCCTGCGGGAGGAACTGTCTCCTGGAATCGCGCTCGTACAACATCTTCGTTGCTGTGGTGACCAGTGCCCTAAATCCATAAAAATCGACGCCTGAAATAAGAGTGAAGCCTGGCGGAGTGTTTGATGATGACGGCTGGCCATAAGATATACTAGTGGCTGAACCTTGGATGTCCGCCGCATTCATGTAAAGAGTGAAACCTAGGTGCTTTAAGAAGAGTGTTAACCGTTTCAAGTCGGCTAACATGAGACCATTTGAGCGTAACCGCGACCCCAAATCGGCCTTGGTCGGTGAGCAGTTCAAAGCACCGAAGAAGTCTTCGTCATCCGTTAGACGGAGAACGAAAATGTAAAGCTCGAGGAAAAGAAGGATCGTTCGCCACTCCCGGTGCCAAGTTGAGTCCGTCTCAGCATGTGCGGTAGGTGTTTTAGTAGCCTTTTCACGCAGGACTTCAAGTGCCTTATCTGGGTCGGCGGCGATTTGAGTAAAGACCGACGTTCTGCTTGCAGCTCTCCAGAAGAACTTGACTGCTGAAAGGGGTCCTTCTTGCGTGGGAATATCTGCTAGGTATAACCTCATGCGGATGTCGTCCCCAAGAGGAGGGAAGCAGGATATTAAGGTCAATATATAACCTGCGAGAATACCGGCATTCTCAAGATCCGTGCCATCGCCGTGTTCCCTGAACTTGTTAGCTACTTCGTGAGTGTCTGTAATGGACAAAACTCACATTGCAAAAGCCTCGAGGAGCCCAGAAATCTCGTCTCGGTTAGTTAAAGACGAAGCCTGCTCCAGGACATATGGAGGAAGTGCTTGTGCCGTCCCATCTTCTTCGCCTTCGGCTTTTGCTGTCGGTGATGCGAAGCCAGCCCTGATCTGATCAGATAGAGCGGAGAGCAGGGAGTAAAGTACCTTGATAGAACGAGAGTGGAGTACGGCCTGTTTCTTCGACTTCTGGAGCGCAATGAAATGGCCCAGAAGCCACAGGAGATGCGCTTCTGCTAAGGGCTTTTGCCCAGGGGCTAGGTTGGCATGAAGAGAGCGAGAGAGGCGATCAACGTCCACATTTGCTGCGAAGAGGTCGATGTTGGACTCGAAGAGAAATAAGTCGGCCTTCGTCAGGAAGGAAAGGGCGAATTCTTGATAAGCAACGTCGGAGACTGAGACTATTCACGCTGTAAGTTCGGAATCCTGAACAAACCTGGGGAGAACAACACACCATCAACCAGGAGTGGAGCATTAACTGCTTCCCGAACAGTGTGTAGAAAGGAAGAGCTGGGACCAAGGGCGTTGCAGCAATTCCCAAGCATATCATAATAGTCACCAAGGAGATGCCGCACAGATTGAGGCCTCTCCCTGATGACCGCCACCAGGGTCTGTAATAAGGTTCCTGCTTGCTGCCCCTCGTTCCGAAGGTTAAATCTGTTGACTCAAGATCAGCATACGGCTGGATACATTCTGGTTGGGACATAGGACAATGCTACCTCCTTAGCCCGGACACCAAAACTCGAACGAGCTTCTCGAGTCTGACAAAATCTATGGCGCCGGACGTAAACGCATGAAAGTTCGTTTGCAGCAGGTCCCTCGCCAATAAGCACAACCGTCGGCAGTCATCCTCGACAGAAGCCTGAAAGACACTGAGGAGCAGTGGTATTGCGTCGGTCGTCCTTCTCGCTGGATCTTGAACCAAGTTTCCCTCGTCGTAAATCTGGTCGAATGCTTGGCGTCTAGAGGCCCGCAAGGCCTTCCGAGTACGATAGCCTCTCCATACTCTCTGGATGCGCTGTGCTGCCTTCAATCGTGTCCTCTCCTGTTGCCTCTGCAGTCGCTGGACCTGCGCTTGGGCCACGGTCTTGGATGCGCCAACCGGGGTGTTTCCAGACCATGACGGATTGGTAAATGGATTGACTGATTTCTGTCCGCTGAGATTAACGTTCCGGCGCCTGCGCGAGTTGCCAGTGAAAGTCGCGAACATGTTGGTGATGGATAATTGTCGTGTCTAGATCGGAATGCTGATAGTGTTTGGGGGGGGGGGGGGAAGATGCTGTCTAGCCTGGCTTGAAGATGTGATGGAGTTGCCAACAAATAGTTATTCCCAATGCTTTCTCTCAACCTGAAATCCTCCGAGAGGTACGTGGATCATTCGAGGAACAGTGATCACACTTGAGACAATGGGAAATGTCTAATTTGTTGGTCTAGGAGGTGGTCCCCAGGGATCTGACGGAGGACGTGATGTCAGATGCCAACGACCGGAACATCCAATATCAGGAGCTGCACAGTGCTCCAGGAGATGAGTTCTTCGATGCTAGGCGCTCTCACCAAATCCTCATGCCGATTTGGCGCCCGTGATGTATTGCTGAAACAGCAGGCGGGATGGTAGGCAGTCACTCAGCAGGGTTGGATGCTTTTTGTTTTCCAGAAAGTTCACTGGGTGATGAGGCAGGCATTTGCGGCCGCAGCGGGCTAGAAGCTCGGGTCCCCGAGGCAGCAGTTCGTTGCGGCTGTAGTGATATATGTACTCCGTACTTTACCAATCAGTCAAGGGGCCATTTGACGTGGCCGCCCAATCGACGCAGGATGTAGGAATGCAAACTAAAGTGTGGACAATACGACTAGCAGGTGATGCATTATTGCTGGAGAAGGAAGCAGATCTTGTCTCGGTCTAGACGCAGCACTGGGCATTTGGATGTCGTGTTAAGAGGTCCAAGGTACCTCTTCAAACATCCTGCTCGAAAAGCTTACTCTGAAGCCAGGGCAGTTACCCACATGCTTCGCAATGCCGTCATTGGACCCAGGGTCAGCCCACAAAGCCCCACTGATAACGATAAGAGAACCCCGCCACACCATAACCGTCTTAAGTGCCCGCAGCAAAGAAGCCAGCAGTGGCGTCTCCCGGTCTGTGCATTTTACTCTCGGTAAAAGCATAGGTTGCAAATGCTGAGTCAAAATCGGTTCGTCAAGCTGGCAAATGCAGGGACACATCAAGTTAGGATTGGATGGGATGGGAAATTGGCTGTTGCCACGCAATTGGTTCCCAAATGCCACATGCTAAAATGCCATGCCAGTGCGTTGCCTGGGCGAATCATGATGGGAGAAGACGGGGGCATGGCAAACCCCGAGGCCGCGGCACGCTGGATAATTGAATAATTCCCCGGTTTGTGGGTGGTCAGGTCTGAAACTGGGGGCGGTAGAAACAGAAAAAAAATCTGTCTCCGCAGGTGCCATCTTTGCCCTCTTCCTTCCTCCCTCCCCATCGAACGATCAAACCTTTAAAAACCTTCGGATTCTTTTCCAAAAATTCCAGAAAGAAGTCAGATCAGTTCGACACCACCTTGCCTGGTTCTGTTCTCATCTACTTCTTTTCTGAAAAACCTTCAAAAAATTCGACACAAAAAAATTTGAAAAAGCCAAAAAAAATCCAGGTACCTGCCTATTCGCTACCATCCAACAAAAAGCCCCAGAAACATCCAAAAAAGTAAAAAATAACCCCTTCCCCTCCCCCCCCCTTTCGGTCGTTTTCTCCTGGACGAGAGTCTATCGCTGGTTGCGCGCATCTGTGGCATCTCTGGCACATTCGAGTGCTCAACACAATTTCCAGCAAAGAAGGGCTATCAGGTCGTCTCGTCCTGTTTTTTATCTGTCTGTCTGCCGTCTCCCCTTTGTGTTTGCGAGCAGTGGCTAAGTGCATTTACGCACCGCACACCCCATGCCATCTACCCCTTCCCCTCGTCACACATAAACTTTGTTCGAATTTTGAGCATCTAGCAGCATCATATCGTACGTCGTTCGGTCGCCGACGCATCGCCACGAGGCTGGGAGTGCTTTCGTTATCGTGCCGAACTTCATATTTTGCCTTGTTGAGCGCTCGGCTAACCATTATCGACCCCGCAGACAATAAAAAAATTCAACAACATCCAAAATGGCTGCTCCTGCCTCGACCGCTGTTGACCAGCTTGCCGCTGATCTCAACAATGTCAGCCTGAACGGCGGTGCCAATGGTGCCGCTCCCGCTGCTGACACTGCTGTCGCTTCGGGCGAGACCCAGACTGCTCAGTCCGAGACGACTGCCCCGGCTGCTGCGACTACCACCACGTCGACTGCTCCGCACCCGCAGGCTTCGGCTTCTCTGTACGTTGGCGAACTGGACCCGTCTGTAACCGAGGCTATGCTCTTCGAGCTCTTTTCTCAGATCGGCTCCGTCGCCTCCATTCGTGTCTGCCGTGATGCCGTCACCCGTCGCTCGCTCGGCTATGCCTATGTCAACTACAACTCAGTTGCTGATGGTGAGAAGGCTCTCGAGGAGCTGAACTACACCCTCATCAAGGGTAAGCCCTGCCGTATCATGTGGTCTCAGCGCGACCCCGCCCTACGCAAGACAGGCCACGGCAACATCTTCATCAAGAATCTCGATGCCGCCATCGACAACAAGGCTCTCCACGATACTTTCGCTGCGTTCGGCAACATCCTTAGCTGCAAGGTTGCCACTGACGAGAACGGCAACTCCAAGGGCTACGGTTTCGTGCACTACGAGACCGATGAGGCCGCTGCGCAGGCCATCAAGCATGTTAACGGCATGTTGCTGAACGAGAAGAAGGTGTATGTCGGCTACCACATCCCGAAGAAGGACCGCCAGTCCAAGTTCGAGGAGATGAAAGCCAACTACACCAACGTGTACATCAAGAACATCAATCTCGAGGTTACCGAGGAGGAGTTCCGCGAGTTCTTCTCCAAGTGGGGTGAGATCACCTCATCGACTCTTGCTCGCGACGCCGAGGGCAAGCCCCGCGGCTTTGGTTTCGTCAACTACAGCACCCATGCCAGCGCCGCCAAGTGCGTCGAGGAGATGAACGGAAAGGAGTGGCGCGGCCAGGAGCTCTATGTTGGCCGTGCTCAGAAGAAGCACGAGCGCGAGGAAGAGCTCCGTAAGTCCTACGAAGCTGCTCGCCTTGAGAAGCAGAACAAGTACCAGGGCGTCAACCTATACATTAAAAACCTCTCGGACGAGGTCGACGATGAGAAGCTCCGTGCCATGTTTGCCGAGTTCGGTCCCATCACCTCGGCCAAGGTCATGCGTGACACTCCCCCGGAGCCCGCTAAAGACGAGAAGAACAAGGAGAACAACAAGGAGAGTGAGAAGGAGGGCGAGAAGAAGGAGGGTGAGGGCGAGGGTGACAAGAAGCCCGAAGTGAAGAAGCCCGAGCGCAAGCTTGGTAAGAGCAAGGGCTTCGGCTTCGTCTGCTTTGCCAACCCGGACGATGCCACCAAGGCCGTTGCCGAGATGAACCAGCGCATGGTCGACGGCAAGCCTCTTTATGTTGCTCTTGCTCAGCGCAAGGAGGTGCGGAAGAGCCAGCTTGAGGCTAGTATCCAGGCTCGCAACCAACTCCGCATGCAGCAGCAGGCTGCCCAGGCCGGCCTGCCTCAGTACATGCAACCTCCTGTCTACTACCCCGGTCAGCAGCCCGGCTTCCTCCCTCCTGCCGCTGGCCGTGGCATGCCCTTCCCTCAGGGTGCCCTCGGCATGCCCCCTGTCCAGGGCGGCCGTCCTGGCCAGTTCCCCCCTTATCCTCAGCAGGCTGGTCGCGGCACGATCCCTCCTCAGGTGCCCATGTACCCCATTGGCCAGTTCCCTGGCGCTTATCCTCAGCCTAACAACCCGCAGTTCCTTGCTGCCATGCAGCAGGTTCAACAGGCTGCTGCTCTTGCCGGCGGCCGTGGTGCCCCTGCTGGCCGCGGCGTGCCTACCGTCCCTATTCCTCAGGGCATCCAGGCTCCTGGCCTCGCTGGCTACCCTCCTAATGGCCGTCCTCAGAACGGCAACCTGGGTCGCGGCGCTGGCCCTAACCGCAGCAACTTCCCGGCCGGTCGCGGTGCTCCTCCCGCTGGTCCTCTCGGTGTCCCCGGCGAGCTGAGCCCCGCCGCTCTCCTCCAGTCGCAGTTGGCGGCTACCACCAACCCCCAGCAGCAGAAGCAAATCCTGGGTGAGAACCTGTTCCCCAAGGTCCAGGCTCTCCAGCCCGAGCTGGCCGGCAAGATCACCGGCATGCTCCTTGAGATGGATAACCAGGAGCTCATTAACCTGTAAGTTGTCTCGCTTATCGCTCATTCAAACTGTTTACTGACATCTTCTAGCATCGAGGATGAAGCTGCTCTGGTCGCCAAAGTCAACGAGGCCATGGCTGTCTACGAGGAGTATGTCAAGTCGCAGCAGGCTCAGCAAGGCCAGGCCCCAGCGGCGGCGCCGCAGGCTGAGGCTGCGGCCGAGAAGCCCAAGGAAGAGAAGGCCGAGGAGCAGAAAGCTTAGGTCAGCGTTCGCTGAAGCCCAGAGTAGGGTTGGAGCTCGCGGGAATCTTTTGCTGCAGGCGTCATCGAGACGGATAGTCCTTGTCTTTCGGGAAATGCGCGGTGCGGTTCTTTCTTCGTGATTTTACGTACGGGTTCTGGTCGTGGTCGGTCGGGAAAAGTTTTGATACCAGCTTGCCAAACAACAACAACGCGAGTCAGCAGATCCTATCCACTCTGATGATCCAGCGGAAAACAAAAATGGAAATGGCAGGATGATGATGATCAAGATGAGAAACGTTTTATCTACCCCATCTATCTGCTTTGGAGAGACAGAGAGAGAGAGAGAGGAGGGAGAGAGAGTTCATGAGCCTCTCTTTCTTTCATGTCACCTGTCTTGTTCTCTTGCCCTTTTTCAAGGGAGAGTGGACGATGCGGATTGCGGATTTAACACGGCATTCTGCTATGGTTATGGCATTGCTACGTCGTGGGCTCATGTATTGATAGACTTTGCTATTACTGGTATGTGATGACTAAGTACCTGTCTACGGATATGGTGGGTGACGGGAGGGATATTTATCTGGTCCTTCTTCTCCACGGGTGTCACTGGTTGGCTGTTTTCTTCGGTCGACTCGGATGGACAGCAACGTGCATTTCGGTAGGATGGATGGATCACGGATGTTAGGCAGGCAGGTAGGAGATATGAAGCCTTACGGCGTGCAGTGTTACCTCTTTATTTTTGTTGTGATATTTGTCGTGTGTGGTGTGTGCTGTGCGCTCCAAACAATCCATCATAACTATTGTCCCCCGATGGATCCCCTCCCCCTTACTCCTTTTCCGGATATTCTCCTCCCTAGTCTAATGATAACCACTATTCCAACTGCCCGTTTCCCTCCCCTTCTTGTTCCCCCTTCCTCTCCCTCCAAAAACCCTTCCCATAACTAACCAACACTTCCTCACCCCTCAATATCCCCACATCCTTTGCCCATCCTTTCGCATTTCTCCCCGCTCTCAACACATACACCGCCATGCACAGTTCTCCGATCCTTGGGTCCCAGGCTAGTTTGAACTCCGCGTTGGGGCGTTTGCGTTTGTTTGCCCAGGGGTCGTTTTTCGATTTGGTCTTGTTGGATTTCGTGCTATTAATTAGACTCGAGGGTGTGGGGAAGAGGGGCAGGGGCACACCACGGTAGTCGTTTATGAAACGGGCTTCGTTACCGGCGCGGGAGGCGTCGATTGCTAGGTTGAGGGGCCGGGAGAGCCAGAGGTCGTAGTTGGAGTGGGCGTAGTCGTAGTTGGGGTCGAGTTCAAGTGGGTTGTGGTCGGGGAGGTTAGGGTCCTCGTCGCTGGGGGGGATGTCTTTATGATGTTGGGGGTTGACATCGTAGGTGATGCTGGGGTCTGAAGGGTCTGAACATGACGATGATGCCTTGGTTGGTTCATCAGATGTCGATGAATTTCCTTTCTTTACTTCATCCCCCATCTCTTCTAGCCCCTCCGGCCGCCCAAACGGCTCCGTCCCAACATGTACCTCCCCCAAGTAAGGCAGAATCAACTCCCCCGGCTTCAAGTCCCTTGTCGCGAACAGCCCGGCCTGCCCATACGCCGGATCTACCTCATCCCCCTCTCGTTAACCCCATCCAACAATACATATGTGTATTACTCATGAAAGAACTTACGCTTCGGATCCGTAATCTTCTCAATCCTGACCTTCTCAGACGGCCCAAACGTGAGGTCTCGAGGGATATCTGGGATTGGATCTGAAGGATCGTGTGGGGGTCGAGTCCGGAGGGCTGTGAGGTGGGAGGGGGAGAGATAGGGAGAGTAGAGCGGACGGGTGAGGTAGGGGATGTTGGAGGGCCAGTTTTGGGGGAGGGGTTTGGGTTGGGGTTTAGGCTGAGAGTTGGGTTGTTGTGTGGCTGCGGACATTTCTTGTTGCTGTTGGGGGGTGACTTGAGAGGATGACACAACGTGATGTTGAAAGAGAGAGACAGTCAAATTTTGAGCGGGGAACATGTCTTCACCGAGATTTTGCCGTCTGCAAGCGACCTAGTGTCGATAAAAGCTGTCACTTGGAATTCGAGGAGCAAAGGTCATGGAAGTTGATAAATGTGACTCTTCACAGACTGTATACAGGTATCTGACAGTGGTATCCGTACATACAAAAGCTGACAATTATCCGTGCAGCGCCAACCATACATATAATATCCGTACCACGTCCAACATAGAAATCTATACATAAGAGTCCCCGACAAGAACCGTGCTCCAATCCCACATGGTATCCCGAACTCCCAATCCTACAAAACCAGTCCGTACACCAAATCTAACCAAGAAACCCAAACTCCAGTCCATACCGCCCGTTACTCAATCAGAAAGCCACCACCCTGATCATTATCATTATCCTCGTCAGGAACAAAGAAACCACCAGCTCCGTTATACTGCTCCTCAGCATCCTCCACCTGCACATGTTCTTGCTGTATTTCCTCAATCTTCATGCTCCCACCCTCATCTTTATCCTCTGCTTCACCCCCCTCATCAACGTTCGCCCAAACCCTCTCCCTAATCTTCAACCCCCTCAACATATATTTCCACATTGCCAGCACGCGTCTCCTCTTCCTATCCTCCTCTTCTTCCCTCTCCAAATCCTCCAAACCCCTAATCACCGTCCAAACCGCCTCCTCATATTCCTTGGCCACCACGATCCCCTTCAACACGCCCCTCCCCATCTTCCCTTCCCACGCAAACCCCACGAGCGCAGGCGCGTAATCCACGCCCAACAACCACGCCGCTTTGCCCGCCATCTCATGCTTGATGTGCACGCCGCCCTTCGGCAACATACCGGGAACAAACAGCTCGATATTACCGAAGCTATTGCGCGGCACAACGCCGTTCTGCACGGGTGGGGCTTGGTACCGCTCGGTCTGGGAGTACATGTACAGGGGGATGTTGCCGGACGCAGAGTCGCCGAATAAGCCGACATGGTCAATGTCATCGTCCTCGCAGTCGGCAGCGGACAGACTGGTGTACCCTTTGGTGGTCCGGCGGCGTGGGAGGATTTTGACGGCAACCTCGTCGCGGCGGACGACCCGCCCTAGGCGGAACCAGGCTTCTTTGCTGCGGACGACGCGCACGTCGGAGCGGAGGTAGATATTTTCTTTCTTCTTTCTGGTCGAGCCTGTAGTGAGGGTGCCGACGGGTTTCGCGTCCGGGACGAGGGCTTCGTTTTGGAGGAGGTGTCGCTCTAGGACATAGACCGGGTGGTCTTTAAAGTCGATTATGTTTTGCGGCATCGGCTCGCGCGACTCGATGGTTGAGAGCTCGGTGAGCTCGGCCTGATCGGGGGGAGTTATGCGGCCGCGATAACGGAACAGGGCCAGACGGAGGAAGCGCTCGCCGTCGGTCATGACGGCCTTGTTGGGGTTGACGAGATGGTTGGTGGGGTATAAGCTGGGGTCGTCGATACGCAGCTTGCGAGTCTTGGTCGCGTATGCCTTTGCATAGCGGCGGGTGACATCCGTGGCTCTGCCGTCGGCTGAGAAGGCGATGACGTAGGCCATGTTGTTTTGCAGGTCGGAGAGAGGAGGCTCGAGACAGTCGGTCCTCCATTGAGTGCAGGTCACCAAGGGATCGACTGGGTGCCAGGTGTTGGGGCCGGCGTCGAGCACTTCGACCCAGTAGACTGGGTAGGCAGACTCGTCACGGATCTTCTTGAAGACCGGGGGCGGCGGAGGAACAGGGGGAGACTGCGCCGGGGAGGTAGTCTGTGGCAGCTGGTAGAAGGTCGTATAATGATAAGGACGACCAAAGTGTGACCGGAAACCCAGAGTCGTCGCGACATTAAGGGTCGTCGCGCCGGCCGGAGACTGAGGGAATTTGGTTGTGTTCTTGGCAATCACGGCCTCATATTGCTCGATAGGATTCGGCTTTGGCGGCTTTTCAGGTTTGCTGTCCCTCTGTGACATCGAAGGTGCAGTGGACACAAAGGGCAGTGGCTGAAGAGAGCAAACTAGTCGAGCCTCAACGCCCACGGCACGGAGCAGGGCACAAAAGAGCTGAGCACCTACGTCGCGGGAGCCTCTCATGGTCTTTGCAGCCTTGATAAAGTCCTCTTTCTCCTTAACGGACTCCATGTCATGGGGGAGCTGGTACTGTGGGCGCACATTAGTCAACCCTGAGAGTCAGAGGCAAAGAACGGAATACTACCCCTACGTACGTTACGCAGCTGTTTTTCGTCCTCTGCCCAGAGAGCCCTCCGAAGGCCTCGCTCCATGATGGTATACTTGATCTTGAAGGCGTCGCGGGCTTCCTGGACACCGCGCTTCAAAGACAGGGTTCGGCCAAACTGGTTGAGCGACTCCCTGGGGATCAATGCGCCAATGGTCTTCTCTGGAAGAAGACTGCGGAGGATGCCTTGCACCTCGGGATCGTTACACCACCAGTTCCTACGCTCAACATGGGCGAGCAGGCATAGGAAGTGAATCTTGTGCACTTGGATGCGGCGTTGCTTTTCCTCCCGAGTCATGCGCTTGCGGCGCTCTGGACGGCCTGGGGTATTGGCATTGGCGGAAAGATGAGCTGACAGATTTAAGTTCAGACCGCTGGAGGTCTGGCATGAACCGGATTCTGGCTTTGATGATGCAGAAGGTCCTATGGCCACATCCTCAAAGTCGATGTCATCGAACTCATCTTCGTCCTCCTCGTCCAACTCCCGGACTGCAGTCTGGATGATGGGTTTCGGCATGCCAATGCTATCAACTTGGGGCTTTTCGTACTCCTTGTTCCTAGGAATACTGGCTGTGGTACTAGCTTTACGCATGCTAGAACTACCGGGAGACTTTCCTTGGGTATCATTAACAGTGTCCATGTCCTTGTCCTCATTCGCCTTCGCCGTGGTTGATCTGGCTGCGATGCGTCCCTCACCAGGCCTCTTGCGTTTGGCCGGGCGTTCCGCAGGGTCGCTGTTCTGAGTCGTCAATTGCTCGCGATGCACCTCGCGCAGCATCTCGCGGAACACTTCAGGGATTGCAGCCTTGCTGCCGCCGGCCAGTTTTTGCGGGCCCGACCGCGACGGCGCGAGGCGTTTCTTGCCCGCCATTGTCCGCGATAAGGCAGAATCCGACTTTGCAAATTGGCCTCTTTGTGGGAATCTGCCACGTTAAGATTCTCGAACAATTAGAGTGGGGGGCTAAAATGACGTCAACGTTGATCTGCAAGCCGCGTGCTGAGTCGCTTTTAGGTCGCTTAGGTTTAGGTGAGTGAGGCTTTGTCGTGGTGGGGAAGCGGCTGCTTGCAGCCTGGAAGTTCAAGCCACGATTTTGGATAGCGGATTGGGGATCAACCCGCTGCTGCTTGCATGTGGCTTGGTGTGGAAATCGGGGTTTGGAAACCAGCCACCTAGGGTAGAGCAATCTGGTAATTCGCCGACAGAAAGCACTCCCAAGAAATGCTTTTCCCATTTGCTGCCTGGAGTTTTTGTCCTCCAAAAATCCTCAATGGCTAGAAAGTTCTGCATATTTAACCACTGCTGTGGATTTTCCCATCCTCCATCCTCGAGCTTACGAAACACCACGCAGCCACGATGACTTGTCTCTGTGATGCCGGGAGGAGATCCTTGTCCTCCCGCCGAGAAGCGTGCGGAAAGGTTGTTTAAGCTCGCCTAGGTTGCTGGGGTCAAGGCCAAGATCTCTGTTGATGCGGCCAGACCAACCGAAGCACTGAGGCCTACCACCGCGCCTTCAGTTCGTCAAGACTGAGGCCTACCACCACTCCTCCAGTTCGTCAAGACTCTCATTATGCGACTAATATTATTGGTGCACAGTCATGTCGTGTTTCGTTGCTGCCCGAATGTAATCTTGCTTTTGACAGTTGTTGCCTGCCAGTCATAGGCTTCTTAGGCTGTGTTGGCCGAGTGTGCGATAAAAAGCAAACCCAAAGCTGCACCCTCACTACCCTTTTTTTCTGCCGACACACACTCTCTCTCTTGCCCAACATCACTTCTCTATTCCCATCTCCATCTCTTATCACGCTTCTAGGTTCGCTGCCGAACGGCGAACGCTTCCCCATCGATCGGAGGGTCAGCAGTCAATTCAGTTACAGATTACCAGCTAGCACGCCCAGCGGGGTATCCTCTGGGCTCTGGACTTTTCTTGAACTTTGTTCCGCATCCTCCACTTGCCCCAGGTAATGCGACCCGCCGTGATCGTTTATGGATCTTGATTTCATCCCAGCATTCATCTAGATCTTTACTTTTGCTTCGCTTCGCGGCTTTGCTGGCCGATAAGCAAACTAGACCTGTTGGTGTCCGTGGTTCGCTTTTGCCTTTTGTTTACCGATTGTCAACCTGCCGCCCACTCCTCTCAATCCTCTCCCAAGGAAGAGGGCAGACGGAAAGCCCTTGTATCGCAACGGCGTCGTACTTACGGGGGCGAGGTTCCTTTACAGCGCCTGGGAGCGGGACGTGACACCCTCCACAGGGTTTACAGCGAGCGTCCACTCAAACACTCACACCACTTTGGTGGCCTCAAGATCAGCTCATCCTCGACGGCAGCTACAGTCACAACACTAACAACGACAACAGCAGTCACATAACGACAGCTACATCACAAAGTCAGTGGCCTTCTGAGTCACTACTAAGCCAGATCTGTTTGCCGGTCGATTGGCCGGCAAACATCACTACTCATATTTATCTGCTGACAGCACTTTTTTCGTATATAAATCAGTCTTCGAGAGTCCTCGCTCGTCAACCAGTCTCATTTCTCCCGCTACCATACTCATTACCATCCTTACTTCTTCGTTCCGTCACTTCAAACTTGCTGCCGTTTACCCGTTTGCTTCGAAATGTCTGACCGTGGTCGTGGTGGTGGTCGAGGACGAGGTCGCGGTGAGTTCCGCGGTGGCGGTGGCGGTCGTGGAGGGGGCCGTGGCGGTGGTCGGGGCGGCGGAGGTGCTGGCCGGGGCGACTTCCACGGCGGCGGCGTCCGGGGAGGTCCTGTTCATGTATATTCGTAAGTTGATTAGGAATGGCGTCATTCGTGGCATGGGCTTCTCACACACTCTCGCCAGGGGCCGCAATGGTATCCCACAACCCGACCCCGCCATTACGAAGCTTGAGGACACCTACATCCAGAATTATGCCGGCGATATCACGTCCAAGCTCGGCAAGCTGTCTCTCTCCGATAAGCCGGAGTTTTTCCCCCACCGCCCAGCTTTCGGCACAGAGGGCAATCCGGTCACCCTCTGGGCCAACTATTTCCCCCTCAACATCAAGAAAAACACGCCCTTGTATCAGTACAGCATCCGCGTTTTGGACAAGAAGGTCACCAAAGAGCAGGCTGAGGCTGTCGATGTCGAAAGATCCCCTCAACCGCAGAAGGGCAAGGGCAAGGGCAAGGGAAAGGGCAAGGAGGACTCGCAAAAGCCTGCTCCTCCTAAGGAGGCCAAGGGCCAAAAACGGGAAAAGGTGATTCAACAGGCCCTGAGCGGTTTCCCGACTCATACCGTGACTACAGAGCTCAAGTCTCAGGTCGTCTCCGTCGGCCCCCTTAAACTCCCTCCGGATAACATCATCGAGGTCACCTTAGCCGAAGCCGGTAGCAAGAGCGAAACATGGTTCGTTTACTTCGACGGCCCACAGTCCATGGATCTGACTGGGCTTGTGAGATTTGTCGAAGAGCAAGGGGACAAGGGCAGCGAGGATGTCTTTCCCAAGTACCAAGCTGAAATCAACTCTCTTAACGTCGTGCTGGGCCACACGCCCCGTTCTGACCCGAACACAGAGGTTGTTGGCCGGAGTCGCTTCTTTGCCCTCGATAAAGGACGTGTCGAGGCGTCGTTGCAGTTGCAGTCACAACTGATTGACATTCTCCGCGGTTATGTCCAAGCCGTGCGCCCGGCGACCGGCCGTCTGCTTCTGAATGTCAATGTGACCCACGGAATCTTCCGCAAAGGGATTAAACTAGATAAGCTTTTCAAGTCTATGGGCTTGACCGGTCTGAACGACCCAGACAAGCTTTCCGATCAGAAGCTGAAGCATGATCTGGTCAGAGTCAACAAGGTTATCTCGAAGGCTAGAATTCAGTGCATGGTCCCGGACGTCAACGGAAAGCTCATTCCGGTTGAGCGGACCATTGCCGGCCTGGCAACCACTAAGGATGGTCCCAAGAAGAGGGGCAAGGATGAGAAAGACGAAGGAAACAGGCCCGAATTCTTCTTCCCTGACTTTCCCTACACTAGCCCGGCAACGACTAGGTTTCTTCTCCGGCCTCCAAAGACCCCGAGAGACCCGCCGAAGGGCCTCAAGTACGGCGATAAGGTTACTGTTGAGGCATACTTCAAAGCCAGTAAGATTCGTTTTTACCCTCCGATCTCATGCATCCGTTGCTGATTGAGACTGCAGAGTACAACCAGCAGGTCAACCCCGGCTTGCCCCTTATCAACATCGGCACTTCGACGGAGCCGGTATACTTCGTGGCAGAGCTGTGCACGCTTTTGCCGTCCTCACTCAAGGCGAAATTGTCGCCGAAGGAGCAGGATGCCATGATCCAATTTGCTTGCCGTCCTCCTCCCGCCAATGCCCTATCCATAACGCAAAAGGGCCGGGAGCTTTTGCGGCTTGACAGCAATCCCCTCTTGGTTCGTCCGTTCGCTTGTGTCCGCTATGAGAGATGGGCTGTGCTGACGCATCGTAGGAGAAATTCGGCATTGAGGTCGGAAAAGAATTGATCACGGTGGAGGGCCGTGAATTGACTCCACCATCCTTGAAATATGCGAACGACACAAAGGTCCCAGAGGAAGGTGGTTGGCTAATGAAGAAGGTCAAGGTGTACAAACCCAATCCCATTCCGATTAACACCTGGACATTTATGACAATCGGGTTCAACTCTCACGGCAAGCTCCAGGAAGATGTTCATAAGTTCGCGCGCTGGCTGCGGAACGATATGGGCATCAACATCGCCCCAACTCCCGTCCCCGCTAACGGTGTGAAGGCGAACAGCAATGAGGCAGCCATCCACAACGCTTTCGCGCGTCTGGATAAGGACAAAAAGCGCCCGAATTTTGTGCTCGTCATCCTGCCAGAGAAGAGCACGTCTCTATATAACATGGTCAAGAAAACCGCCGACGTCGACTTTGGCTTCCAGACTGTTTGCGTGGTGGGGAACAAGTTCACCAAAGAAGGTGGCCAGTTGGGATATTTCTCCAACGTTGGCCTGAAGGTCAACCTCAAGTTTGGTGGCGTCAACCACCACGTTGAGGATGCAGTCGGGCTCATCAAGGGTGGCAAGACCATGTTTGTTGGCTACGACGTCACCCACCCGACCAACATGTCGGCTGCTGCGGCAGAGAAGGCGCCCAGTATCGTCGGCTTAGTGGCCAGCATCGACAGGGAGCTTGGCCAGTGGCCTGCCGTGGTATTCCAGAACCCCAAGGGCCAGGAACAAGTTGACAAGGTCTTCGCCGACCACTTCAAGAGCCGCTTGCGCTTGTGGCAGAACAATAACAGCGGCCATCTCCCGCAGAACATCATCATCTTCCGCGACGGTGTCTCGGAGGGTCAGTTCAAGATGGTCTTGGACGTCGAGTTGCCTTACATCCGCGACGCCTGCCGCGCGGTGTATCCCAACGGAAAGCAGCCGCGTCTGACGCTCATCGTGTCGGTGAAGCGCCATCAGACGCGCTTCTACCCGACCGATCCGACCCACGCTCATCACAAGTCCATGAGCCCCAAGGAGGGCACCATCGTCGACCGCGGCGTTACTAACGTCCGCTATTGGGACTTTTTCTTGCAGGCGCACGCTTCGTTACAGGGTAATCTCCCCTCTTCCTCTTCTGTCGATTGAGTAGACCGAGACTAACAGAGTAAAAAAAAAAAAAAAAAGGCACCGCCCGCCCAGCGCACTACACCGTCCTCCTGGACGAGATCTTCCGCGCCGATTTCGGCCCCCAGGCCGCCAACAAGCTGGAGCGTCTCACCCATGACATGTGCTACATGTACGGGCGCGCCACCAAGGCTGTTAGTATCTGCCCGCCCGCGTACTATGCTGATTTGGTGTGCACGCGGGCCCGCATCCACCAGAGCGAGCTTTTTGACGACGAAGGCAGCTCGATTAACGATGGAGAACGCGAGAGGATCACGAGGAGACGGGTGCATGAGAGGGTGAAAGATAGTATGTATTACATCTAAGGATAGTTGACGAGGGATATGATATGGGGGATACATTAAGGATATTTTGGAATATTTAGGAATATTTCGAGTATGATGAGCGTTTAATATATAAAGATGTAGTTGATGGGATAATATTTGCTTGTGAGCTGGATGTCTCCTACGTAATCTATCCTCTACAGGAAATATCTTGAAATCCCCTCCCACTGTCTGCCCTTGGGGAAGATGTTATTGCATGGCTCAGATGCGCCATGAAAACTGGGTGTTGGTTTTTTTTTCCGGGGTTAGGGTTGTCTGTGATACCCCATAGTGGGCTGCCTGCAGGATAAAATGTTTCTCACCTCCTCCACCTGTTTCATGACGTCCTCCACCCTTGACCGTGCGCTCTCCCCTAACCCAGCCGCGCTACAACTTGCCTTTCCCCTTCCCTTCCCCGTCCCTTCCCCGCCCCCCCCCCCGGCCACAAACAACCAACATTCACTGGTTATCAATGCCAAGTTAGGTTGTTTCCTCTTCTGAGATACCTCCGTAGCTAAGGTAGGTAGGGTAGGTATATAAGTAGATATAGTTAGATCTGTGAAGCTTCTCGAAATTCGAGTGGTTGGGATTCAAGTTTAGCGCCCTAGCGCCTCCCTTCGTCGTGGTCAAAACTTTGTTTGACGCGTGAGTTGACTTGACAATATTTGACAGGTTTGAAGTTTATCAGTCCCCCTCTCCCTTCGGGTTCGTCCCCATCCGTGCGATCATTGCGCTACCCTGATACTGATACGGATACTCACTTCTGTTGGGGGGGGGGTTTGGCGGGTTTCTCGAAACTGCTATCTATGACTTACACAGCCACCCCCGAGTTGCACACGGCGACAGAAGACCAACACGACAACCGGCGCATCGGCGTCTGGGGTTAAGCTCCCGCTGTGAGAGCTTATGGCCCTCCTGGGACTTAAGGGGCTGCGGCGGGTAGTGTTCGATGTTTTGCTTTCTTTTTTTTTGTTCCTTAAGATTTTAATGTTTAAACGTTCTGTTGATTTCTCTGGAGGTACTTTTTTTTTCCAAGTCGTCGGCGAACCTGCCCAGGTTAGGTAAAGTGTCTGTTGTTGGCGTTGAGCGTGGGTTTTGATCGGGGGGTATAAGACTCAGGATTCTTTGGTTCTTTTAAGATTTCTCTCTCTCTCTCTCTCTCTCTCTCATGTTTTTGTTTTATTGACCCGAAGTTGGGCGTTTCGTGGTTCGCGGGCAAGCAGGAAGGTCTTCCACCACTCACTCATCGGAGCCCAAGTTGTGGTATCAATCCAGGTTCTTTTAACTCAACGTATCTCTCCTTAAATGTACATATGCTACACTACACACTTATACAACTAGTAAAGTGATTATCGATTGCACCCTTCTCCAAAGGAGACGTATTTCCCACCAAGTCATGATATGTAGTGACCTGTTCAGTATCCAACCAACTCCGAGCGCCGACCTGATCAATCTTCCTTCTTCCTGTAGTCCCACATGAACTCCTGTAGATACCATAGTAGCTCATCACATCACTATGTCTTTCATTGCCCTAATCTTACAACAATAAGCATCATCATCATCATCATCATCATCATCATCATCATCATCATATGGAGGAAAACGTTTTCCAGAGTCAAATCTTGTCGCATTCTCCTCTTTTTCTCTTTGAACTGACTGAAAATAGGAGCCCCTGGAAAAAAAATTGTTTTATGGTTTAAGAGAGTGGATAGTGTTGGGGAGTGATACAGGATAGTTTAGGCTGCCTTGTCTTGTGCTATATTGTGTGCCGAGCTCTATGAACGAACGAGAGAAACCAACTGGCCGGGGGGAAGAGCCCGTGTTACCTCACTCCAACACCAATATCATCGTGATAGTGGTACAAAAGTCGTAGCTTCTCGAGAGGACAGTGGTGAATTGACTTGACAAATCTGTTCTCGGGGACGAGAAAGGAGGGAAAGAGAGAGAGCGATCGAAGGTCGTTGTGCAGCGGCTGGAGGGTCGAAAGTTGGATACGGCTTGGCGTGGAGAGATACTTGTCGGGGAAACAGAAGGGTGCATGGAGATAGTAAGTATCGTACAAGGTCCGAGTTAGATGTCGTCTATTAGTCGGTCGGTAGGTCGAAGACCCGATTTACGCAAAGGCGCCGACAACGGACATGCCAGCAGCTGGGAGAGAGAGTTAGCTTCTGTATATATATATATATATATATAAACTCATGTAGTGGGGGTTGTAAAGGTCATACCTCCGAGAAGGACGCAAATAAAGGCCAACGTGCGATCCTTCTTGGTCAACGTATGCCTCGCCTCCTCCGACAAGAAGTCCTCAGCCAGGAGGTCGACCAACGCAGCGTAGAGCAGGAGACCGGACGAGCTACAATCACCATTAGCCATTATTCCCCCAGCAAACCCTCACCTGGAATCCACTCACATCGCATTAAACACACCAACGATGATCAATCCGAACGCGCTATTTGGATCATACGCATCCCTCGCAATCAACCCAATTGCCTGGCCAATTGGGCACGTCGTGCCGAACGCGAGTACCAACAACCACGGCTTGATGCTGCCGCGCGGATAGGGCACCGCCGCAATGCGCGAGCCCAGACCCAGCCCCTCAAACGCCTGGTGGAAGAGCATGGCGATGAGCAGCACGATGAACCCGTCGATCGTGATGGAGATGGTCATGCCGACGAAGACCGAGTGGAACAGGATACCACCTTCGAGCAGGGTAATGTTCATCGACATGCGCTTGTACACTTGCGGATCGACGGGCTGGCCGGTTTCGACATCGATATAAGGGGAATCGACGACCGCGGGGGCTGGGGGAGGAGGGGGCGGGGGCGGGGCAGTGGTCATGGCGATGGGGCCCGGGTTGCCGATCATGGTGCGGCGGCGGCTGTATGCCTGTTCGGAGAGCTTCTTTTCGAGGGTGCGGATGGTGTTCATCATATCTAGCTTCTGGCGCACGTACTGCTCGTAGAAGACGACGAACCAGGCGGGCATGTCGGAGCGAATCTCGATGTCCTTGTCCGAGTCGTAGAGGTACTCGCGGCGCACCTCGTACATCTTTTCGTCGTATGCCCTTTGCGCCATCTTCTTTTCGTACTCGACGTCGTCGTAGTAGTCGGTCTCAAAGTCGGTGGCGGCCGTGTAGCGGGGGGGCCGCGGCGGGGGGTTCGGGTTGGCCGGCTGTGGAGGGGAGATGAGACCGCTCGGGGCGGTCACCGTGATCGCCGGGGTCGACGATTGCTCGTAGCCTGTTGGACCGCCGTGCGAGTGACCGCCCAGCTTGTCGTTGAGCCACATTTCCAGAACGAAGAGACAGAACATGGAGGCCATCATGATGACACCTGGCATGGCCGGGTACTGGTCGGTGAAGAGATCGGGAAGACATGGGTCGGTCAGGTTACCAAAGGCAGTGGGAAGAAGCTGTAGAAAGTCAGTATCTCTGTTTCCCCCCCCCCCCCTACTACCTATCCTTCGGCGCATGACTTACGTGAACAAATGCGGTAGCAATGAGGACGCCAGTTCCGAAATGCTTGCAGACGAAGAAGACCTTGGTCGGGACTTTGACCCAGCTGACCTTCTTGGCGACGACTGGAAAGCCAGCACCAAGAACTGATGCGGCCATGACCAAGACTGGGGAGTGTTAATGGGATATAACATAGTACCTAGTTTTTAGGGTTCAACTTACAAAGCGCGGCAACGTGCAGACCGAGGTCATACTCGCCGACCTCGTCGCCGCTCCCACACACCGGCTTCCCCTCGGTAGGGTTGAGGTCAGAAACCGGTACGCTCACATTGTCAGCCATCGCGTGGGGATCAGTTGACTATATTGAACCAAGTTGGCGTCCCCTCGAGATGGCGAACCGTGCTGCTCTCCTCCTCTTCTTCCTCCTTCTCAGAAGGCAGAGCAGACTCTAGGCCTCTCGCCCAGAAGGAAAATGGCGAAGCGAAAAGTCAACTCAATCAAACCAGCGAAGCCGCCCCGCAGCTTCGAATCACCAGGATCCAAGAAGCGAAAAGGGAAAAAAGGAAACAAAGGGAAAACAGAAGGAAGACTTAAGTGGGCTCGGGCCCGATCATCGAAGGAGCCAACACGACAACGATGAACGGGTGAGAGATAGAGAGGAAAAAAAATAACACACAAATTAGAACGACGGTATGGGAGCACTAGGGAAAGAGAATGGCAAGGGTTCAAAAAAGCAGCGTCCTTCCCGAGGACAGCAATGGCAGAACCAAACGAAACCAAAAAGGAATAAAGTTGTGTCGTACCGTCTTTAGTATGTAATGCCTTGGGCGCCGATCAGAGGAGCGGCGAGTCGTGCACCCCCGAACGACAGGGGCTAGTCAGTTACGGGATAAACAGCGTTGTGCCCGGTACGACAGAGAGGATGATGCTGTGTTACTGGGGAAAGTGTCCCAGTCAGAGAAGAGCTACAGCATCGGCACTGGGGTCCTTGGAGGTAAGAGAACAGCAAGCCTGTTTCCCATGAACGTTTTTCGAAAAGGCTACACACAGACTGCAAGCCGTAACTCAGAGAACAGCACGTCACCAATTACCAATTGCCAAATGCAAACGCGGTGAGTAGGAATCTACATCAACAGATGAAGCGTTTACCACATCTGTAGATCGCCGGCCAGATCCCCCGGCGGCCGGGGCCAAGCTGGAGCGTCCCGCCATGGAGATGGGGTACATGGAGAGGACACTAAAACGAGTAGAGATTCGCATCTTTTCTCCATTGTACGCGTTATGGGCATCTCACGTCCTGCTAGCACTTCGACAGGCCGCTGAGAGACTGGAGATTGGCAGGCTGGAAGGGCTGACCAGAGACCACAGGCTCCGGCAATGGTGGCGGCAGAACAGAAAAAACCCATTGACATCAGGACGTGAGGTGAAACGGACCCACCGCTCTGGTGTGTCTCGGCTCCCGCTGCCGGCGTTGCCCATTCGGGGTGCTTGGATTTGCAAGCCGCTCCCCCAGAGCCCAAAGAGGCAAACGCCGATCTCCCGGGCCAGATATTCTACGCCCGGACGGCGAGAGGACCGCGGTTCGTTGCGAAGTACTTTCGCGTTGTTCGCCGCAGCTAAAGCGAAGAACTAAAAAAAAAAAAAAAAAACAAAAAAAAAAAAAACTTAGTGGGGTCAATGATGTTAAACTTCTGATGATGTTGTTCTCTCGTCAGAACCTGTCGTTTCGAAAAGCTGTCGAAAGAAGTGACCTTTGTCTCCAGTGATGTCAGCCAGGCCCGGCAAAACTTGCCTGCTGCCAGCCGCAGAGGATGTGAAGCACGGCCGGTGAGCCAGGGAGATCAAGCGAACAGGGGTCTTCTGCAGACGCGCGCGGACTGAGGGCCGAGATCTGTGCAACGGTGGGGTGGAGCCCCTGGGCGCAACGTTAGAGAGAAGCACGCCTCCTCCCACAAGCCCTGAACCATCTTGTGGTTTGCAACCGTCTCTCTGAGATATCTCAAATCTTCAGAGACTCGTCAACAAAACGGAGCCACAGAGCTGGGTAGCAGCCAGCAGCAAGGTTGACGACGTGGTGATCAAGGGTGAGGGGTTAAAACGGCCGAGAGGCCAAAAAAACCAACGCAGACTTGGCACCACACGTTATCCCAGGGCTGGCGCATTGCCGTGCTTCCTGTAACTCTCCCATCAAGATTCGGCGCAGATCGCGCACCAGACCTTGTTCCGTGTTTCGGCTCCCCACTCAGTCGAGACCGTTTGCGTACCTTGCTGTCCAGCATTATACCCGCTGTCTATGATCCCGATAGAGAGCTGTGGCCGACTGCTCGTGCGGCCACGCCCGTGACAAGCACTGGGCTTCGCTGCATGAAAGCTTCCCCCAAGAAGCCTAAGAAAAGCTTGACTTGTTGCAGTCAGTCAAGCCGGCTGCCTATCCGGGCGGTTAGACATGGTACGCGCTTCTAGATTTGTGGGCCACGAAGCCAGATCCGATCGACTCTTGAGCCTTGGCGTTTAATGAAGAGATGATGCATCTGGAAAGAAACCGTGTAGTCGATGAGTCCCGATGTCTGCCGCAGACGAGGCGAAGGTCTCTTTTGTGCCTGCTGTCTGCCCTTAGGGCTCTAGATCTTCGGGACGAGTAAGCCCTCCTCACCCAAAGCATTTAGAAAGTGACACTGTAGATGATCAGTGACGAACGATGATCAAAATGATTGCATCAATAATGACAGCTTTCTTTCTTTATGCCAGTCCATTACGCATTTCGGACGATGGGACTGGCCGGCGAACAGATCTGCGGCGGGATGGCAGGAAGTGAGTTATGCTTAGACTGTTAGTTAAAGTAGCATTTTCAAGCGAGGGAAAAGTCATAGGGCTTTTTTAAAAGAATGTTTGAGTACATGGTGGTTTAACAACAAAAAGGTCTTCACAACAACCTCGAACCTCGAGAGTTTGTGCCTGAGGGTGAAAGTCCAGAGCAAAACCGGCGCCAAGACAGCCAATGCCAAGACACAGCGTCGAGACCCCACCACCAAATCAGGTAGGGCGGGGTAGCGGGGCATCCATGCCAAGACGCCAAGGTCCCGGAGCTCGCTGAGTGGACTGATTTTTAGAGTTCAGGACGACGCTTACTCTCGAACCTGTTTTCATCTGATGTGAGCCCACGCCTCGAAGGAGAGCTTCTCTCCCATAATAAGATCACCGCCAATTCCTCCCATTCAGCCATTGCCCCGGCGTTCCCAAGGCTCAGCAATGGCGTTCTTCCAGCCCGGCCTGCGCAGGGCCGCCCTGAACCTCTCACGGGCGTCCTTCTGCGGGTCGTGCATGCGGACAACGCTCAGGACCCCGACGACGGCGACGACAACGCAGTCCAAGATCCTTAGGCTGCTGAATAATACGTCCAAGAGATATTCCAGCACACAGTCGCCCCTGGAGTCCCTCAGCAGCAAGGTCCGGAAGCCCTCAGCGACCAAGGCTCAGAGCTCGTCCAACTCGGGCTCGTCCAAGGGTCCCAAGTCGTGGCCCGAGACCAACGACAAGGTGGTAGGCTACTGGCTGGTTGGCAGCGCCGCCAGCGTCTTTGGTATCGTCATCTTTGGCGGTCTGACCCGTCTGACCGAGTCTGGGTATGTGCTATGTTTCCGAGGGTTCCGTTTGACTGGGGGCTAACATGCAGTCAGCCTGAGCATCACAGAATGGCGCCCCGTCACCGGCTCTCTCCCGCCCATGTCCGACGCCGACTGGCAGTCCGAGTTCGACAAGTACCGCGCCTCTCCCGAGTTCAAGCTGCTCAATCCGCACATGAACCTGGAGGAGTTCAAGAAGATCTACTTCATGGAATGGTTCCACCGCCTCTGGGGACGCTTCATCGGTCTCTCCTTCGTCATCCCGACCGTCTACTTCATCGCACGCCGCCGCGTCACCAAGCGCATGGCCGGCACTCTGGTTGGCATCTCCGGTCTCATCGGCTTCCAGGGCGTCATCGGCTGGTGGATGGTCAAGTCCGGTCTGCGCGACGAGCTTTTCGCTCCCGGCTCGCACCCCCGCGTAAGCCAGTACCGTCTAACCGCTCACCTCGCAACCGCCGTGGTCTGCTATTCCTGGATGCTCCTGGCCGGCCTGAAGGTCCTCCGAACGAACCGTTACCTGCGCGACCCTGAGACCGCGCTCAAGACCTTCCAAACCCTCAAGAGCCCCGCCCTTAAAGGCCTGCGCATCTCCGTCCTGGCCTTGACCGCCCTCATCTCCGTCACGCTCCTCTCAGGCGCTCTCGTCGCCGGCCTCGATGCCGGCCTAATCTACAACGAATTCCCCATGATGGGCACTGGTCTAGCCCCTCCCAAGTCGGAACTCTTTGACCCCTTCTACTCCCGCAAGGAAGACCGCTCCGACCTAATCTGGCGCAACATGCTCGAGAACCCGTCTCTCGTGCAACTCGACCACCGCATCCTCGCCACGACGACCTTCTTCGCCGTCTGCGCACTCGTGCTGTACGCACGCACGGGCCGCGTGCGCGCCGCCATGCCCAAGAACGTGAAGCGCGGCGTTAACGGGCTGCTGCATCTCGCTCTGGCGCAGGTGACGCTGGGTATTACCACGTTGATTTACATGGTCCCCATTCCGCTAGCGGCGGCGCACCAGGCGGGCGCGCTGGCGCTGCTGACGGGGGCGTTGGTTGTGGGACAGAGGATGAGGGTACCCAAGTCGACGGTTGCTCTGGTGCAGAAGGCGCTGAAGGCGCCGCCGAAGGTACAGGCTGAGATGATTAGCCAGAAGTTGATGAAGAATATTGCCGAGAAGAAATAAAATGAGATGGAAAGGGGGACGAAGGGGGAGGGGGGGGGTGTGGGGGAAGTGGTAAGTGGGAATAAATGTACCATATGGATTGAATGTATTGAGTAGGACTAGGTTATACCCACGGGATGATGTATAGTATAGATGATTCCACTCGATACCACTGAAAAGAATTATACTGCTTCAAGAGAGCAAATTGATACGATGATTGATGCGATGTGAGCTCAGCTCAGCTCTCCGGTCGTCTGTGCTATCTTGGAGGGCAAAAAGGGACGAATCTATGTCCACAGGGAACCACAACATCGAGTATCATGAAGCTATTACCCCCTATCCCTCTTCAACATTCTCATCTCTACCTAAGTAATCTTAATCCCCTTCAATCACTTCTTCTCCCCCTCTCCCCCTCTCTCCCCTCCCCCTTTTCCCATTAGCACCAAATTAGCCACATTTAACCCCGTCACCGCCAACCAAACCCCCAGCCCACAAGCAACCACCCACCAGCTATTCGCCATCGTCACGCCCTCTGTCCTCATCATCCTCCGTTCCCCCAACAACCACCTCCTAACCCGTTCCCATGCCCTCTCCCTCTCCCCCTTTACTCTCTCGCCATCCTCCTCTTCTCTGTGTCCACGACGGTGCCCAGGCGCAGTCATAACCCCCTTCCTCCCCGTCAACCACACCAGCACCCCTCCAACCACCGGCAACGCCACACTCAACGCAACCTGACTCCCCTCCAACGCCGCGCTCACCCCCTTTCTGCCCACTGCGGAAGCAACCACGATGCTAGGCACCAGACTTATGCATCTAATCACTAATCTTCTTACCCATACCCCTCCTCTTGTACCTCGAAAACGACCACAACAAGTAAGAAGTGAGGAAGGCAGCGAACCCTCAATGAGAATCTGCCCCGCCAGAGTACAAACAATACCCGCGGAGGCACCGGACAGGAGAAGGGACAAGGCAAAGAGGGTGCCGGCTAAAGGGGAGAGGGATGTGGTCAGGAGGGTGTGGATTGTGAAGAGGTCCGCAGGGGGACTGTCGGAAGGGAGGGGGTAGAGGCTCGCGCCGGCGACGATCAAGATAGAGGCGTTGACGAAGAGGGCTAGGGTTGTGAGAGAGAGGGTGAGGGTTAGGGTTGAGTTGCGGAGGGAGTCTATATACGTACGTAAGAAGAGGGGGTTAGCAGGTATGTAGGTACGCCACACACTCGGCTGAGACTGGTATGGTATAGGAAGGCCCGTGGAGAGAGGGAAATGGAGCGAGGATGATTTGGGGGATGGGAGGGAGGGAGGGAGGGAACTTACGTCTTATAGCCGCTAATGAAGGCCTGTACTCTTCCTTTCTCCCGGCGACCCCATCTCTCTCGTCCCTCGCGACATCACTGATACTCAGTCTCCTCGCCATCGCCCTCTTCTCCCACTCCAAAACCTTTCCCTGCACGATCCCACTCCCGAGGTACAAACTATGCGGCATGACCGTGGCGCCCAGTATCCCGCACGCCTGATACAGCGCTGTCCTCTCCAGCAGCACCCCTGACGGCACAAACCCCTTCAACACGTCCCCGACATCAACCCCGCGTATCATGGAGAGTTGCACACAGAAGCAGACGATTACGGCTAGAACGAGGAGCATGACGATGTACTCGAAGGCTTGTAGCGCTCTGGAGGGTCGGCCGGTGCTGGTGCCAGTGGTGGTGGGGCTGTAGAGGAGCAGGATGAGCAGGACTTCCAGGATGGAGAGGGCGCAGCCGGCTACGAGAGGGATGGACGGGATCAATAGGTTCAACGCGATTGCGAAGCCGATGACCTGCGTCCCATTAGTCATCCCCCTCCCTTTCCCCCAACGACTAGTAAACGTAGGGAGCAAACATACCTCAGCAACATCCGTCGCTACCACCGCCCCCTCCGCAACTATATAAACCCCCCAGCCCACCCACCGCGGCAAATACCTCCTACTCGCCTCCGCCAGACTCAATCCACTCACCGTCCCCAGCTTAGCGGCCAGCACCTGCAAAAACACGGCACAGAAGTTCGCCAGCAGCACCACAAACAGGAGGGAAAACCGGTAGGACGCGCCGGCAGCGATCGCGGTGGCGTAATTACCTGGGTCGACTACGGGGGAGGAAAGAGAGTCAATCAATCAGGGCTCCAGTCGAAGGAGAGAAGAGAAGAGGGGAGAGGGGGTGAGGCGGGCAGGAAGCAGGGTAGTACGTACTGTAGGCGACGGAGACCATGAATCCCGGGCCGATGAAACGAGCAAAGGATATCAAAGCATCTTTGATCTTCCTTACAAGGGTGTTTTCGTTTCTGTGGCGGGGTGATGTGTCTCCGTCATTGCCGGGGCAAGGAGGTTGAGGATGGTGAGTATGGCGAGTATGGTCACGGAGTCCGCTCAGTCTCGGGTTTGGATTTGGGGCTTCGGCCTGGAGCATTCGTTCCTCCATCATGCAGAGGGCGATGGCAGTCTCTTCTATTGCGGTTGTGCTTGCGTCCGTGCTGTCTTGCTTGGTCCGGTCGTTTCGTGTGTTGTTCGTGTTATTCTCCGGCCCGGCTGGCTGTTGCAATCCATATCGGCTCGAATGCTCCTCTGACGCCGTCGCTCGGAGGGTATTGTCTGAATGAAGGGGTTTTGCATCTGAAGTTTGTGAAGCCATCTTGTAGTTGGTTGGAAGCTTGTCGACCTACCTCCTCTAAAAGTTGGAGCTTCGACGCCAGATATGGATTGTATTTCCAAGAACCTTGGCCTTTAGAGACATACCTACCTACTTCTAGGTAGCATCGTCATATCGAACCCTATAGGTAAAAAGAGCTGAGGTAAGTGCAGATGAACGCAACAATTCCCGCTCTAAGAGACAAGGTAGGTAGGTACCTAGTGGTCTCGACTGGAGAGATCCCTGCTCCCTATTGGAAGGAGCTCCAACTTTTTCAAGACAAACCTCGAATGGCGAGTTTAATCAGAGGTTGACAATACCGAACTGATTTGTTTGGCTTTGTTTACACAGTTACTAGTATTTACCTAGATAGTTTGAACTTAGGTAATATTCTAGCACACCTGCCTCCATATCTCACAATCCACGCATAATTCCAATCTATCGTCGTTGAGTTGAGTGGTTGGTGTTGGGCCAGTTGATGGCCACGACATGCGGCCTTGGGCCTGTCCATGCCGGGTGCCTTCTGCACCACAACTACCGGCGTTGAGGGGAGTTTTTCAGTTGGCCGACCTTGAATGATGCTGATCTACACACCGCCGGGCCGTGGCCGGCCTGAGGGGTCTGTTGCCCTCGGCCTGCTCTTTGAGGGTATCCCTGGACGCTTCATGTCCCCTTGCTCCATGGGTCTAGATACCCGACCCCGGTTATTCGGCCATTGCCCGCCTCCCGTAATATACACGTCCATCCCAGGCGCTTCCTTAAAGCTCCTTCTTGCTCTCCTTCCCCTCTTTCCTCTCCTTGTCGCGCTTAGCATAAATCGCTGCCGTAAAACTATCCTCGAACCGAATCGCGACCAAATATACGACCAACACATGCAACGTCAGCACAATGCCAGCCGGCTTCCCATACAACAACGCTGTCCCCAAAAAGTTCATGGTCGACCCATAGTACATGGGTGCATTCATCAGGTTGAACGGGAACCCCGTCACGATGTCATCCAGCAAGATGCCGAAGTAGTCGCCCAGGAATGTACCTGTGATGCCCAGCTGGTAGGTCGAAGACAAGACGAGAATGTTGCCCACGGCCAGCAGGGCGTACGCCGCGTACTGCACGTGCGGCGCCTCCAGAGCCGGATGTGTCGGCTGGTCGCGCAGGGCGCGCTCGTACAGGAAGTCCCGGACGAGGCCGAGCGAGAAGATGGTCGCCGCGAGGAAGTAGCATGCTCGCTGGGCGTTACCACCGAAGGCGCGAGTTAGGAAGTGCGTGCGGTATTCTGGGAAAGTTAGTGAGGGGTTAGGTTGGTGAGAGCGGGGGGAGGGGGAAGGGCTACCTTTGCGGGCGACGATGCTGGCGTGTGTTAGCTGTTGGATGCTGGATTCGAATCTAATGGGGGATATATTAGGGGACTTACTTCCAGAAGGTAGGGTTGAAGGCGATGCTGGCGGCGGAGACTAGGTGAGTTAGCTAGCTTGGGCCTAGGGAGCGCCGAGGTAGGTTTGCCTTATAGAGGCAGCGTCGCAATTAGGTCAATGACTTACTCAGGAAGCTGCGCTGCCTGTAGTCGACATAGTCGAGCAGGTCAGTGGCCAGCTCGGTAACAGTGGCGAGCGACATTTTGGCAGGTCTAGGACAAGAGGTGGTCTGGACAGATGGGATGAACAGGAGCTGAAGTCGCACAAAGTTTGGAGCAAAAGTTCAGCGGCAACAAAGGAACCCGAAGACGACGGCAGTGGTTGACGTGCCAAGCCTTGGCGGAGCTTCCCCGACCAACGGCGTTGCGGGGTCGGGGGTATCTTACGTTACGGGTAAGAATGGTTTCTTTCCCCTTAGGGTTTCAGAACTTTCCATTGCTTCTTGAGCTCAGAGTGTGAAAGAGAGTTAATATCAGACACAATTGATTGTAAAATTCTCAAGTTTTGTTTTTTTTTTTTACTCGAGTTACCCTAATCACAACTTCTCTTCAAGACTCAAATTTCAAAGGACAGCTCCTTGACTCCCCCACGCTGAAAGTTACAGCTCCACCCAGATTTTTGTTGGGCCAAGGGCCCCTTGCTTGCAGCTTGCATGTGAAAGTGAGTGAGTGAGAACAGGTGTCCTTTTGCAGAGAGTTGCGAGCTGGGATCAAAAAAAAAACACGAGCAGATGTTGAGTTGTCTAAAATAGAGTGTCTACAGTGGCTGTTAAGTCAACTGAGTTGAGGCACCAACTGCTGGTGTCTCGTGTCTCTGAGCCCAGCTTCTCCAAGCACAACCCTTTCATCAAAACATATTGGCTGCCCCACTCTGTTTAGCTTGAGGGTACAGGGTTAGGGTGTACTTAGCTTGACGGTATGGTCTTTATTTTTGGGCAGTGTTGACTGATAGATCACATATCATACCTTCATAATCATAGAACAAAATGGTTAGCCACCTGTGAAGTCTTTTCAAAATCAAAAACGCTATGATATTTGCGTCTGTAAGACCTTTTCATCAACCCACGGTACATTCTCAAATGTACCTCAGCCCTGTGAGGTCATAGCTCCGGGCCACCAAGCTCCGCGCCGTCGCATCTCAAACGCCAACATGACAGCTTACGACCACCTCTTCTTAGCTTCCTCTCTCACCCCTTTTTATACCTTCCAGTCTCCTTCTTAACCTCTCTTTCTTTCCCCTACTAATCCCCCAAAGCTAGCTGCGCTAGCCCCCCACCCTTTTTTCCCCCCCTTTTACAATGCTGCCTCCTCAAGTGTCCAAACCGTCCCCCTCAGGGTCCTCCCCCTCCCCTCAAAGTAAAGTAGAAATCATCAACCCTGACACGACCAAAGACCAAAAAACCTTCGAGCATGAGCTCCAATCTCTCGCCGCTAAAGCCAAATCAGACACCCCGCTCAATTGGCTGCGTGCCCAAGCCCTCATCTACGCCCGCAGCGCGACTTTGCTTGCCCTGCTGGCCCTGGCATCAACCCTCAGCCAGCTCGCCCTCTCACCGGTGTATGGATCTCTGCCCTCGGCAAGGTACCATAGACATGTGTTGTTGAGCGGCATGTTTGTCGGGTGGGCGGGGAATTTGGGGCTTGAGGCGGGACTGGAAAAACTGGGGATGAAGAGGATGCAGTGTTTGTTACCGCTCGTGATAGCGTATATGCCCGTTGTTCAACACCTCCTGGGGGGGTACAGCACTCTGCTAGGGGCAGCCTGGGGTCCGGTGGTAACAGAAGTAATCACATTTTTGCCGGTGGTCGTGCTGTCGGTGGCATGCTGCGCGACGTGGCTTGATCAGGCTGATTTAGGGTTTGTGCCGTTGCCCGGCTGGGTGGTCGATGCGCTGCCGGGGATTGGGGCGTATGCTTTTTTCAGGGGTATGGAATGGCTCCTAGGTCCAGCTCTGGAGTCGGTTATTGGGAGTGGGAGGTTCGGCGGGGTGGTGAGCAGCCGCGTGGGAATGGAGCTGGTATTATCAGGAGTCTATGCCGCCGTTGCACCATCCAGCCTCCTCCTCTGGGCGCTCCCCGCGCTGCTGCACACCGCATTCTGGAACACACATCTCCCCACGAGCTCGGCGCTGGCGAGGGTGAATGGGGAGTTGGCGAAGGAAGGGTTCGTGGTGCTCGACAGGAGGGAGTCTGTCACGGGGTACGTGTCGGTAATTGATAACCTGAACGAGGGGTATCGCGTCATGAGGTGTGATCATAGCCTGCTGGGAGGGGAATGGACCAAGTTTATCGGGGTCGGGCCGTTGAAGGGGAATCAAGTGGCTGAGCCGGTGTATGCTGTGTTTGCCATGCTGGAAGCGGTGAGGTTGGTCGAGGTGGAGAGGCCTGTTCCTGACAATGAGGCGAAGGCGTTGGTAATGTAAGTGTCGTTTTACGACTTCATTGATGGGAAGTGTTACTAACGTTGACAGCGGCTTGGGCATCGGCACCACGCCCGCTACGCTTGTCGCCCATGGCATCAACACCACCGTCGTCGAGATCGACCCCGTTGTGCACGACTTCGCAGAAAAGTACTTCCAGCTCCCGCCCAATCACACTGCCGTGATTGAAGACGCAGTGTCCTACACCTCACGACTGGCAGCCGACGAAAACGGTCAACGCTTCGACTACATCGTCCACGACGTCTTCACTGGCGGCGCCGAGCCCATTGCCCTGTTCACTCTGGAATTTCTCCAGAACCTGCACAAGCTGCTTAAACCTGGAGGCGTCATTGCCATTGTAGGCCCCATTTCTCTCCCGGCTCCCCCCCTCCCCCCCACTTCTTAAACAGACAGGAACGGAATGATACTAACAGATACTCACACACCCAGAACTACGCCGGCGACCTCGCCCTACCGCCCCCCCGCATCGTCGTCCGCACCATCAAGACCGTCTTCCCCTCGTGCCGCATCTTCCGCGAGCACGAGCGCAATGCAACCGAGTTTGCGGAGACGGGACGCGACTTTACCAACATGATCATGTTCTGCACGAAGCAGGCTGATCGGGCGATTAGCTTCAGGCCGCCGACCGAGAGGGACATGCTCAACAGCCCGTCGAGGCAAATGTTTCTGTATCCGCGGCATGAAGTTGGCGAGGGGGATCTGGGGGAGGCTGAACAGGGGGAGGGCATTCTGAGGAGGAATGAGACTGAGGCGATTGCCAAGTGGCATGGGATGAGTGCGGCGGGACATTGGAGTATCATGCGGGTGGTTTTGCCGGCTAGGGTGTGGGAATTGTGGTGATGCCACTTCTTGCGTAATTCGGGTATATCGTGTATATCCTTCTTCAACTAACGTCTACATCCTGAACTAAGTGGTTTGTTCATTTCCCCTCAACCATGTTTTTACTCCTTCATCGCCTCCTTGGCTAACTCCTCCCTCCCTCTATTCCCCTCTTTCCTCCATTCTTCCAAATACGCCGGCACCTCCGCAACTCGATTATAACCCGCAGGCACCGGTTCCCCATACATCGTCCAAACCGGCACAACCCCCGCCCACACCCTTCCTGTCACCTCCTCGCTCTCTAAATCTCCCCTATCATCATGACACCCCCCACTTCTAACCTTCCCGCTCCCGCTCACAATCTTCACCCTCACCACCGCCGTGCTAGCCATCTCCCCCTTATTAGGCGGCACCCGCGTGTTCTCCCATCTCCCCGGGACAACCCCATCCGTAATCAGCTGCATCGCGTACAGTTTTTCTTCGACGTCCGTGACCAGCGTCGCGTAGCCGAAGACGGTGGCGCTGCGGTAGTTGTAGCTATGCGCATTTGGCGTCAGTGCCAACACAATCCCGTCCACATGTGCCGTCGACACCGTCACCGGGAAGCCTTTGCTCTCGGGGGAATTGCTGGCCTCTCGAACGAGGTTGACGAGACGAGACGAGACATATGCGTGCAGGTAGAGGTCAAGCACTTCGCCGAGGTCGGCAGAGGGGTTGGTGAAGGAGCCGAGGCGGCCGATCATGGGGAGGGAGGAAGGGAAGGGGACGTCGGAGTTGGGGTCGACAAAGGAGATATGCAGAAGGGGTGAGGTGTTGAAGATGGAGTGGATTGTGCTAAGGGAGTAGTCAGCTATAAACGGGGGTTAGTTGGGGAGGGTTGAGTAAAGGGAACAGGAGGGGGGGATAAGGACGCAGGTACCGCGGTCTTTGTAGCGCTTGACTGTGTTGTAGGGGTGTTTGGGATACTGGAGGTTGCGGAGGGGCATTTTCACTCCTTGACAAGACACTGATGTGGTTTGAAAGATTTTTTAAGTAGCTTGTTTTTTGGGGAAAAAAAAACAAAAAAAATTCCCGATAAGCTGTGAAGAGATTGAAGAGAATAGACACAAAATGCCTTCAAATAGATCGTGTTCTAAAACACACACTTATATATAAATATATATATATCTCTGAGACAAGGTGAGTCAATCTCACAAAAAAGCTTTCAACCTGACGTCTTAACTCAATCCCCTATTTAACCCCTCATCGATGCTTTCCCCCTCCCACTCCCCTCGTCTCAAGTCCAATTCAAACGGCTAGGCCCGGCTCGGCATACCGAGGGTGCCCCCAGATGACCCCACAACTCCGGTTCGGCACGCCCTTCCGATGATCAGGAGTTACGATCTGAAGAGAGCATCAGGGGATAGTGAGCAAGGCGAGATGACGCCATCTGTACTTCCATACCGTTGGATGGACCCCACATGATGATACGGGCCCGGAGGGATTGCAACGGTAGGTGTCTAGTTGGGGGACCCCACATTGGGAGTGAGATCGTGAGATCTCCATGGGCTGGTTGTCAGGGTCTTGGAGCGTCATATAGCAGCCATAGCGAAGTCAAAAGAGCAAGAGTATAATGTGTTTGTTGAAGCATTATTACTGGGAAAATCAATCTTGGATGGGTGTGTCTTGTAGTCTGTGCTGGAGTCCATGCTTGAAATCATTCTTGTCATCATTGAAATCAAAGCTGACTGTGGTAACTCGCGAGTTGACAGCGGGGTACTGAAGTCGTATTTTAGAAGGAGATATAGCATAGGTAGGTAGCTAAGTAAGCAGGTATGCTTGTTAGACAGCTGACGACATCTGTGCTCAAACTCTGGCCCTTCCAACTAAAATTCTCACTCACGTACCACACAATAAAACGTAGTATTAATTCCCTGTCTCTCCCTAACAAAGTACCTGGCTAGCTAACAGGATACTAGGGTATCTATCTCATCGACTCATCATCCTTGTTCCTCCTAACTGCCTTTCTTAACGCATACCGTATTCCTGCGCAAAGTACTTACTGTCTTCCTTTCCTTCCTTATCGAGCTCGATCTCTGCAAACCAACCAAGCTAGTAAAGTCAGACCAGAATAGTCAGCCAACAACCGCAAACTCAGCAACAATAATCTGACAGAAACGACAATAACTAAAACATAAAAAAAAGTATAAAATCCGCCTGGTCAGCCTTCCCTTCTCCCGTCCAAGCAAACGGATGCTACCTCGACACGACACCGCTACTGCCGTGGCACGTCCCGTCCTACCGCCTGCCACGCAAGCTCATCCCCCTTCTCTCTCTCTCTCTCTCTCTCGCGCGCGCGCGCGCGCGCTCTCTCTCTTTCTCGCCAACGGACCGATCGCTTCGTTATCCGACGCTGCCGATGTGGTAATTAACCTGTCCTGGTTTCATCATTGTATAACCATGTCCTTATAAGGGGCCTTCATATCTGTTCTGTTCCCCGGTCCAATCAAGTCCATTTAGGCGCTAGTCGTAGCCGGAGCAGGAGCAGCAGCAGCAGCAGCCTCCTCCTTCTTTTCCTCAGCAGCTGGAGCAGGCGTTGCGGCAGTGGCAGCAGAGACCTCAGTCACGGCCGGGGCAGCAGGAGCCGGAGCAGGGGTAGCCTCAACCGGAGCAGGGGCCGCAGCCGGGGCCGGAGCGGCAGGGGCCTCAGTAGGAGCAGCGGCCGGAGCAGCCGGGGCCGGAGCGACAGGGGCCTCAACAGGAGCAGCGGCCGGAGCAGTTGGGGTCGGAGCGACAGGGGCCTCAACAGGAGCAGCGGCCGGAGCAGTTGGGGTTGG